>NC_047091.1:109518990-109840581 GCF_902459505.1 Geotrypetes seraphini
TAGCGGTGTGCTCAGAAAGGAAGGGTCTGATTTTAGTGATTATTGTAGAAAAAAAATGACAGGTTTTGGCAGTCTGTCGGATATGTGACAAGGAGAGAGGTGAGTCAAAAATTACCTGAGGTTGTGAGCTGACGAGACAGGATGAGGGCATTGTTTACAGAAATAGAGAATGGGGGAAGAGGAGGGATGGGTTTAAGTAGAAAGATAAGGAACTTAGTCTTGGCCATATTTAATTTTAGATAGCAGCGAGACATCCAGGTAGCAATGTCACAAAGCAAGTTGAAACCTGGGATTGAATATCGAGACTGCAGGTGTAGAGAGAGCTGTGAATCATCGGCATAGAGATGATACTGAAAACCATAGGAGGAGATTAGAGCACCAAGGGAAGAAGTGTAGATAAAAAAAGAAATGGTCCCAGGACAGAGCCTTGAGGTACACCAACCGATGCGGGATGGTGGTGGAGGAGGATCCACCATAGCATATTCTAAAGGTTGCAATGGGAAAGATAGTAAAAACCTGAGATAATAGAGCCTCTACTCCATCTTCATCCTTCTGGATTTAGTCAGGAGCAGGTTATTGGAGACTTTCGTAAGGGCAGTTTCTGTAAAATGAAGAGGGTGAAAGCCTGATTGAGATGAAAGAAAGTCAAGACTATAATGGTGAACAGTACGTTCAAGTAACTTGGATAAGAAGGAAACCAGAATGATAGTTGGAAGGGCAGGTAGGGTTCAGCAAGTTTTTTTGAGGAGTGGTGTAACAATGGAGTGTTTGAAGGCATTGGGCACAGTTGTGGTGGAGAGTGCTAAGAGGGGATGACAATGTAGATGGTTAGGGATGTGATCAGAGAAACAGGTGGTGAGTTTTGAGGAGGAAAGAAAATATGCAGTTTCTTCTTCAAGTAATTTCAGGAAAGGAAGATAAGGCGGCAAGGGGAGGAGGGGTTGGCAGAGAGTGGACTGGGAGAGATGGCTTGGTTGAAAACTCCTGAGATTAATTTTGTTAACCTTATCGTAGAATTACTCAGCCATAGTCTGGGGGTAGAGTGACAAGAGGGGTTGAAGGTGGGAGGAACCCTTAGGTAAGAAGTTTAGTGTGACTTAGGTGGCAAGAGTTGGAGCCTAGAGTCAGGTGGGCATAATCTTGTTTGGCAAGTGATAGAGTTGATTGGAAGGGAGGTCAGGAGGAATTTGAAATGAATAAAGTTAGCATGAGTACAGAATTTGAGCCAGAGCCATACAGCAGACCTGACACAGGGAGCCTAAGTAATGGATTTTTAGAGTTTAGCCAGGGCTGGAGTTTGGGATGTCTTACAGAGCGTGGGCTAGGGGGAGTGAGGGTATTTAGAACAGAGGAGAGAGTGGTGTTATAGGAGAAGATAACCTTATTTACAGATTTGTGTAGCATAGTGGTAGAGAAGAGGGGCAAATTAGTGGTGCAGAGAGTGTCTGAGTCGTTGGCCTGAAGATTCCTAAATGTATAGATGGAAATTGTCTGGGGCTGTGGGGAAGGATGATGGATTGTGAAAGTTATCAGATGAGGGTCAGAGAGGGGAAGGGCTGCTATGGAGAAATTTGTGATAGAGCAGTTGGAGAAAAAGAAAAGATCAAGGTAGTGATCATTCTGGTGGGTATGGGTGATGGAGCACAGATGAAGATCAAATGAGGATTTAGGGTCTAGAAGCATAAGAGCCAGAGGGTTTGTTGGTATGAATGTTGAAATCTCCAAGGATGATGGAGGGAGATGAATGTTCAAGAAAGAGGAAAAGTCAGGTATCAATCAGTGAGGAATGAAGAGAGGGACTTATCAGGGGGTTGGTAAATGACAGCTACGTGGAGGGGCAGAAGTGCAAAAAGACGCAAAGAGTGGACTTCAAAGGAAGAGAAATGGTGAGACTGTGGTGGAGGAAGGGGTTGAAATCTGCAAGAGGATGAGAGCAATAGCCCAATGCCACCTCCATGACCAACCAGGCGAGGCATATGGGAGAAAAGGTAGCCTCCATGACATAGGGTGACAGCCAAAGTAGAGTCATCTGGGCAGATTCAGGTCTCAAGTCAGTGCGAGCAGATGGAAAGATCAAGAGATGAAGAGACAAGCTTATTGGAGACAGAGCGGGTATTTTATTGTAAACCACTTTGAATTGTGCTGCAGCTAAGGTGGTATATCAAGTTTAATAAACGATATTCTACGGGGCACATAAGGGCAGTGAAGGGAGGATGAAGGAAGGGGACAGAAATAATACTGGCGACATTGCAGTGTGATCCTCATGAGTAAGGTGGATGTTGATTGGGAGGACCAGGGTTGGGGTTCAGATCCCTTGCAGAGAGTAAAAGAAGAAGCAAGAAGATATGGATGAAAGAAGAGGCAAACAAGGATGAGACCTGCTGCATTGCAGGCAAAAATGCTTGCAGGGAGAATAGGGATGGCTGAATGAGAGGGAGAGAGTATTGAAGTTTTAGGGCTGAGAAGAGTGGTGGACAAAAGGGAAGGTGAGGTAATGGGTTCAAAAAGTGAGTGGTGTGGTGTGGTGTTGAAGAGTTTCAGTGGGTTTTCCAGCATATATACAATCCATGCAAGTGTAGATAGAGAGTATTGTTACTCCTACTGGCATCAGAGAAAAGTGTGTGTGTGTGGCTTGGAGTGGTCACTCCCACACCTGTCCTGGGAGAACTCTGTCAGTTTTAAGGATTATCCACAATGAGTATGCATAGGATAGATTTGCATACCATCTTATGCATTTTCATTATGAATACAGTATCCTGAAAATGATGGATGAGATTCCCCCCAGGACAGGTTTGAGAGTCACTGGCTTAGAGGTTGATTTTATGATTGGTGCTTTCATGATAGAATACCTACTTATGGTGCAGAATCTGTAGTGAGCTCTTCCTAGTCTGTCATCAGTCAAGACTGACCTCGTGTCTAAATTTTGCTTTTCTACAGAACTTTTCACCCTAACTTTCCCAAATGCACTGAACATAAGAACAGCCTTACTGGATCAGACCAATGGTCATGTAGCCCAGAATCCTGTGTTCATGGTGGCCAATCCAGGTCTCAAGTACCTGGTAAAACCTAAATAGTAACAATATTCCATGACTACCGATCCAGGGCAAGCAGTGCCTTCCCCCCACTGTCTGTCTTAATAGCAGACTATGGACTTTTCCTTCAGGAAATTGTCCAAATCCTTTTCTAAAACCAGCTTAGTTAAACGCTCTTTACCACATCCTTTTGGTCAATGTGTTCCATAAGCTTAACTATTCTCTGATAGAAAAAATATTTCCTTCCTATGTGGTTTTAAAGTCTCTCTCTGCGAAGCATGGCCGTGTTGAGTCCCTACAATAAAGTGATCATTTTTTAACCTACCTAGGGGACAAAACCCAAAAACGTATCTTTCTGTAACTTCCAGTATCCCCCCAGCCTTTGTAATTTTTGATGAGTAAAAAATCGATCCACTTGTGTCCATTCTACACCACTCAGGACTTTGTAGACGTCAATCATATCTCCCTTCAGCCACAACCTCTTTAGTCTTTTCTCATATGAGAGGAGTTCCATCCCCTTTATCATCTGGGTCGCTCTTCTTTTAAACTTTTCTAGTTTTGCTATATCTTTTTTGAGATAAGACAACCAGAATTGAATGCAGTGCGGTGAGGTCGCATAATGAAGCAATACAGAGGCATTATGTTTGTTTATTAAAAGTTTTAACCGCACTTCGATTTATCAACAGCACGGTGTACAAAATATATAAAAACAAGAAATGAAAAGAACACCATTTAAAATAGGAAAGCAAAGAAAAGACAAAGCCAAAAAAAAATTGAATCCAAGTAATCTATAAGTCTAAAAAAACTAAAAACAAAACAATTTTTGTTTAAATCTTGTTTAAATAGTTGCCAAAAAGAAACAGGATCCTAAGTCATCAATCGTCTCATAAAAATGCTAAACCAAAAAAGATGCGTCTTAACCATTTGATCTGAATTTACATAAAATAACTCGGAACTAATTATAACTGGGAGGGAATTCTACAGGCAAGGAACTGCTGCAAAAAAGGCAAACTTCTGTACCAAATGAACCGCAGATAAAGTAAGTTGGTGAGCAGTCAGTAATCATTTTCCTAAATAGTCTGGTTGACCCGATTGTAATGCTTTATATGCAAGCATTAAAGCCTTATGCATAAGGGGATTTAACGGGTAGCCAGTGATATTCCTTTAAAAAAGGAGAAATGTGATCATATCTTCGAGCATTAACAAGGACTCTGATAGTAGAATTTTTGATAGTTTGCAGTTTCTTAATCGAAACTGATGGCAATCCAACATAAACAATGTTGCAATAGTCTAATTTGGAAGTGACTAAAGCATAAATGAGAGACTCGCAGCTCAAGGTCTTGATGTAAGAACGAATAGAACGAATCTTTCGTAAAGAACAGAAACAAGATTTCACAACTGATGAAATTTGTAAGTGAAATGTGAGTGCAGAGTCTAAATGGACACCTAAATATTTAAGTGATTTGAAAGCTTTATGGGTTGAGTACCCAAAAGAGGTGACAAAGATGGTATTTGTGATGACCAATTTATTTTCATTTAATTAGCCACTAATCATATTGATACAAGATTGTAAAGGAGCTAAATCTGGATTAGCAATTCTTAGTCTTGTTTACCATCCCTTTTCTAATAATTCCTAGCATTTTGTTTGCGTTTTTTGTCCGCAACCGCACATTGTAATTCCTAGCATTTTGTTTGCGTTTTTTGTCCGCAACCGCACATTGGGCGGAAAGTTTCCGCGTATTGTCTACAGTGACATCCAAATCTTTTTCTTGGACACTGACACCCAAGGTGGTCCCCTAGCATCTGGTAACTATGATTATCCAGGACAAGCAGGCAGCATATTCTTAACGTATGGGTGACGTCACCGACGGAAGCCCCGGGTACGGACACTTTTAACTAGAAAGTTCTAGTTGACCGCACCGCGCATGCGCGGGTGCCTTCCCCGCTCGACGGAGGAGAGCGTGGTCCCCAGTTTCTTCGTTTCCGCGGAGCGAAGAAGACGCATGTGCTTTCAACGGCTGTTGAAATATCCTACTTTGCCTTCCCGCATCGCGTCATTTTCTTCCTTTTTTGCTTTTTTCCCTTCGGGTATTCTTTTTCGTCTAAAAAAAAAAAATAAATTTTCTTTAATTTGTCTTTTCCTTTATTTTTCTGGCCGGCCCCGGCGGGGCCTGTTGCCAACATACAGGCCTCCGGGTTAGATTTTGCGGAGGCCGTGTTTCCATTCATGCCCCCTCAGCCGGGTTTTAAGAAGTGCCAGCGCGTGTGCACGCCCGATCTCTCTCACTGACCCGCACAATTGGTGCTTACAGTGCCTGGGGTCCAGAGCAATCGGGCTGACACCTGCACCCGCTGTGCTACTCTTAAAAAACGTACGTTGAAGAATAGGCAGATCCAGCAGAACAATCCTTTTTGGCACCGGAATCTGCCATGGAGTCTGCCACACCATCGACGGCGCCGCTAAAGTCGGCACTGACTACCTCCACACCACCTGATCCTTCCCTCGGGGTCGATGGCGTCAGGTAAGCGGCTAAGAAGCCTTCCACTTCCTTTGAGCGCCCACTCCGCCACTGTCGGCGACACCGGTCCTCCGGCATCCAGCCGACCCCGTAAACGCTCCGCCCCAATTTCGGTGAGTGCCTCGTCATTGGCCTCCTCATCGCGGGGCGTAGAGCAGCACCTATGATACCGAAAAAGAAAAAAGCGGTACCGGTGCCTCCTCTGGACGACCGCATAGCGGCTATACTCCAAACTCAATTGCAGGAGCAGCTACAGCAAACAACTGCAACACCTGTTGCCAACAATATTGGCCCCGCTCCTTCCGGTACCGGACCGGCCCGAGCCTCGCACCATTACCACCGGAGTCGACTCCATCGGTACCATTAAATACGTCCATGCCGGTGCTCGCGGCGGAAACCCACCAATCCTCTCGTGCAACTACACTCTGAGGCCGATCCTCTCCGACATCGGGACCGTCACCAAGCCCCCCGAGACCGAGTACCGGCACTGCTCTTCTTCCCCCGGTATCGTCTCCATGCGTTCTGGCAAATCTCTTTCTAAGACTCGCCACGCAGAACCATCCACACCACCCTCCCGTCCTACACACAACCGACGTCAGGGACCCGGACCTCTGGGAAGAATTCCAACCCGGTACCGACGATGAAGCTTCTTCAACTGACGAGGAGCCCTCCACAATCGATACCGGTTCCAAGCCTGATACAATCCTCAGTTCACCAAATTTCTTCGGGAAATGTCAGCGGCTTCTCTCTATCCCATTAGAAATCTGACTCTAAGAAAGTCACAGGCTTTCTTAGATGCTTTGGCATTGAAGAAGGGTTTACTCTGTCCTTGCAATATAATTTATACTCGGGTAACACAGTGTCCCATTGATTGTTCTCCTTTTACCAGACCTCTAAGATGCCTATTATATCTACCTCATCATTCAATGTTATATACTCTGGCTCTCCTATTTTATTTTCTAGGCTTCTAGCCTTTGCATACAGATACTTCAAATTGTGTTTTTTTCCTTGATCTATAAGCTGCTGAGAAGATGACAGGGATAATTTGAGTCCTTTACTCTGCCTTCCTCTTAAGCACTCCTGGCTTGCTTTCACTATTATTGAAACCTCTCTATTGGGACTACTTAAATATCCTGTTTCAATAGTACGTATCCTTCAAGGATACTCCACACTGAACCATTCACTCCTGGGCGACTGTCAGCTTTCCCCCTCATCTTAGTTTAAAAGCTGCTCTGTCTCCTTTTTAGAAGTTAGTGCCAGCAGCCTGGTTCCATCTCGGTTAAGGTGGGAGTCCATCCTTTTGAAATAGGCTCCCCCTCTCCCAGAAGCTTGCCCAGTTCCTAACAAATCTAAATCTCTCAACCATGCATTGGGACTTCAGAGCTCTGCCTGCTTCTTGGGTCCTGTGTGTGGAATGGGGAGCATTTCTGAACATGCTACCCTGGAGAATCTGGATTTCGGCTTTCTACCTAAGAGCCTGAATTTGGCTTACAGACCCTCCCTCACACATTTTCCTATGTCATTTAATACCTACATGTACCAAGACAGCCGGCTTCTCCCCAGCATTATCTAAAATCCTGTCTTAAGTGAAGCGTGAGGTTTGCCACCTTCACACCAGGCAGGCAGGCAAGTGACCAGGCGATCTCATGCCTACCAGCCACCTAGCTTATCTACATAAGAACATAAGAATTGCCGCTGCTGGGTCAGTGGTCCATCGTGCCCAGCAGTCCGCTCACACGGCGGCCCCCAGGCGGCATGCCTAATAATCAAATCATGAACCCTTCCCTCCTGGTCAGAATCCTTGGAGACACATCCTCAGTGCTAGAGAACATTGCATCCCCTGGTGGACAGGTCCTGGCTACAGGATTATTTCCTACTTCACCAGATTGATTTTTTTCCTTTTAGACCACCCTTCTCTAAGGCAGCACAGGGGCTGCCAGATTGGAGGTGGGACTTCTCTACATCGTAACATAGTAACATAGTAGATGACGGCAGATAAAGACCCGAATGGTCCATCCAGTTTGCCCAACCTGATTCAATTTAAATTTTTTTTTTTTTTCTTCTTAGCTATTTCTGGGCGAAATAGTCCCTGTAGGACTCCTCTATGTACCTCTTTGTCTCCCTCAGCTCCTCCAAGTCTGCAGCTCTAATCTCAACAGAACAGACTCATTCTCTGAGAGCTAGGAGCTCTTTGCAGTGAACACACACATAAAACCTCTCATCAAGTGAGAGATAATCATAGATGTGACAATCAGTGCCAAAGACTGGATAGAACTCCTCTTACTTCTGAACTACTATCTGCATCTTATTTTTGAGCTGATTAATTAAACTCTATTAAGGTTCTCAGAATATTAGACTAGTATAGAGAGCCTTAGGTTTATACTGTATGCTTATTTAGTGTTTGATTTTTAGCAAGTAATGAAATAAGAATATGTAATAAACAGTTCTCCTGTTGCCCTAATTAGAATAATTGACTGTAAATTAAGACTATACACCTATCAGACATTGGAATGTTTCCAGAATACTCATTTCCCCAACCCCCTCCTCCCCATCTCTTTCCTTTTCCAGTGAGTATCACTTTAAGCCCTTTCATAAGAACATAAGAACATAAGAAATGCCTCCGCTGGGTCAGACCTAAGGTCCATCGCGCCCAGCAGTCCGCTCACGCGGCGGCCCATCAGGTCCAGGACCTGTGCAGTAATCTTTTATCTATACCCCTCTATCTCCTTTTCCAGCAGGAAATTGTCCAATCCTTTCTTAAACCCCAGTACCGTTCGCTGCCCTATAACGTCCTCTGGAAGCGCATTCCAGGTGTCCACCACACGTTGGGTAAAGAAGAACTTCCTAGCATTTGTTTTGAATCTGTCCCCTTTCAACTTTTCCGAATGCCCTCTTGTTTTTTTATGTTCTGAAAGTTTGAAGAATCTGTCCCTCTCTACTCTCTCTATGCCCTTCATGATCTTGTAAGTCTCTATCATATCCCCTCTAAGTCTTCTCTTTTCCAGGGAAAAGAGACCCAGTTTCTCCAATCTCTCAGCGTATGAAAGGTTTTCCATCCCCTTAATCAGTCGTGTCGCTCTCCTCTGAACTCTCTCGAGTAACACCATATCCTTCTTAAGGTATGGTGCCCAATACTGGACGCAGTACTCAAGATGCGGACGCACCATCGCCCGGTACAGCGGCAGGATAACTTCTTTCGTTCTTGTTGTAATACCCTTCTTGATTATCCCCAGCATTTTATTCGCTCTCTTGGCGGCCGCTGCGCACTGTGCCGTCGGCTTCATTGTCATGTCCACCATTACCCCCAAGTCCCTTTCTTGGGTACTCTCATTCAATAACATCCCTCCCATCGTATAGCTGTGCCTCGGGTTTCTGATTCCCACATGCAATACTTTACATTTCTCAACATTGAACTTCATCTGCCATCTCTCTGCCCATTCTCCCAATTTGTCCAAGTCCCTTTGCAATTTTTCACAATCTTCCTTTGTCCGAGCTCCACTAAATAGTTTGGTGTCATCCGCAAATTTTATTATCTCACTCTTTGTTCCTGTTTCTAGATCATTTATGAATATATTAAATAGCATTGTAGGGTTTGTCATGTTTGATCTGTGGTCTAGTTTATTTGGTATGTTACCTGTAAAACAGTGTCACCTAAGCGACGTACAGTTTTTAAAAGAAAAATCATGGACAGCAAGAGGAGACACAAGGGGTAGCCTAGGTTATAGTTTACCAATAAGGTTAATAAGGCACAGAAAAGGAGAATAAATATAGATAGTACATAAGAATAGAATTGAGTTTCCCTGTGCTGATCCCCACAATGTTGCAGGAAAAGCTATAAAATGAAGCCTGTCCATCCCTTGTATCAGATAGACATATAAATATTTAAATACCTCCTTGGTCTAGATCAGGGGTGCCCAACGCGTCGATCGCGATCGACCAGTAGCTCAGGAAGGCAACGCGAGTCGATCGCAGAGCCCATCCCGGGCTCTGTGATAGACTCGTGTTGCCGTCCTGATCTACGGGCCGATCAGCCTTCCTCTCCAGTGTTCTCCCTAGGGCCTTTTAGCTGGGCGGTCTGCCCAGCTGTCATCTGCCGCTGCTGAACATTACACCCCCCCCAAAAAAAACCGGCTTGTAGATTTCAGCCCCTAGCGAACTTATGCTCCGGGCTCTAATGTGTGCGTGCCGGCTTCTTTTCTCTTCCCTCCGAAACCGGAAGTTATGTCCGGGGGGGGGGAGAAGGGAAGCCAGCACGCACATGTTGAGAGCCCTGAAGCAAGCGTTCGCTATGGGCTAATGCGGGAGACAGGTTAGTGAAGCATTTGTTCTTCTTCCTGCCGGGTCCTGCCTACTTTCTGTTTCCGCGAAGGCAGGACCCAGCAGCATTTCCCCCAATAGGTTGATCATGATCTTGGGCTGATCAGCCTTCCTCTTCCCGACGGCAGAATTGACGTCGGGGAGAGGAATGCTGGTTGGCCGAAGCAGGGAGAGCTTGGGGCCTGTTATTGGTGGCGTTTGGGTCCTGGTCCCCGATGGTAATGGCAGTGGCAGTGGCTTGGGGGAGGGCAGGGAGAAAGAAAGAAAGAAGAGAAACAGAAAAAAAATGAAAGGGAGGCAGAGAGAAAGAAAGGGCAGGGAAGAGGAAGGAAAAGTTGGGGGAAGGAATGAGGTCTGGAGGAGAGGAAGCATACAGGCTAAAAGAAGGGAAGAAAGATTGTATGCACAGTCAGAAGAAGAAAGTGCAACCAGAGACTCATGAAATCACCAGACAAGGTAGGGAAAATGATTTTATTTTAAATTTAGTGATCAAAATGTGTCTGAATTTATATCTGCTGTCTATATTTTACACTAAGGTCCCCTTTTACTAAACCGCAATAGAAGTTTTTAGCGCAGGGAGCCTATGAGTGTCTAGAGCAGCGCTGGGCATTCAGCGCAGCTCCCTGCGCTAAAAACTGCTATCATGGTTTAGTAAAAAGGGAGGGGGGTATATTTGTCTATTTTTGTATGGTTGTTACTGAGGTTATAGTGCATAGAGTCATCTGCTTTGACCTCTTTGAAAAACCCTGGAATAGGAATGATGATTAACATTTTCTATGCGTACAGTGTGCTTTGTGTTTTTTTTTTTTTATTTTATTGTTCGTAGATCATTTTGACTTGGTCATTTAAAAAGTAGCTCGCAAGCCCAAAAAGTGTGGGCGCCCCTGGTCTAGATCCACAAGAAGCAAGTCTCTTTTAACTGAAAGGAAACTTGGGAATGAGGGGGCATAGGATGAAGGTGAAAGGGGCTGGACTGTGAAGTAATATAAAGAAATTAGTCTTATAGCCCGTTATATTAACGGGTGCTAGCATATATGTGTGTGTGTATCTGTCTTTATTTCTTTCTCTCTCTCTCTCCTTAGCCTGTTTCTGTATTTTATTTTTTTTTCTTTCTTTTTGCTCGGCTGTCCACCACCACCCCTTGCCTGCTCCCCACGCAGCCATAGGGAAATCCTTCTTAGTTTCCTGCCCTTCCAGCACTTTACAGTGATTTAATTCCCTCTGCAGTTCTTCTCCAAGCACTGTCAGGAAACAAAGTAAAATCTTGTACGTGATACAGTGAAAGCTGCCTTAAGACAGGACCCTGAGGGAGAGACACCGCTCTACACCGAGGACACGGACCTGAGACAGAGGAGGTTGCTGAGGAAAGGGAAGTCTGCTATTGTGGTGGGAGACTCGATCTTGAGAGAGGTAGATAGTCACGTAGCCGGAGGAAGGGAGGACCGGCTAGTGACTTGTCTCCCAGGGGCCAAGACACGAGACATCACTGACAGGATCGAGAGGATTCTGGACGGAGCAGAGACAGAGGAGACTGCGGTGATAATCCACGTCGGAACAAATGATGTGAGCCGGAGGAACTTCAGCATAGCCACACTGACTGACCAGTTCAGGGTCCTGGGACGAAAGCTGAAGCGAAGTACACGGAGGATAGCATTCTCAGAGATCCTGCCTGTACCGAGGGCAGATGCAAAGAGGCAGGCAGACCTCCAGGCTGTGAATGCATGGTTGAGGAGATGGTGCCAAGAGGAGAGCTTCCACTTTGTGAGGAACTGGATGTCCTTCTGGGGAAAGAGCAAGCTCTACCGGCGGGACGGACTACACCTGAGCACAGCGGGAACTAGACTACTGGCAGCCAATGTGAGAAAGGAGATCGAGAGGAGAGGGGGAAAGCCGACAGCTGAACTGATGTTGACGCTTCGGACAGCAGTATCCAGAACAGATGCTGAACGAGATGACTGCAGGAAGGAAGTAGAGGGACCAGTGGATCTTGTGATCAGACAGCGAGGGAACCATCAGGTAAAGGGAGCTTGCTGGGAGGAGACTAAGGGGCATGAAGACACAGGGGGACTGGGTGGCACGAGGGCGAAAGCTGAGGGCAATATAGAGGTGCCACAAGGCGAGGGGGATCAAACAGAGGGCAATATAGAGGTGCCACAAGGCGAGGGGGATCAAACAGAGGTTCAAGGGATGATAGCCCAGGAGGGGGCCGGTAGGGCTAGAAAACCCAGAGGAAAAGCGGGGAAGTGGGGTGGCGGAAATATGGGGAAGCTGAAAGTTACGAGGGTACAGGCAGAGAGCAAAGCAGAAGCACAGAGAACGGGAAAACTGCCCGAAACTCAAGGGGAGGCGGCCCAGGTAAATGCAGAGGAGGAGCAAAAACGACGGGACCTGCGGTGCTTATACACAAATGCAAGAAGCCTCGTGGCCAAGATGGGTGAACTAGAAGTCGTGGCCAAGGGGGAGGACCTGGATATAATTGGAATTACAGAAACCTGGTGGACAGAGGAAAATCAATGGGATGTGGCGCTGCCGGGGTACAAGCTCTACAGGAGGGACAGGACCCACAAGAAGGGGGGAGGCATAGCACTATATATAAAGGACTCTATCTACTCGGTCGGGATGGATATGGCGACAAAGGCAGAGGGGCTGGAATCGCTATGGGTCAAATTGCCGAGAAACAAGGGTGCAGACATAAAACTGGGGCTGTACTATCACCCACCTGATACGCCAGAAGGAGTCGGACACGACTTGGAAGCTGAACTGAGACAGGAATGCAGGACTGGAAGTGTAACAGTGATGGGGGACTTCAACTACCCGGGGATAGACTGGAGTACAGGTCACTCCAACTGCACTAGGGAAACAGGATTTGTAGAAGCTGTGAGGGACTGCTTCATGGAGCAACTAGTCAAGGAACCGACGCGAGGGGGTGCTACTCTTGACCTCATCCTAAACGGATTAGGGGGGCCTGCAAGAGGGGTAGAAGTGGGAGGACCACTAGGCAACAGTGATCACAACGCGATCAGATTCACATTAGAAAGGGGGACACCCATAGTAAGGAGGACCGCAACAACTGCGCTCAACTTCAGGAAAGGGAACTATGTTGCTATGAGGGAAATAGTGAGAAGGAAGCTCAGAAACATCTTTAGGATGGAGACTGTAGGAAGCGCCTGGACCCTATTCAGGGACACCCTACAGGAAGTACAAAGAATGTACGTCCCCAGTTTCAGGAAAGGCTGCAAGAACAAGCGGTCAAAGGACCCGGTTTGGATGTCAACTGAAGTAAAGAGGGCAATAAATGACAAAAAAGTATCCTTCCGGAGATGAAAAAAGGACCCAATGGAGGAAAATCACCAGGCGCACAGGAAATGCCAAAAGGAATGCCACCGAGAGGTTAGAAAAGCAAAAGGGGAATACGAGGAGGGGCTGGCCAGGGAGGCAAAAAACTTCAAGGCATTCTTCAGTTACGTAAAGGGGAAGCGACCAGCGAGAGAGGAGGTGGGGCCGTTGGATGATGGGGATAGGAAGGGAGTGATTAAGGAGGATAAAGAGGTAGCTGAGAGGTTGAACACGTTCTTCTCGTCGGTTTTCACGAGTGAAGACACATCTAATATATCGGACTCAGAGGAGCTCATGAGTGGGGAACAGGCCGAAAAATTGGAGCACATAGAGGTAAGTAAGGAGGATGTCCTCAAACAGATAGACAGGTTAAAATGCGGCAAATCACCGGGCCCGGATGGGATCCACCCAAGGGTTCTGAAGGAATTAAGACAAGAAATAGCGGGCACAATCCAGCATGTTTGCAACCTTTCCTTGAAAACTGGAGAGGTACCAGAGGACTGGAAATTGGCGAATGTCACACCTATCTTCAAGAAGGGATCAAGGGGCGACCCCGGGAACTACAGGCCGGTGAGCCTGACTTCAATTATAGGGAAGATGGTGGAAGCTATGATCAAGGACGGCATTTGCGAACACATCGAGAGGAATGGCCTACTGAGAACTAGCCAGCACGGATTCTGTAAGGGAAGGTCGTGCCTAACGAACCTTCTGTACTTCTTTGAGGGAATAAGCAGTCGGGTGGACAATGGGGAACCCATAGACATCATTTACCTCGATTTTCAAAAGGCTTTCGACAAGGTGCCACATGAAAGGCTGCTTAGGAAGCTGTGGAACCACGGGGTGGGAGGGGATGTGCACAGATGGATCAAGCACTGGTTGTCGGGTAGACTGCAGAGGGTCGGAGTAAAGGGCCAATATTCTGACTGGCGGGGAGTCACGAGCGGTGTGCCACAGGGATCGGTGCTGGGGCCTTTACTCTTCAATATATTTATCAATGACCTGGAAAAGGAGGCGAAGTGCGAGGTTATAAAATTTGCAGATGATACCAAACTGTGCGGCAGAGTTAGGTCCAGGGAAGAGTGTGAGGACCTGCAAAGGGACCTGGACAAGCTGGAAGACTGGGCAAACAAATGGCAAATGTGCTTTAACGTGGAAAAATGCAAGGTCATGCATATAGGGAAAAAGAACCCGTTATTCAACTACAAATTGGGGGGGGGGGGGCATTGTTGGGAGATAGCAGACTAGAGAGAGACTTGGGTGTGCTGGTGGATGCATCACTGAAGCCATCTGCACAGTGCGCAGCAGCCTCAAAAAAAGCCAACAGGATGCTGGGCATCATAAAGAGGGGCATAACAACCAGGACGCGGGAAGTCATCATGTCATTGTATCGAGCGATGGTGTGTCCACATCTGGAATACTGCGTTCAGTATTGGTCGCCGCACCTCAAGAAAGACATGGCGGTACTTGAGAGAGTCCAAAGGAGAGCAACGAAACTGGTAAAAGGGCTGGAACACTACCCATACGCCGAGAGGTTGGATAGGCTGGGGCTCTTCTCTCTGGAAAAAAGGAGGCTCAGGGGAGATATGATAGAGACCTTCAAGATCATAAGGGGCATAGAGAGGGTGGATAGGGACAGATTCTTCAGACTGAGGGGGACAACAGGTATGAGGGGGCATTCGGAGAAACTGAAGGGAGATAGGTTCAAAACAAATGCAAGGAAGTTTTTCTTCACCCAAAGGGTCGTGAACACTTGGAATGCACTACCGGAGGAAGTGATCAGGCAGAGTACGGTACATGGATTCAAACAGGGATTGGATGGATTCCTGAGGGATAAAGGGATCGTGGGATACTGAGAGAGGTGCTGGGATGTAACACAAGTATAGAAAGCTAACCAGGTAATAAGTATAGAAAGCCAACCAGGTCGTGCATGGGCAAGACCAGAGGGTGAGGACTTTGATGGGAAGATAGGACTTTAATGAGAAACCAAGGTGGAAAGGGGGCCCCTTCTGGTGATTCAGACAGGTCGTGACCTGTTTGGGCCGCCGCGGGAGCGGACTGCTGGGCAGGATGGACCTATGGTCTGACCCGGCGGAGGCACTGCTTATGTTCTTATGTTCTTAAGAAGCAGAGTGACTTTTGATTATTATAAAGGATCATTGCTCTGCAGCATCTGTCCATCATTTCACTCTCTTCTGCTTTGTCCTCTCTTAATCAATACTGCAAGGGCTTCTACCGCAGCAGGAGCCATCTTCGTCGGTCGCTGCCCTGCCTCGCTCCCATCGGGTCCGACGCCCACTGGAGCTTCCAACTTCCTACTGGGCCGGGCGTGTGAGCCTGCTCTGCCCCCCAGTACTTTCCGGGAGCCCTTAAACTTGTTCTACAACCGCGCCCATTCCCAACCTCCTTGGGCTCTTCAGGCCCTCTGAGGCCTACCTTTAATCTTCGGGACCTGGCCAGTACTGGACCAGGTCCCCAACAATACTCCAGTGCTGAGGCCGGGGCTTGTGGAATGGCAGGGAGGCCGGGGTTGCGCGGAGCAGCAACAGCAGCAGCTCGGCCGTGCAGCCAGCACTAGGCATTGCCGGGGTCAGGCATGACCTTGCGCCGCCCGCTCGTGGAGGCGATCGGCGGCTGGCTGCGGTCCCCGGCCCGCTTTCAAAGTTCATTTTTTAGTTCAAAGCCGACCCCGCAGCTCCTCTCTCGATCCCTGCCTGGTGTGGCTTGAGCTAAAAAATGAACTTAAGCCCGCTGCAGCATGAGGTGGAGAGCAGGGAGGCTTGTCTGGCGCGCTTGCGCACTCTTGCCGCCACATCCTGACAGATCAGGGAACATGCGGCGCGAGTGCACATGCGCGCTTAGCATTTTATTATTATAGATGCAGCTTAACAGTGTGGTGGATGTATGGAATGGCCTCCCAGTGGAGGTGGTGGAGACCAAAACTGTATCTGACTTCAAGAAAGTGTAGGACAAAGGTATCTGACCTCAAGAAAGTATAAGACAAAGGTAATGGGTCATGGGCTTGATATACCACCTTTCTGTGGGTTCAGTCAAAATGGTGTACACATACTGTATATACCCAAATATAAACTGAGATTTTGAGGCCAAAAACATGGCCCAAAAATGGGGGACTCGGTTTATATTTGAGTCACCTTCCAATAATGGTACTTTTTTCCTCCCCTCCCCACTCGATGAGCAACGCTGTTAGCTTCCACCACCCCTTCCCTCGATGACCAACACTGCTATCCTCCACCCTCCCCCGATGACCAGCATTGCATCTTTACCTCCCTCTGATGATCGGCACATGTTCAGTTTCTGGCACTTGGTCAGAAAGTCCGGGCAGATTTTTCTTTTTATTCTCTGTCTGTTTCGCCATTTAGGGAAGGGGGGATGCAGTGGCGGCAGCCAGCAACCCAAAAATTAAAGATCAGCTCTGGACCCCACTGCAGCATGTCAACTAAGCGGAGACACATACAGCATACGCCAAGTCACCTGATTGGCGAGTGCTATGCATGAAGCTGGATCCTCCACTCTCCTTGACCTTTTTCCCCTTGTCCCGCCCACCTCATGCGCAGACACTGTGTACTGCATGTTGAGTCAATGACGCCGAAGCCAGAGGAGAGATGGTGGGGAAAACCTTTAAAAAAGATCAAAAGAGGCGAGTCAGGAGTCGGGACCCGACATGGAGGAGAGGATGACAGCGGGTAAGAAGAGCAGTCACAGTTCGGGGTGGGGGGGGAAGCTGGTGCAGCCCATAAGAATGCTTACGATCTTCCCTGCAGCAGCTGGCTGCTCTCGCCAGCGTCGGGCCTTCCTCTCTGCTAGTCCTACCTACTTCCTGTTTTTGCGAATGCAGGACCCGGCAGAGAAGAAGGTCCGATGCTGGCGAGAGGAATGTGTGAGAATGGATCTCTTTCTCTTTCTCCCTCCCTCTGTCTGATCCAGGATCTTTTCTCTTTCCTTCTATCCCCTCCACTGATCTCTTCTCCTCCCTTCTGGGCACTGATTATGAGGTCTCTGCCACCCAAGAACAATAATTTAAAAAAATAAAATCCCAGCATACATTGGATAATACTTTTATAAAACAAAATACACATGTTACAGAATTTTCTAAAGTTTGCTGTAGAATTTACCCTGAATTTCTATAGGAGAGCAGGTCTAAGAAAAAAAATCTATAGGATATACAGTGAGTAATATCTTCGGTAAAAATAAGTCTATATAGGAGCCTTTTGCACACAGGTAAGAATTTTTAATCTCTCTACCTGCCCATTGATCCATGGGATTGCTATTACTCTGAACTGCTGTGGTTATGGAAGCCCAAGCCGTGGGTTTTCAAGCAGTCAGCAGACTGGTTTATGTCTCCATTGTCTGCTTAGTGTATGACATTTACGATGCAGTAAGATGTCATATTTTACTGCAGTTTAGTTACTTTGGGAGCTGCTAATCTGTGAAAACTTATAGCACAGGTTAGTAATTCCCATAGTATACAAATAATACAACTTGTGATCAACATCACAAGCTGTGTTATTCTGCTTGCCCAGGCCCTTGACTCAGGCCCTTTTAAGAGATTTCCCTGGTTTCTAGTGGCTGGGGTATGAGCAATCCCCAGTCACACCTGCCCTATCGGTTTCTAAGTTAAAAATGCTGCTGGTTAACTCCTAGCAGTAGTCTTGTGGTACTACTGCAAAGGGTGAAGCTGCCAAATACTCATGTGTATATATATTTAGTGGAGGGATCTTCAGGGCTTGTCTGAAAAGGTAATTATTTGACTCAGCCTCTCCCAGAAGTAGCAGGTCACATTTTATTTTTTTCTGTCAGTAGAATCAGGTTGCTAACATCAGCTTAAAGCTAGTACTTTTTCCATGAATGACACAGCTTGCATTTTTGTGATTTGCTGGGTTGCAACTCCAGAGTCGTGTAACAGCACACAAAGTCCAAGCTATGGCAGTGACAGTAGCATTCTTACTCCCATTGATGATATTTGCAAAGCAGCTTCATGGTCCTCAATTCATACATTTACATCTCACTACTGTCTGGAATCCTACTCCAGATGAGATGGTCATCGGCCAAGCAGTGTTATGCAGAAATTATTTTAATCTTAATGGCCAACTCTCCCTCCATCCCATTTCAGTAAGCTAGGGAGTCCCACATGTGAGAATATGCTTGTCCTAGGATAAAGCATAGTTACTTACCATAACAGATGTTATTTGGGGACAGCAGACAGATATTCTCACATCCCTCCCACCTCCCCTGGTTGGCTTCTTAGTTTGCTTACGGAACTGAGAAACCTTGATCCGACGTCTGGCGGGAAGGCACTCGCGCATGTGCGGTGCGGACAGTCTCGAAGCTTCGCAAAGCTTAAATGCATGTATACTTTAGCACTGTCTGTAACGGGCTCCGTGGATGATGTTACCCACATGGACTGAACACCCAGACATGGCACCTAAATAGTGGGGTACCTTACACGGCACTGCTATGAACTTCACAAAAAGGGTGCCATGTCTTCTCCTCACTACAGCTTCATTATAGGTCCAGAATCCCATAGACCCACCTATCTACCACCCCAATAGCCCTTATGGCTGCAGGAGCCACTTATATGCCTGTACAAAAGAGTTTTGGGGTATATAGGGGAGTGCACATGTTTAAGTATCAATGCAGTGATTACAGGGGCTTATGGGCATGGGTCCTCCTCTCCATGAGTCCCTAACCCACCTCCAAGACGGCTTAAGCCGCCTCTGTGCTGGACGACTAGGCTTTCCTATGCCAGGCTGCCAGGTGATGATAGTCTGGAGGCTGAATTTTAAAGGTGTGATTACGATTTTTATGGGGTTGAGGGGGTGGGTGTCGGTGATCACTGGGGTAGTGTGTGGGGGGTCTGTATTATGTGTTTGCAGTACTTATCTGGTGACTTTAGGTGGGTTTTTATGACCTAGACCATGTTTTACATGATCTAAATCACAGCGTCCAAGTTCCGTCGATCCTGGGCTGTATAACTTTTGGTTATACATGCTGTACAACTGTCTTCCCCATTTCCCTTCAGTGTCTTCTCCCTACTCTCTCTTCCCCAGTTCCCTTCAGCGTCTTCTCCTGTCCACCCCCTCTCTCCCTCTCTCCCTTCCCTTATCTTCATGGCGATTTCAATTTTGTTTCTACAAGCAGTCGAAGCCTTGAAGTCGTGTGTGGTTGCCAGAAAGGTCTCCTCTGACACAACCAGAAACTGGAAGTTGCATCAGAGGAGACCTTTCCGGCAGCCACACGCAACTTCAAGGCTCTGGCTGCTTGTAGAAACAAATTGAAATCACCACGAAGGTAAGGGGAAGGGAGGGAAATGGATGGATGGCGACGAACGGATGGCGGCAGCAGCAATCGGTAGGGAGGGAGGGGGCTGCTGGACCGCGCAATCGGTGACTGTGCATGCTCCCTTCCCTTAACAGCGGAGTTAAGGCCATTCACCGCTCCATGGGACGGTGAATGGTCTTCTCCCCGTACCTGCGGCAACCTTTTTTTTTTGCCACCATTTCGGCGAGTAGGAGCCACCGTGTCATTCTCTAGTACCTTCCACTAATGCTGAGAGAATCCACCATGGCTGATTCATTTATCAAAAACCAGCAGAATCAGCTGGGAAGAAAATATCCTGTTCTCTTTTGCCTGGTATCCATGTGTATATCAGAAGGGTAGTAGCAAAATCACCATCTTCATTACATATTTTACTTCTTGCCCTGACTATTTATTCCTAAACTAGGCCATTTATAATTCCTTATACCAAGGGCTCACTTCCTCTCAGCTTAGACGGCTTCATATGACAGAGAATACTTCTGTCAAGTTACTCTTAGGAAAAAGGAAGTTTGATCATTTTGCCCTTCCCAGTATCCAAGCACTGGCCTACAGGATCCTGTTTAAGATACAGTCATTTGCTCACTAAGTCTATTTTGCTTGATTTACGCTGTTTCCTTTTAACCTACTTACCATTAAGGCTCCTTTGCTGACTATTTCATTTTGCCACAGAAATTCCTGTATCAGGGTTGGATTCTCAAAAACTTACCGTGCCTTTAACGATGGTCGCTAAACTGGTTCCATGCCAATATTTTACAGACTGATCAGAATGGCTCATCATGGTCTTTTCCAAGTTTCCTAGCAGTCTCCGACTCTGCCATGCAAATGTAGTACAATGAGGTCATTAATATTAAAATGGGCTCATTAATATTCAAACCAGCACTCCAGACGATTCTCTGTCATTGCCAGGTGATTCCCTAACCTCGTTGTGCCACATTTGCAGGCAAATTTTTATGGCAAGGTCTGAGCTGTTGTTGTCTTACTTTCCAGTCAGTCCCTGAGCGCTGATTGGCTCAGGCACTGACAGAGAGGTAAGACTTGATGGCTCAGAATTCCCCCCCCCAAATTTTTTTTTTAAAAATAAAGACCCACGATTTCTCCCTAACACTGATCCCCACCCCGTCCAGGGCCATCTGATGACCCTAACGAAGTCTCATAAATATAAAACCACCATTGTGCCTTGCAACACCAGTATAGGGTCTCAACCTGGTTCTATGCCAAACTAACATCCCCTCCTTTTGAACCAATAGAATGTAGAAAAGAGTTTTCCTTTTAACTATCACTTTGACCAGAAGAAATAAATAAGATTCTAGCTTTAATTCATTATTCCTGATATGCACAGGTTTTAGAAAACAAAGTACAGTATTGTTAAGAACTCATACAGAATTTTCCCCCAAGATTGTTTTTGACTTCCACATCAACTAGCTGAGAGTTTTGCCAGCCTTTTCACATTAGGATTATCATAGTGGCCTCATTCACACTCTCGATTGTAAGAGAACATCACTGCCTGATCAACTATCGCAACTGTTTCTGTTTTATGACTCAAAATATCATCAGGCACTAGAAACAAAGCAAACTTTTTCAGTTATAACGAAGCTGGACTACAATATTATCCAGCAGCATCTAGAATTACAGCTCACTGTCTATACTCCATTGCTGTTACAGGGGCCCTTCTGCAAAGGACCTTGACTCAGAATGTCTGTAAAGCAGCTACATGGTTCACAAGACATGATTGTTTGAGCCAATTGACTAATTCAGATTCCAACTTTGTTCAGGCAGTGTTGAACTCATATATTTAAAACTCTACAGCTCTCCACTACCTCCAGTTTTGTAGGTTGCATAAACTTGAGATCTATAACTGTGCTTTATTCCTTTTGTGCATACTTCATTTTGGGAGTCGCTGCTTGTGCAACACAAAGATCCATGCAATCCATGGAGAAAATAGAGTTGCTTACCTGTAATGGATGTTCTCCATAGCAGGATCTTTCAGCCTCACAAACCTTTCTGCCCATCCAGAGTTGATGCATGCTATATGTATGAATTTGATGGATTTTTGGTTACTGTAAAGGGGGGGGTACAGTAAGTGGGAATTCCCACACATGTGTAACCCTTTCTAGAGATTTCTGTGCTAGGACTCCATTCCATGCTGGTTCCAATCACGTATGACGTACCTACTCATGTGACTGTGGTAAGCAACTCATTTTGCTCACTGCTGTTTTAAGGAAGCACAGTTCTTTGTTGATTGTATTTTAGTGGGAGGGGTCTGAATGTTGGATTAAGTAGGATTTGGATAAATCCAAAGAGGTCTTCAAAACTTTTAATAGCTGTGGCATAAGTATGTTGAAAGAGCCAGGATTTGAGCAGTTTCAAGAAACTGGCGCAAGATGATTCCTGTCTGAGAAGGTGGGGTAGTAAGTTCCAGAGTTTCTGTAACAAAACACTGGAGGAGGTAGCAATAGGAATTTCTGGGAGGAACTCGGAGCATGTGCTGACCTATAAGGAGTTGAGACAGTCTTGTAGTTTGGCAGTGGAGGGAGGCAACCTTTGAAAGAAATTCTTTGCAATCTTGAATTTTATCTGGGCAGAATAGCTAGCCAATGTTCTGCTGTGAGAAGAGGTGAGATGTGGTTGAATCATTGGACCTGGTAGAGGAGTGGATTGGATTTCTACACTGAAACTTTGTTTTCCTTTGAGATAGGAGGAGGTGGCCTGGTGGTTTGAACTGTTGCCTCAGCACCCTGAGGTTGCGAGTTAAATCCTAGCCTGGGGAAAAAGTGAGGAGAATTTACAGAGCATATTGTTTAATTCTTAATAGCTCTTCTGCATGTTGTTAGATTTTGGACTTTGAAAGCAGTTGGGGGGGAGGGGAGGGCTAGTTTAAGCATTTAAAAAGAGTAGGGGATTTTGTGTTTTAAAATGCCTTGCCCTGTTCTTTAACTGCTACATTTCACTTTTATCTATGTTTCTACGCTACAGAAGTTGCAATTCTTTTTCCCATAGAAATACATTGGGTCATATTTCAGGGTTCTTACATCTCTGGAACCCTCAGACCAATTTGACCTATTTTCCCACGTGCTAAGCTTCATCCTAGTCTGTTAAATTATCAATCTGTTGTTTTGCCCCTGAATAAATACAAACGTTCTCAATCCCTTTTATATAATGTATTTCCAACTTCTGTTAAGTTGGAAAGAACAAAGAGGGAGGCAGATACACAGACTGAAAAGAAATACTGTGCTGAGCCCTAGGCCACTTAAGGAATGGGATATCTCAAGGCATAAGTCCTTTCAAAAAAGGAACAAGTGACAGCTGAAGCCAAGTGTCGAGTTGAACCTTGACTTTGTTTTTTAGTCTACTTCTGTTCAGGTGCAAGTGACTGAAGCCTAGATATTGTAGGCTTACCACTTGGTTCCATATTTGCCTGCCTGGGTTTACCCATTCCATCAGTGACTTAAACTTTGCTTCTATTAGTGAATGCAACTGAGAAATCAAGCTACACATCCCTGCATTCAGTGGGCTAAAGCTGGGAATGGATCAGTTCTGTTGTTCAAAAAATCTTCCATTTCAGAAGAGGGCTACCCACTTGACCTTAAAGAGGAGAATATTCAGGGTTTCTAATGTTCACTTTCCTCTCTGCTTCCCCACAGGCAGGACAAACTGAAGGTACACATGAGGAAGCACACAGGAGAAAAGCCGTACATGTGCCAGCAGTGTGGTGCTGCTTTCGCTCACAACTACGACTTGAAGAATCACATGCGTGTGCACACAGGGCTCCGGCCCTACCAATGCGAGAGCTGCTTCAAGACTTTTGTCCGCTCCGACCACTTGCACCGGCACCTCAAGAAAGACGGCTGCAATGGGATCCCATCCAAGCGGGGACGCAAGCCCCGGGTGAGAGACGCAGGATGCCTCCCAGTGCCCCCCGTCCCCTTGGCAGGAGAGCTGGGGAGCCCCCCTGCCATCCAGGACACCCATGGAAATAATCGGGAACATGCAGGAGAGCCTTCCATGGGGGACATGTCAGAAGGGCCGAGGGCAGAGGGGGGTTCAGTAGAAGAGAGAAAGCCCCAGCTCTCCTAAAACACCAAAAAACAAAACAAAAATCAAGTTGTCACAAAATCCAGTTAGCACTCTCCTCTGATTTGTCTTCATGATGCCGATTTATTGCCCCTTTTATCTCCCACATTCCCTCCTTTTAACCCACCACCACCACCACCCCTCTTTTAGCCCCCTTCCTACTTAGATCATGTTGATTGAGGGGTGCTGTCGAGGGGAAAGGGGCTAGTTTGGAGAGGGGAAAATGAGAGGAGGAGAGGTAGCTTACGCTTGTAATACAGGGAGATATGATACAAATACAAAGCTATATTTTATGTACAGATAACAGACAAAAAAAAGAAAAAAATATGCTTTTAAGTTATTTTAAGCAAAGATTATTAGACAGTGGAGCAAATGCATTAAATGCAAAAAAAAAAAAAGAGGCAGTTGCATTCTTGCACTGCAGCATTTTTTTTTTTTTTAGGTGCACGGGTGAGGGTCCAGTCCTTCCAGTGCCCTCGGGACTGATTACTACGGAAGCATGGACTAAAGCGTCCAAAACCTTTCCTGTCTTTATATTTTTTTTCAACGGGTTTAAAGCCTAGATGTCGGGTTCCATATCAAAAGATATTTGGTAATGAGGCATTAAAAAAAGATTCTGTCTACTCAGTGGACACTAAACACCCCAAAGCACTTTCTGTAAGAGGACTTCATCCTAACTAAATTCCACTTTTAACCTACCTTAACATGGACCCTTAACATCCCTAGCTCTGGTACTAATGCTAAAGTACACACTGTTCCAGTATGATGGATTGTTAAGTATTGTGCAGCACTTAAGTCAGTTTTTCATAAATGAATGGAAAAATCTTTTCACATAAAGATGAGGAGAGAAACAGCAGCAAGTGGTTTGCTGCTACTGTGAGACCTGAGGGTTTTCCTCTTTCTCTTAGTCATTGCCCCTCTCCCTCCCAGTTCGGATGTGGGTGCACCAAATCCTGCAGCACACGGGCACATCGGATTCCCTGTAAAATTTTCTTGTGCTGCCTCTAACCTATAGTGCTAGATGTAAAGATGTTAGCTATACCTGGCCTGCGATCAGGGCGTATCCGCTTCATCTCAGCCTGAGTGCTGCAAAGGCCTTTTTGGGTGAGTACAGCGTAGATTGCCATCTAGTATGTTATGACAGTGATGTGCATCTCAAAAAAATGGCACATGGTGCTGGGAAATATAGGTTTTTTAATTTATTCTCTCCCCCACCCAAGAGATGGTGCTTTCCTTTGTGGTAGATGTCAAAAGGCTGCACCGAAGGTCTGAACCATAAAGACTTTTTTTCTACCCCAGTCTGAGTCTACAAATTAGGCCCTTAGTGATCCCTGTAATCTTTGGCACTGCTCTTTTGTTGGGATTTTGGATTCTTTCCTACTGGCTTTTTCCCCACTCCCTCCCAATGCAGTTTCGCCTTTTTAAATTTCTGGCTTGGTGCATTGAGATCTGAGTAGATAAATCAGAACTGGATCAAAATCTCACAATGGCTTGGAATTAGCCAAAACAAAAGCACTCCCATTCCCAAAGTGCAAGAGATCCAAGGAAAAAGGGGACTTGCATTTGCTCTCAAATCTTCTGAAGTTACTCCAAGGGTCATTCCCAAATTGTTACTTGGGGTTCTTTTACTGGAGCTTATGCTACTGCACTCACCACCCCTTGAGTACATGGGATCTGGTGTCCCACAGCCTTTGCTTCTGCTTGTAAATGCACTGTCTCAGGTGGGATATAGAACAAGTCATACCTATGAAAGAAACTAAGACCTGTTGTTCCGCTGAGATCAACCATAGTATGAAATTCCACCCACCCCCAACCCCTTTTCTCTAACTGTCTTAAGAGTAGAAGGCTGGGCCTGGATAAATGCAAAGTCTTAAAAGGAACCCTCAGGTGTAACAGTGTTTTATAGAGTACCTTGAGGAGTGGTGAGCCGATAATAGTGAAAGGATAAGGAGAGGCAGATTGAAGATTGCGTGTTTAAAGCTGTTTAAGCAATAAGAAAAAAAAAATTATATCTTAGCACTTTGAATGGGAACGGGTACACAACCTTATCCTAATCTTTTTGGAAAGATGTTTACATGTGAAAGCCAACATATACTGCAGAAAAAAACCCCAACACATACCCAATAGCTAAATGCAAGAGGAGACAGTAGATGGATTTATTTTTGTATGTGGTGGGCTCCAGGGGTGTGTGCTTTCTGGAGAGGAACCGAGGACTGTGCTAATTAGGATTGTGACCTCACCTGAACCTTTAAAGCTGATTGCACTTCGAATGGAAGCTTGAATTTTAGGCAGGAATCATGTCTTTTGTGTTTTCTCCTTCTCACCCCATTCCCCCCTTTTTTATTGTTTTAATGTCTTATAGCCAGTGCTGGCATTAATGGTCCTCTCTCTTCCCATAATCAGCTGGCTGCCTCTCAAACAATTCTCCTGCCTGAAAGAGGGAGCTATATCTTATTTTTTCTCCAGGAAAGGGCAGCAGGGGAGGGGGTGGAGGAGAGAGACAAGGGGGGGGGCTCTGCTATCTTATTTATTCCTTGCAAGAATGGAATGGAGATGGAAAATAACAGGGTGCATATAAGAAAAGTAACAGAGGTTAACCTTCAACGAAGAGGAAGAATAGATATGGCATTTTTCTCTTCAGAAGAAAAAGAGTGCATGATAATGTGTTCTTCAAAAGGTAGGTGAGGATAGATAAAATACCAATTGTCCTCCAATTTTGTGCAATTAAATACAGAAAGTTTTAAACTCAAAAGTCCCTGCAGTGAGCTGTTTGAGGACCTTGTAAGGCAAAGCCATAGAGATTGTTCTAATCAACACTTTGTATTAACGACATGAGCATGTGTCAAGCGACTCTAACATTTTTGTATGCGCTGGTATCTTCGGGTTGGTTTTGGGACACATGGAACCCTATACCAGAGTTCTTTATCCTGCTCATGCAGCAGAGTCTTAAGGTAATTTCCCCACTCGGAACAAGCCATTTCTTTTGCATGCCTCAGGTTGTCCTGCTTCCTGAAAACTCTTCAGCTGAGTCTGAATGAGCCTAGTAATTGATGGATACTGTTCATTTTAAAGCTATACTATAGACTAAAAATGGAAAGAAATAGAAATTTCCAGTTGGCAGGCAGATTATGGAAGTCAACCAGACCGTAGTCAGAGAATTTCATTCCAGTTTGGCACTTGGGCCTTCCTCTTCCAGTTTAGTAATGAGTCAGTTGGATGCTGTCTCTCCCTCAAACCCATGCCCCTCCCCTTTCCACATGAACACTTTTAATTTGGCAAGCAATCTGAATGGATCCTGCCATGTTTTGATTGTACAGGGTGGGTCCCAGCTCAGATGCTTCTTCCAGGGACCCTCTGCCTAGCACTGGCTACTTACTGCATATGCAAAAATTAGTGTGCACTTGTAAATAGTTATTTGAAGTTCTTATTATAATCAAAAGTTGTTGTATCTCTCTTCAGCATTCAGTTGGTTGCTCTCTATCTTCTGCTCCTAACCCCTTCTGTTCTGCATGTCTTTCTGTGATTTCAGAAGACCTTTTCCCATCATGAGCTGCCAAGGTTATTACTTGTACAGAGGTTTTGTTCCACCCCAGTTTTGTATCGGAAGACACAAAGGTTGAATGAAGATGGCAAAGTTGATGGGAGTAGTAGGGTTAAGTTGATGGGACAGTACAATGGGAGTTGAAGTGCTCACAAATAGTTATGGTCTTGGTGTCCATAAACAAATATGATTTACTCTCTTACCATCAGAAAGAATGTATGGGCCCTTCGGTGCCATTTTTTGAGAATTCTGGACCGGGGGGAGGGGGGAATTGGTGCTATGCAATGACAGAGAGATTTCATTTCTTACCAGCGATTTATCCAAACTACCCGGATATGAGGACCTGTAAGAAAAGTATTGGTAAATCATGCCTGTTTCTTTGTCAGCTGTCCATAAAGTAGGACCTGCACTGCAACAAAATTGGGCTTGAGAAAGAAATGGCGATCAGACTTGGCTCATCACTGCAAGCCTTCATCCATCTGAATACTCTTTCAAAGCCAACACTGCTTTTTATCACCAACTTTTTTTGCGCCCCTAAAGCTTTCCTTTCCTAAGGTTCCCTTAAGGCTTTCGCTCCCCCCCCCCACCCCTTTTACTACTTTGAGGTTGTAGAGAGGAGATGAGCAACTTCTGACAGCTGATATTCTGAACAGAGATACCACAGCTTGTTTCTAATGAAAAGCTTTTATCTTTATTGGAGATGCGGGGAACAGGTGTGCGAGCTTTGAGTGTGGTCAGATCATGTGTCAGCACAGGCAACACTTTAGTACAATCCATGAAGCATTTGCACTAAACTCTGACCCCCTTGTACACTTCCAGGGAGTCTTTCATATGTCCAAACCCATTTTGCCTTAACCTTCCGATAGGTTTAACTCTGTTCCAACCACCAAATGCATGAAAACAACCCAATTGCATACTGTATATAACTATTGATTCTTCTGTTTGTATTTTTTTAAATTCAGGTTGTGGTAAAGTGTTGCCAGGGATACTGCTGAATTATCTTATTGTAGGGTGGAAACTCATCCAACAGAGAAAATTATTATTGTGTGTTTCATTTTCTTGGTACAGAAAAAAAACTTGTCACATGTGCTCTGTGTGCTTGCACCGGTCCCATGTGTCTGTCTATATCAACAGTGCTGTGCACAGTTTTCACGCTGAATGGAAAGTCTGAGGTCTTTGTGAGCTGTTCCAATTTCATGTTCAAAGTTTACATAAGAATGTGCAGAGGCAGCAGAATTGGGTGGGCCAGTGGGACCATGGCCCTACCAATATTTTACCCAGTACAGCATCAGCAACTAGAGAGCTTAGGGGCAGGGTTGGCGCTTGGTTTGCTTGATCCCTGCAACCACAAAGATGTTCTGCTACCCTTGCGGGTGGATAGGTAGTCTCGTAAGAATTACTTTTTCAACTTTTAATTCAATTTCATGGGATAGTGATGGGAGAAGAGGTGAGAAGACCCTCACACTGCCTCTGTCCACCTAAATTGTTACTAAGGAGCTGAAACCTTTGAGTTAATCTGTTTTCTCTATATCCCAGTTGTATGGTTATATGATGGGAGGTGTCGCAGCTTAGTTTGATAATTGTACACACCCATATCATCATCTTGTTGTTCATGGTCCTTTCTTGCATCCTCTTGTAAAGTACAGTGCCACTTCTGTGGTTGGAAGAGCTTGGATTGTACTTGTAAAATTTGCTTGGACGTTGTAACACCCCCCCTCCCCAAACTATCACAAATCAGTAATTGTAAGCAAGGACCATGACAGAGGGGGAAAGACACAGCTAACAACTGTGAGTAGCTGAAAGGTTCCATGCTTGACTCAAGGGTTAAAGTATGAAAAAGCACATTCATTATTCTTGTCTATAGTAAATACCAAAGTATACCCCATCCTCGCTATAGCTTTCCAAGAGATATCCCTCAGTAGTTCCTGTATTAATGAAATATGCAGATTTGCTTTTCAATGGCCAGTGTTTGGGAGGTAGTCAGGGTAATAGTTTAGCTTCAGGATATGGTGATCTTCATAGGTGCTCCATGTGTGTTCCTTTGTAGCACTTGAATGTATCCAGGGTAGCCCCAAAAGCTTTGTGATGAGGCTTGGAGTATATTTTGTAATATTTGTCATATATTATAAATGCCTCTGTTTTAAGCTAATCTCTAGCCCTGACCTGTAATCTGCTAAATGATGCTGCATCTGTTGTCCAGAGTACAAGGAGAATCATGAGTAATGGACATCAGACACTACAGATCCAACCTTGCTACTCTAGTTCTATGACTTGTCTACAGCATTGGAAGTCTTTGTAATTTGCCTTGAAGAAATAATTAAGGGTATCCTAGATAGTAAGAAGAGACAGCCAGGGCTTATTTACACAACAATTTCTCCATCCCTAAGTAAACATGCAGATATCTGGTGCTAGAAGGGTAGGGAAAGGCCTTTATTTATTCACAAGAATCTAACAGAGTTTCCCAAAGAAGATGAAATAGGGCTAATTATGCCTATATTGGAAATATCAGGTGTGCTGAAAAGGAATTTGTGTGATTTGATTGTTAGATTCTTTCCCAGCTCTTAGCACTACTAATTATGCAGCAATGGGGGTGTGAACTTTATTGTCTGCATCTTTGTCATCATGAGCGCTAATTTTAGTTGTTTGACCTGTCTCCCAAGTTTTCTTTTGTCTCTTGCTTTTTTATTTTCAAGTGTTGGGTCTAAAATTGTTTTACTCTTCACCAAGACCAACAGATCAAGTTTGGTTGTATCGACTCTTGGCCCCCACAGTGTTTTGAAATGCATACAAACCTCTCCTTCCATGGAAAAGCTAGTCTGAGTTTAAAAGATGTGGGGATCCTTCTTTGCACTAATTGGACTTGTTTAAAATCATTGGGAAGCTCTTTTTGTTGCACAGGGTTGATGAGGGGTAGAGGTAGGTAGAAGCAGGTAGTTTGGAGGTTGGGGGAGGGAGGTCACTGATGGCCTGGAAAGAGAGAAGAAGGTTGAATATTATGTATAAACTATATGAACTTTTATATTTCTTGCGTAACCTGAGAAGAAACAAATTCTCTTGTCTCTCTCTCTCTCTCTCTCTCTCTCTCAAGTATTCTGGGGAAGAGCCTGGTCATTCTTAGCCTACATTGGTTTTTTAAATAAAGACTGACCAAAAATTAATGAAAGAACAAGAAATAAGGGCTTGGCCTACTTTGGCTTTGCAGTGTAATTCCAAGATGTCATGGCAGAGCATTTGAGCTTTGATTAGATTCTTAGCCATCTCTCTCCTGCTGGCTGGCCCTTGCATACATGACCACCATTACAGTTCCCAGCGCTTTGGCTTTACCTCATTGGGGACTGAGTGGATGTGAGCAGTTTGTGACATCAGAAGCATTTGTTGGGGTGGGAAGGTGAGAAAAGCCAGTTAAGAATCCACAGGCTGAATGGGGCTGCCAGGTACGAGCAGGGTAAGACCAGAGCTGGAGCATAAGATGCATATGTTGGAAGACTTCCTTCACCAGCTGCAAACCCAACTGCTTGAATTGCACAAAGAGGACATTTTTCATTTCTAAAAGCATAAGTGATTGTAGAAGCTTCCAAAGCTCATATACCTAGTTAACCCTTTCCTCCGGACATGTCAATTAGACGAAAGTGCTCCAAAAGCAGCACCTAGAAAAATAGATATTTATAAAAACTATTTATATATACAATTTATTATTTATTAAATTTAAAGTTTTCTTTAAATTATTCTTTTAAACTCTTATCCCAAAGCAATGTAAGCTGTGTAATCCTGTCTTTTCATTAGGAACAGTGTAGAGGGGCCAGAAAGCCTAAAGTGGGATGTATGCTAAAAAGAAAAACCCAGACCAGCGCAATCAAACAAACCTGCCCCTAAGCCACATGGTCTTAAACTGTCCATCTGGTGACAAATCAGATGAGATGTCAAGCTGAAGTCCTCTTTAGATTTTCAAAAATTGCTTGACGTTTTTCTTAACAAGATCGTAAATTTAAAGCCCAGTGTAGCCAAATTCCAGCCACCATGGATCTCATTGTGTAGCTCTTGCCAAAGCTCTCTGGAAAAATATTTTTAGCCCATGTTCAAAGATAACTGTGAGAGAAAGAAAAGCTATTATCCCAACTATAATGTAGAAGAGGAAAACCTTTTTAACATCTAGAATCATGTTTTTAGGTTTTTTTGATGTGGCCGAATGCAAAGTTTGGCCAATTTGTATGGCTGCTTTGCATCAATTTCTACTCTCCCCTACTAGTTGGCCCATTTGACCTGAATTTTGGCCTGTTTTTAACCAAAAAGGCTGTAGAAGGGGCTGCTCTTCCTTGGGAACTGGAGAAGTGGGAAATAGGGTTCTCAGTTTCCTTTTGTTTTGATAGATAAACAGTGTGCTGGCTACATTCGTTGGCATGGGATGAACAAGTTAAACAAGACCCAAATGAAGCACAGAAGTGACATTCCAGAGATTGTACTATGATTGTCTTTATAACATGTGGGGAGAACATAGATTGCACTTTTTGGGCTTTAAAGAGAATAAAAATAATTTGAAAAAAAAAAAAGAGGTGTTTATTGTTGTTTGTAAGACCTATTGAAATCCTAGCCAATAGCGAATATCAGCATAAGATCTACAAATCAGGAGATGTTCATTGTAGAATATAATTTCCAATGCAATAGGTAAGACATTCTCTAGACAACAGGGTTATTTCCCCATACTCATATAGACTGCAGAAGGAATCCACTTTGGATTTTTCACTCTGCCTCCAGTATACGTCACAGCTCAGTATAGCGCCCTCTAGCAGTCTTTCCTTTTGCATGCATGGCTGCTCTCCTCATTTTTGTCCTGCTCTCCTTTCTGGGAATTTTCACGTTCAAGGTGATTTGTAGGCTCTCTGCCTTCTTGTGAATTCACAGACTTTGGTCTGTAGCTGACAAGCCAATCCCTTTCTGGGTACCTGATAGCCAGTCTGCATTGGATTCCTTGGAGTTAAACGGAGGGTGAGCACAGACTGTTTGATGCACTTAGGGGGCTCAGCGGTGTCCTGCAGTGTGTTGGCTGCATTTTTGCACCTCTGCCCATCCGGGTGTGCATCTGATGGTCCACAGGGGTGGAGGCATAGTCAGACAGAGGAGTCTGACCGGCAGTCCAAAGTTCAGCTTTGAGAAAGCATTCCCAGCAATGTGGCAATGAATTCTGAATTGGGTACTGAACAGAGCTGGAAGCAGGTGCAGCCCAGTCTCTCTGGTAACAGTGAGTATAGCAGAGCTAATAGGCTCTTGCGGCGATTTTCAAAAGTTAATTTTGAAGGGTTTTCTGTGGTTTCGAGTGTTCCCTTGTCTTCCCCCACCTGAAAAATCCTAAAATTGCCATTTTTTATTTTCATCTTCTCCCTGCTTCTTCAAAACTCAAATTTTTGCCAGGAAACTTGCTGGGATGGAGTTCTCAGGGTCTCCTCTTGTGAACTCATGTGAGATTTGCACAAATTTAGAGTTTTTTGAGCATCATGTGGCGCAGCGAGGGGGGGGGTAGCTACCAGCTCTGATGCTCCTCACAAAAGCAAGTGATTCTACGCTCAATTAGCCCAGTGGAGCAGCTGCCATTGCTTTTGGGGCATCCATGTGGCAGACCCTCCACAACCTAAGAAACGCAAGTCTCAAGTCATCTAAGGGTGACTCTATGCCCCAGAGACCTGATATTTTTTCTGACTGAGATTTTTGTGGTCCGAATTTCAGACCAGAGGTTCTGTGGCTGGCAGTTCTCCACCTCCTCCGTCGACATCTGTGGGCAGTGGAGGGTCCTCAGGGTTTTCCCCTCCAATCGCTCCGCCTGTTCAAGTTTTGACTTCTGTTCTGGTGGATCCAGCAGTTGATACTGACCTCTCTGATTCTTTGTTTGATAGTGCAGCCCTTCCCGGATCAGGGGATCCAGACGGGTACTGGATCCACGGATCCCTTAGGGGCTCCAGATCCTGGGGATGATCTGTCTGTGCTGCGCTTATTTAAATTTGCAGCTTTGCCTGATCTGATTACTGAATCATTGCATAAATTGAACTTAGCTGCTCAGCCAACTCCACCTACTTCTTCTCCCTGGCTTTGCAGTGTGCGCTCGCAATCTGTGACATTTCCATGGCATCCGGAAATGAGTTGTATGGTCTCCGAGCAGTTTGACTCTCTGGAAGGTCCTTTGAGAAATGCTAGCGCTATGTTCTGCTTGTATCTTATGGCGCCAGAGTGCCAGCAGCTTTTGGCACAGCCCAAGGTGGATTCCTTGGTAGCTCAGGTAACTGGGCGCACATATCTTCCCAGTGATGGAGGAGTGGTATCATAGGATATGCAGGACTGCCATGTGGATGTGGTCCTCAGGAAAATTTTTGAGATAGATAATTTAGGCATTAAAGCAGTTGTGGCGACGTCCTTCGTAACACGGGGCAGTCTCTCTCTGCTGCATATGCTGGAGACTGATGCGGTGGATCCTCCTCCTTAGTTTCTGATGGCTGGGACGAATTACATGGCAGATACCTTATATGACCTTTAGAAAGTGCTGGCAAAGGTGTCAGCATATACTATTTCGGCATGCCAAATGCTGTGGGTTCGGCAGTGGGCTGGTGATTCCACTTTCAAGGCAACTTTAGTGTGGCTACATTTTAAGGGGCAATTGCTGTTTGGCAAGGGCCTGGATGATCTCATGGATTTGTTGGTGGACCGTCACCCAAAGATGCTGCCTGATAGTAGAGCTCGACTCTCCAGGGGTTCTGGGCGTTCTAATTTTCATGGCTCCAACCAAAATTTTTGTGACTACCTACCTGCCTTATCTTCCTTCCTCGTCGCAGAGATCTTCACAGAGTTCCTGGGGTCAGTATGTGGGCTATAGGTGTTCCAAGCCGCCCATCCTGCACAACCTGCCTGAAAGACCCAATGACACCAGGGAGCCGATTGCCCCTCTGAGGATAGGGGGTCAGCTCTCAAGAGTTTCTGCCTGCCTGGATGCGCATTATTAGACCAGTGGGAAATTATTTGGTCAGGCTATAAGCTGGAATTTGCCCAACCTCTATCAGATTGGTTCATGGATTCTCCATCCGCGTGCCCGGATAAGGCACACGCTTGAGTGTCGTCCCATGGGTGAGAGCGCACATGCATCCTCTTCAGCATGCCTTGCATTCTCCCTGGGCACCCCACTGGGATGCCTTGCAGATGTGTCTGCCGTGGACTCTGGAGGCCCGAGCAAGCATGAGCTGGTGGCTTCATTCTCAATCGCTCTGCAAGGGCGTTCCTTGGCACATTGCCTCCTGGATTGTGGTAATGATAGATGCCAGCCTTCAGGGCTGGGGAGCTCACTGCAATTGTCATCCTCTTCAGGGCTGTTGGACTCTGTCTCAGAAGAGGTGGTCAATCAACCATCTGGAATTCAAGGCCATCTAGCCCTGAGAGCATTGCAGAAGACCCTGGAAGGGCAGGCAGTCCGGGTCTTCTCAGACAATGCGACAGCAGTGGCCTATGTCAATCACCAGGGAGGGGCCAAGAGCTCTCCCTTGGCTCAGGAAGCCCACCTTCTTTTCTTTGGGTGGAACATCATCTCCTGGCACTGACTGTGGTGCATGTGACTGGAGTAGACAACATACAAGCAGACTTCCTCAGTCGACAGACTCTGGATCCAGGCGAATGGTCCCTGTCATTAGAGGTGTTCCAAGCCATTGTTAGGCGCTGGGGACAGCCCCACTTAGACCTCATGGCCACAGCTAGAAACAAAAAGGCACAGCACTTCTTCAGTTGCAGATCTGAGCCAGGAAGCGAGGGGCTCGATGCTCTAGTGCAGCGATCTCAAAGTCCCTTCTTGAGGGCCGCAATCCAGTCGGGTTTTCAGGATTTCCCCAATGAATATGCATTGAAAGCAGTGCATGCACATAAATCTCTTGTATATTCATTGGGGAAATCCTAAAAACCCGACTGGATTGCAGCCCTCGAGGAGGGACTTTGAGATCCCTGCTCTAGTGAAACTGTGGCCTCCGGGAGTTCTTATGTACATATTTCCTACCTGGCCCATGATCGGCCAGGTGCTTCAGAGGATTGTGGCTCATCCCAGCCGTGTCATTCTGGTGGCTCCCAATTGGCCTCGAAGACTGTGGTATGTGGCTCTAATGCGGCTACTCGTGGGATGCAGTCTATCCAGATCTTCTTTCTCGGGGTCCGGTGGCTATGGAAGATCTGGGTCACTTTGCGATTACAACATGGTTCTTGAGCTGCCCAAATTGATTATGGCTTGATTACTGTGGAAGATCTGGACTCTTGCTGACATGGTGAAGCAACGAGATTGAGTGGTTTATGAGAATAACAACAAAACATTAAAGTCCAAGCACTTTTCTTGATGGCCACTGCTGAACCTGTTTGTATGGGTGAACATTTCATGAAATTTTTATACTGAATGTTTTAATGGTTTGGATGTGGTTTTGGGGGGGGCTCTGTTCATGTGATATTTGTGTATGAATTATATGATTTCTTTAATAGTATCTTTACATGGAGTATTTAATAAAGTAAATTAAGAAATGATGAAATATTTTGAAAAAAGAATGTAATTAGCTTTTTGGTTTAAAGCTACTGATAATTTTTGATAAGTCCTGGTAGTGTTTAGTTATTGGTTGCCCTATAACATAAAGGATATTCGGATCCGGTGGTTGATTCACTTCTCAGGTCTAAAAGGAATCGACAAAATAGAGCAGGAAAAAAGTTATTTACGATGTCAAATGTGACTAGGACAAGAGGTCATGGACTGAAGCTGAGGGGGGACAAGCCCAGGACAAATGCCAGAAAGTTCTGCTTCACACAGCGAGTGGTGGACACCTGGAACGCTCTCCCGGTGGAGGTTGCTGCGGAACCCACCGTTCTAGGATTTAAGGGCAAGTTAGATGCACATCTTCTCGCAAGATGCATAGAAGGATATGGGTGACTAAGGATTCGCCAGGTTACACCTGGCTGGGCCTCCGCGTGGGCGGATCGCCGGACTTGATGGACCTAAGGTCTGATCCAGAGATGGCAGTTCTTATGTTATGTTCTTATGTTCTAAGAAGTTGTCTACAGTGTCGGCCTACACTAAGGTGTGGAAGTCTTTCCAACATTGGTGTGCCCAAAACCAGGTGGATCCTTTTGGCTCTGGTCGCGCGTATTCTCGCTTTTCTTCAGGCTGGTTTGGATAAAGGCCTTACTGTGACTTCTCTGCAGGTTCAGGTGCCTAGACTGGTCCTGTATTATATCCTGAGACAGTAGATTCTCTTTGGCATTGCATCCTGATATTGCTCATTTCTTGAAGGGAGCTCATCGGGTCCAGCCGCTCATTGGGAATCTTTTCCCAGCTTGGGACCTTAACTTGGTGCTGTCGGGTCTTGCCGGAGTTCCCTTTGAGCCTTTTCGGGATGCTTCTCTCTTGGATTTGACATTCAAGGCTGTTTTTCTTGTTGCCATCACCTCTGCCTGTAGGGTTTCTGAACTGCAAGCGTCTTGTAGAAACCCTTTTCTCTGTATTTTTGAGACGGGGGTTTCTTTGTAGACAGTTCCTTCCTTTTTGCCAAAGGTTGTGTCAGCTTTCCATGTCAATCAGGAAGTGTGTTTGCCTGCTTTTCAGCCGACAGGTTCCAGAAATCAGGATCGCCTACTGAAGAAATTGGACTTGTGCAAGGTGCTCCTGCATTATTTGGAGGTCACTAACAAGTTTCGGCTCTCTGACCATCTTTGTGCTGACTCATATGATTAAGAAAGGTGCTCCCGCTTCTAAGGTCATGATATCCAGATGGATCCATAGGGCCATTTCATCTGCTTATATTCTGGCAGGGAAACTGTCTCCTGTTTCCGTCGGGGCGCATTCTACCAGGAGTGTGGTTTTGTCATGGGCCGAAGCTAGGGCTGTTCCTCCTGAAGAGATTTGCAGAGTGGCAACATGGTCTTCGCATCACATGTTTGCCATGTTCTAGAGTGGATGTTGCTGCCAGGCAGGACTCTGCTTTTGGGTCTTCGGTCTTAAGGGCTGTCGCAGCAAGCCTACCCTAGCTTTTTTGGGGGGAGGGGAGAGAGGGGGGACTGCTTTTGTATGTCCCTGCTGTCTAGCAGCACTGGAAAAAGATTATGTACTTACCCTGATATGCTCTTTTCCAGTAGATAGGTGAGACATTCTAGACTCCCCGCCCTGTCCTTCCTGCGCTTGCTTTCATTCCCTTATGCTTCTCCAAACTGATTCTTGAAGACCGGTCAGCCCTTCGGCATTGTGAAGAATTTGTACAGATGTTCAACTTGTTAGGGAGTGGTTTCTGAGGCCTTTTGAAGTCTATGTTGTGGTTAATGGTACTGTTTAGTTGTTTATGAGCAGAATATTTGTTTAGCCTGCTGTTTCAGGTGCCTCTACTTCATAGATATGGGTGCCTTTCTATGCTTGGGTACTGACTGCTAGAGGGCACTATACTGAGCTGTGAAGCACACTGGAGGCAGAGTGAAAAATCCAAAGTGGATTCCTTTTGCAGCCCATGCAAGTTTGAGAAAATAATCCTGTTGTCTCTAGAATGTCTCGCCTATCTATTGGAAAAGAGCTTTCGAGGGTAAGTACATAATCTCTTTATACCATCTTACACACCAGCATGGTCCACAAGCTTTTACAGATCAGGAGTAAGCAATTTGTAAGGTTTCTTTTGCTAATCAGACTCAAACAGGCCCTATTTCCAAATGTGCTGTAGGCACAACATAGGCAAAACGCTTTTGAGGATTGGGGTTGAGTGAAGGACCCTAAATCAGATTGTTTAGACCAGTGTTTTTCAACCTTTTTACACCCGTGGACCGGCAGAAATAAAAGAATTATTTTGTGGACCGGCAAACTACTAAGACTGAAATTAAAAATACACATTTCTGCCCCGTCTCCGCAAGCTCAGTCCCCACAAACCATCTGATCCCATCTGCACAAGCCTCAGTTATGATTTTATATTGAATGTATTTTATTAAAGTCTAAAAAGAAGCATTCTGTACAATTGTCATTTTATAAATATAAATATACAGAGCAAGGACCAACAAAATCCCTGTCTCCCCTCCCCTTCACATATATCCCCTCTACTATCAAGAAAACTGAACAAGCCAAGTTTTTACAGAATGCTACACAGAAATATCATGCTAACAGAATACTGCAGTCACACATGACAGGAATAGTGTTAAGGGAGTGCCCCCTAGTTAGAGAGAGCCCTAAGCCAGCTGGAAGCTAAAGAAGCACTGCCTGGGCTTTGCAGTCCCCAGTTATGTCTCTAGCAGGATATATATTTCAAATCTGATATATTCTAATGACAAAATAGAAATAAAATTATTTTTTTCTATCTTTTGTGGTCTCTGCTTTCATCTTCTTTTCACTCTTTTCTTTCCAGTGTCTGCCCTGTGTCTTCAATCCAGCATCTGCCCTTTCCATCTACTGTCTGCCCTCTCCCCCTTCCATATGTATCTGACATCTTTCTATGCCCCTCTCCCCTTTCCATCAAGCCTGTGCCTCCTCTCTTTTTTACATCATTCATTCCAGCTTCACTGCTTTCATTTTTATCTCTCTTACACCAGATCTAGCATCTTTATCCCTCTCATTTCTCTGCTGACCCCCTTTCCAGCATCAATCTCTCTATTTTCTCATTCCTCTGTCTCTCCCCTTTCCCTCATCTGATCTCTCCATTCCACCCTGACTCCCTTCCCCTCCTGTAATCTCCCTGCCAGCTGTTTCCTTCCTTTTTTCCTTCTCCCTTCCCTCCTCCCCCCTATCCAACATTAACTCTCTTCCCATCCCTTTCCCTCCTCCCCTCCCAGTAGAATCTCTCCTTCTACCTCCCTCCAGGTCCAGTAGCAGCTCTCCCTTTATCCAGCAGCTTCCCAGCCTCCAACAGTGGCTTCCTCTCCTTCCAGCAGCTCTCAGTACTTACCTGCAGCAGTGATTTCCTTAGGCAGCCTTGGGTCCATTGCCGCCTCCAAGAAAAGGGAAAGTTGCTGAAGTGAATCACTGCCCTAGCAAGTACGAGAGCTGCTGGGAGGGGAGATAGCAACTGTTGAAGGCTCACCATAACCTTGCTCCTGCGCGCCCTGCACTTGCCACCCAAGACGAGCCGGAGGCCCCTACCCACCGCATCCTGCACATGGGCAGACTATCAGCACAGACGCTGCCGATGGCCTCAATCCATAAGCTGACCATCTCCCTTCTACCTATACCTTCCCCGCAGCCCTCTTCGGCGACTCGGCAGGGGCAGCGATCAAGACAGGCTGCCGATGTCGGGACTTTCCCTCTCTGAGTCCTGCCTATTTTGTTTTCAACTTCCTGTTTCCGCATAGGCGAAACTCACAGAGGGAATGCCTGACATCGGCAGCCTGTCTTGATCGCCCGAGGCTGGGAGGAACAGCAGATTTTCGCCAACACCACCGGGGTAGGAAATTTAATTGTGTCAATCTCGCCGGCCCTGCGCGGACTTGCAGGAATTTTCTGCGGACTGGTGGTTGAAGAACAGTGGTTTAGACTAATAAAATTCATTTTGTCCATATAAATAAATAAACCTGGCAATAACTAGTGGATTTTTTTGGGTGTAGAGATAGTCATGCTATAAATATATTTTAAATTGACACCCTTCTGCAACTGGGTGTAGACAGTGTTTGTTGTGGGCATTTGGGAGAGGTAGTAGTTCTGGTTCTGTCTCTTGAAAGATCTAACTGGAAAGGAAGGAAGGGGTGGGAAAGAGGCTTTTTTATATCTATAAACAAGAAAATATCCCCTCAACAAAAAAAAGGAGAGAGCCAACACCAGTTTCTGGCATGCCTGGAAAATTGTAGAATTGCTGAGCACATCCATGCCTGTAATCCTTAATATATCGGTTTATATAGATTAAAGTTTCTGAATTAAACCTGCCAGTCAAATATAGGGTGAGGCCAAAGTCCTGGGCTTCTGAATGGATGTGGAGGTTCCTGTCATGTGTCTTAACAATGAACAAAAATGTGAAGTCTCATTCATTTGGAAGAGGCATAGATGCAGGATGACATTCTCATCAAGTCATGGGGCCTGTGACAGAATCCACTTTGAATTGTTAAGAAGGGTGGAATATGTTTTAAATAACACCAAATAAATGCTTGAGGGGAAAGGGGCATCTTAAAAGGATTTGTATCAGGCAAGGGCTATCTTTAATCTATTTGCTGGCATAGAGGAAGTGAATTGTGATGAACAGTGATGGCTGCATCACTAGCACCCCCAGCTATTTTGAAGTGTTGATACCTACCACAATACAAATTACCTCTCCCTAGACAAAATGAAGGAGCTTGCTCAGCTCCCAGAGAACTAGCTCCTATGGCTTGCATAAAGGTGCAGGGCAGATTAATACGTTTTGAAATGGTCTGCATACCAAGTAAGGTACCATGTCTTGTTAAAAGAGTACAAAGCTTAAGATATATCCCCCTTGTCTTAATACCACCACTAAGACCTCAAAAATATCTCATTGTTCTAAGCTTTAAGCACTAGCCTCTTCATCATTCCTTTATTAATTTTAATCTGCATATTCATACGTTTTTTGGTTTTTTTTAAGAAATTCTTATTTTTTAATTTTTTTTTTTTTAGGTGAAATCTGTTTTTTTTATTAAGCAACAAACTACAACAAGTACAAACATAGGGCAAAAAGTCAAATATAGAAGACATGGCTCCCCTTCCCCAAGAGGACTGGACTCTTATGTCCTCTCAGGTTACAAAGCGCCCCACCCCCCCTATCCCTTCCAAAAGCAGAGGTATACACAGAAAACAAAGAAAAATGAGCGAACAACATATGATATGCATGCAGAGACAGGAACAGAAACCCGCAGGAGACCCTGAAGAAAGGAAGCCAAGGCCCCCCAAAAGCTCTGAATACTCTCACAATCCCAAAGACCATGAAAATAAGAGTTCACCTCCGCAATTTTTTAATTTTTAAGACAAAATCACTGTCCATTATCCGGGGGTATTCATGTCCAACATGTGACACCCAAAAAGGCTTTCTCAAGCGCAACTCCTGTACAAATACCCTTATTAAAAAGCAATATTATTTAAAAACTTTTATCAAAACTCTCACCCAAATTCTATAAATACCTTTTGCTGCCTGATATGCCACTACCCCGGGGGTTTTTTGGTTTTTACTAAACTGGTGTCGCCATCCTTCCTAACTTTAAACCTTGCTCTCATTGACTAGAATTCTCCACCAGTCCAATCCCTCCTGAATTAGAATAGTGATGCTCGCTCGATCTCAGCATTAGGGCTGTGTGGGGTCACTGTCAGTAATACATAAATCCAATATTCCTTAAAATTTAATATCTTCTGAGTTTGGGGGAAGAAGAAAATCAAGTGCTGAGCTGGGAAGTCAATAATTGATGAAAACATGGCACAAGAGTTAAAAGATTTTGGAGGTTATTCAGAGGAATAGGTTCAGCAAATCCTGACACGACCTGCTCTTCTTGATGTGGAAGAAAACAATGCACAGTCCTGGATTGAGTTGGAAATCATCTCTAAATGTTGCTCTATGATAGTATTAAGAGACAGTATCTTAAAAAAGCAATGAGCCCTAGGGGATTATGTATTTTGAAAGAACCAAAGACTATCACAACAGATAAATATTTTATGGACAAATGGTTACCTATTTTAAATCGGTGCAGTAGAGATGTAATGGTGCTAATTATGGAAGCTACAACAGGAGTTGAATCTGAGTTAAAAACTAAGGTGCAAGAGATGGAACATAAATTATGAGATACAAATGCCCATGAGGAATCTGACCGGCAGTTAGCTGAAGTTAAAAAAAATCAATTGCTCAATTTAGAGAGTATATAAAACAAAAATTAAAACGGGTTGAGAAGGATTATCAATTAGATGGGTATATAGATGGAACAGAAACGAGACAAGGATGATTTGTAATTTATTTTTTTTTTAAGTATCTTTCAGTAGTTCACAGGAAATACGAATGACTTAAGTGAGGAATCCAGTGATTGGAAAAATCTAGGAGAGAAAAGGAGGAAATCAAAGAGGATGATACAGGATAAACCAGTATCCATGGAACAAACCACTGGATATGGGAAGAGTGAAGACTCATTAGAATCAATGGAAACATGTTTATCAGTGATGCAATGAAAGTTTTGCAGTTGGGATTAAATTTTGTACCCACTGTACCTTTGGATGCTTTTTGGTTGTTAACATTTTAAAAATGTTTATGGAAATTATAATTGAACATATATTTTCTGTTGTACATAAGAAGTGCCTCTGCTGGGTCAGACCAGAGGTCCATCGTGCCCAGCAGTCTGCTCATGCGGCGGCCCAACAGGTCCAGGACCTGTGTAGTAGTCCTCTTATCTATACCCCTCTATCCCATTTTCCTTCAGAAAACTGTCCAATCCCTTCTTGAACCCTAATATCGTACTCTGTCCTATCACGCCCTCTGGAAGCACATTCCAGGTGTCCACCACCCGTTGGGTGAAGAAAAACTTCCTAGCATTGGTTTTGAATCTGTCCCCTTTCAACTTTTCCGAATGCCCTCTCGTTCTTGTGGTTTTCGAAAGTTTGAAGAATCTGTCCCTCTCTACTTTCTCTATGCCCTTCATGATCTTGTAAGTCTCTATCATATCCCCTCTAAGTCTCCTCTTCTCCAGGGAAAAGAGTCCCAGTTTCTCCAATCTCTCAGCGTATCAGATGTGTCGCTCTCCTCTGAACCCTCTCGAGTATTGCCATATCCTTCATAAGGTACGGCGACCAATATTGGACACAGTACTCCAGATGCGGACGCACCATCGCCCGATACAACGGCAGGATAACTTCTTTCGTTCTGGTTGTAATACCCTTCTTGATTATACCTAGCATTCTATTCGCTCTCATAGTGGCCACTGTGCACTGTGCTGACGGCTTCATTCTCTTGTCCACTATTACCCCCAAGTCCCTTTCTTGGGTACTCTTGCTCAATAACATCCCTCCCATCGTATAGTTGTACCTTGGGTTTCTGCTTCCTACATGCAATACTTTACATTTCTCTTCATTGAACTTCATCTGCCATCTCGTTACCCACTCCCTGTTTGTTCAGGTCCCTTTGTAATTCTTCGCAGTCCTCTTTAGTCCGAGCACCACTAAATAGTTTGGTGTTGTCTGCAAATTTTATTAATATGCACTTCGTCCCTGTTTCTATATCATTTATAAATATATTGAATAGCAGCGGTCCAAGCACCGACCCCTGCGGAACACCACTCATGACCCTCCTCCAGTCCGAGTAGTGGCCCTTTACTCCTACCCGCCAACCAATTTCTGATCCATCTATGTACGTCTCCTTTCACCCCATGGTTCTTCAGTTTCCGAAGTAGGCATTCATGGAGTACCATGTTTATATCTGTAAGCCAGTTTCCTGCTAGACCCCTCCAGGAATGATGAATTCAGTAATTTCAACATTTTGGGATTTGGGGCTCCTTTTACTAAGCTGCGATAGCATTTTTAGTGCACACAGAATTTTAGCGCATGCTAAACCTGCACTATGCTGCTAGAACTAACGCCAGCTCAATGCTGGCGTTAGGGTCTAGCATACGTGGCAATTCAGCGCACACTAAGCACGCGCTAAAACCGCTATCGCAGCTTAGTAAAAGGAGTCCTTAGTCTTGAAAGATTTTGAACAATTAAAAGTGCTAGAGTGAAAAAAATTGAATTATGTCATGAATAATCTCAAGCTCTGAATTCACTGCGCCAGAGCGGCCTGATTGTGGTTAAAGCAGATAAAGGGAGAGTGACTGTCGTTATGGCTAAAAGTGGCTGAAGATCAATTGGCTGACTTGCATGCATAGCTAAGGAGAACTTGAAATTATTGGAGAAATGTTGAAGCGGAGAGTAGAACCACAATGAATTTCTACAATTAACTAAATGGGTGATTACACACAGCTGTTTTGTGTACAAAGAGGCTTTTTATCAACATATACAGGGAGTTGCAATGGGGATAACTCTAGCTCCGTCTGTTGCCACATTATATGTGGGGAAATTTGAAGAAAAGTATGTTTTCCCATCACAGTTCTTTCAAAAGATTTCTTTGTGGTGAGATTTTTGGATGATGCCTTTTTTTTGTATGGACCAGGTCAGAGATGGAATTGAAGGAGTTTGGCACTTGGATTAACTCTTTAGATGTGAATCTGCAGTTTGTGATGTCTTATGACTCAAAAAAATTATTTTTTGGATATTAAAATAATAAAATAACCATTTAAATTGGTAACTAGTGTCTATAGGAAACCAGTGGAGCAAAATACTCTTCTACATTTTTCAAGCTTCCACACATATAAACTGAAATATAGCCTTCCAGTGAGTCAATTACTAAGAATATGCAAGAATTTTACAAAATCACTTTCAAGATAGCCATTAGACAAGCATATCTAAGAGCAAGATATGGTCATCCTGCTGTATTAGTACAAGAACAATCTCAAGAAAAGGATGAATTACTTGTGTTTTACCTTAAAGACTGGGGGTGCTTTTGTGAAGAGTATGAGAACTCAGCATGTAGTACAACTCTGTCCATGTTTTACACAGTTTCCAATGATAGCCTAGGTGATTTGGGACTTTTCAAGAAAAGAATAAAGTAGGATCCCATGAATCTTATGGCAATTGTCAGAGGTGTGAGATGTCTCTGACTGGGACGGAATGGAATAATTCCCAAACAAAGCAAGTAATAAGATCTGTAAAGAATAACGATTGTAACACTGCAAATATAGTGTATGTGATATGATTTATATAGAATATACTAATCGACCTATAAAATTGAGATTAAATGAGCATAAATCATGAATTACAATGGATTATATGCAAGCTCCATCAGTGAGCCATTGGGAGTAGAAGAAATTAGATGGCGAATAATATGTAGATCAAGTTATAGTAGGGTGGGAGAGGGTGGTAAAGCAGAAAATATATATTTTAAGGAGGAACACTGGATTTATGCATTATAGACAGTGAACCCACATGGCCTTAACGTTGAAATTGAGTGGGTATCGCTATTCTAATTCAGGAGGGATTGTGATTGCTGGAGAGAGTTCTAGTCAATGAGAGTAAGGTTTAAAGTTAGGAAGGATGCCGACACCACTGTAGTCTGAACAGCCTCCCCCCCCCCCCCCCCCCTCCCCGGGTAATGGCGTATCAGTCAGCAATAGGTAAGTGCTTATAGAATTTGGGTAAGAGTTTTGATAAAAGTTTTTAATAATATTGCTCTTTTATAAGGGTATATTTTTACAGGGGTTGTCCTTGAGAAAGCCTTATTAGGCAAAACATGGCAATGTTGGATGTGAATAGCCCCTGGCTGATGGACAGTGATAAGATAAGTGAATTTGTCTTAAAAATTAAAAATAAGATTGTCATTACAAAAGTATGAATAAGTGGATTGCAGTTAATAAAGGACTGATGAAGAGGCTGATGCGTAAAGCTTAGAACAATGAGATATCTGAGTTCTGAGTGGTGCCACTGAAGTCCTAATTAAGACATGTGGCAAAGGTATTGTTTCATTGAGGTCTGGGGAAAAAAGAAAATGAAGTGTCAGCATGGACCAGGTCTGCTGTGCTGGGGAAAAAAACATTCATATTTGGGGGTTGAGGTGGCTTTAGCAGAATGAAATGCTTGTTTTATAATGGGATTGGGTCAACCTTTTATCCTGATGAGGTCCATTTGGACCTGATCAGAAACAGTTGTGCCCTCCTAGGACATGATTGTAAAACCACTTAGCTGAACCTTGATAGGCGGTATATAAACATCTAATAAACTTGTAGTTAGGTGGGTATAGTGGGTTTTGGGGGGGCTCACCATAACTCCATAAGGGAGTTCTGATGAGATGTATTTGTGGAACCTTTTTTGTGAAGTTCACAATAGTGCCCTGTAAGGTGCCCCTCTGCTCTGTTGCCATGTCTGGGTGGCCAGTCCTACATCCAAATGGTCTTGTTCTGGGCATTATGGACTTAGACAAATTTTTGTTCAAGAATGATTTTGTTAGATAAACCCCCAAATACTAAAGGCCTCATTACACCTTTATAATAGAATACGTTTTAATAAGCACTTTTTGTTCCTGCTGAGACAAGTCTACTATCGTGGCTTCTGTTTTAGAAAATGTATTTATTTAAAACATCTTATTACCCGCTTATCCTATCAATTTAAGCAGAGTACAATATAAAACATACATAATATCAAAATGGCACAACAAAGACCAACAAACATAGCAACAGCTGTACAGCAAGAGCTACAATCATAAACCTAGCATGAGTGTGAAAATTAATTAAAGGCCTGCTCAAAAAAATACGTTTTCAAATGTTTCCTAAATTCAAGAAGTGGCTGTGGACCCCATAAATATGATGGTAGTGTATTCCATAGTCTGGTTCCTTCAACATACACAACAGAAGATTGATACCTAACAAGTCTTATTTGTCTGAAAGTTGGAACATCTAAAACAGGGGTGGGCAACTCTGGTCCTCAAGGGCCAGAATCCAGTCGGGTTTTCAGGATTTCCCCCAATGAATATGCATTGAAGGCAGTGCATGCAAATACATCTCATGCATATTAATTGGGAAAATCCTGAAAACCGGACTGAATTCTGGCCCTCGAGGACTGGAGTTGCCCACCCCTGATCTAAAACCATCTTATCAGCAAATCTCAAGGAACTTATTGGTCAATAGATCCTCAATGTGGAAGTCAAAGTAACAGGAGCTTCACTGTACAAGACTTTAAAAGTTAACATCAGCAGTTTAAACTGAGTAAGTGCAACCAATGGCGCTCCTCATTTTGGGCAAAACTTGATCTTTGTTTGACAGGCCACATAACAATCTTGCTGCAAGTTCTGTGAAATTTGCAAAAGACACACTGCTAATTTTGAGAGGCCTACATAAAATAAATTTACAGTAACCCAAGATAGGAAAAATCATAGCTCGCAATACCGGAAATTAAAATTTGATAATAAGCATTTAAGACATCTTGAAAGATTCAATTGTAAAAAATACATTTTGAACTACACTTTTGATATGAGACCTAAAAGAGAGAGTGGAGTTAAAAATCACACCCAGGTATTTGTCACTGAATGTAATCTCAGTATTAATATTATCAAAAATCATAGAATTTGGCCAGGTACTAGTGACCTGGATTGCCCACTGTGAGAAGGTGTAGAAGAAAAGGACTTTGACGCCATGTAACAGACCCTCAAGACTGGGGAAAATCCCATCTTCCGGCTACTGGGTTTTATGGACCATTGTTTTGACCCAGTAAGGCTGTTTCTATGTTCTTATGGTTATTGTGCCACTGTACCGGGCCATGGTGCGCCCTCACCTGGAGTACTGCGTCCAGCACTTGTCGCCGTACATGAAAAAGGACACGGTACTACTCGAAAGAGTCCAGAGAAGAGCGACTAAGATGGTTAAGGGGCTGGAGGAGTTGCCATACAGTGAAAGATTAGAGAAACTGAGCCTTTTCTTCCTCTAACAGAGGAGATTGAGAGGGGACATGATCGAAATATTCAAGGTACTGAAGGAAACAGGTTGTTCACCCTCTCCAAGGCAGGGAGAACGAGAGGGCACTCTCTAAAATTGAAAGGGGATAGATTCCGTACAAATGTATGGAAGTTCTTCTTCACCCAGACAGTGGTAGAAAACTGGAACGCTCTTCCGGAGTCTGTCATAGGGGAAAACACCCTCCAGGGATTCAAGACAAAGTTAGACAAGTTCCTGCTGAACTGGAACATACTCAGGTCGGGCTAGTCTCAGGGCGCTGGTCTTTGACCTGGGGGCTGTCACATGAGCAGTCTGCTGGGCACAACGGACCACTGGTCTGACCCAGCAGCGGCAATTCTTATGTTCTTATCATTCAGTGGCTCAGCCTTATTAGACAAAAAAAAAAATAAATTTAGGACTTAGGTATATTCAGTTTAAAACAATTTGCTTGTAACCAGGTCTTCACCATTTGAAGGCACATCTTCAAGAAAGATAAAAGGTGTCTCAAGTGTGTCCTTGACAAAAAACTAAAACTGTATGTCATCAGTACACAAATAACACACACCTAGACCAGCCAAAACCTTTCATAAAGGAGAAATATACAGATTGAAAAGGGCGGCAGGTAGGACTGAGCCTTGGGGAACACTCATCACAATAGGCATCCATTCTGAGTGATCACTATCTATTTATAACTGACAATAATGGTCAGAGAACATAAGCAGTGCCTCTGCTGAGTCAGATCAGAGGTCCATCGCGCCTAGCAGTCCGCTCACACGGCGGCCAATCAGGTCCAGGACCTGTATAGTAATCCTCTATCTATACCCTTCTATCCCCTTTTCCTTCAGGAAATTATCTAATCCCTTCTTGAACCCCAAAACCGTACTCTGTCCTATCACACCCTCTGGAAGCGCATTCCAGGTGTTCACCACCCTTTGGGTGAAGAAGAACTTCCTAACACTGGTTCTGAATCTGTCCCCTCTTAATTTTTCCCGAATGCCCTCTTGTTCTTGTAGTTTTCGAAAGTTTGAAGAATCTGTCCCTCTCCACTTTCTCTATGCCTTTCATGATCTTGTAAGTCTCTATCATGTCCCCTCTAAGCCTCCGCTTCTCTAGAGAAAAGAGCCCCGGTTTCTCTAATCTTTCAGCATATGAAAGGTTTTCCAAACCTTTTATCAGACGTGTCGCTCTCCTCTGAACCCTCTTGAGTATCGCCATATCCTTCTTTAGGTACGGCGACCAATATTGGATGCAGTACTCTAGATGCGGGCGCACCATCGCCTGATACAACGGCAGCATAACTTCTTTCGTTCTGCTTGTAATACCCTTCTTGATTATTCCTAGCATTCTATTCGCTTTCATAGCAGCCGCTACGCACTGTGCAGACAGCTTCATTGTCATGTCCACTATTAACCCCAAGTCCCTTTCTTGGGAACTTTCACTCAATAACAGCCCTCCCATCGTGTAGCTGAAATAAGATCTCATGATTTACAGTGTCTAACACTTCAGAAATTATGGGTTGTATAGTAACTAAGTAAATGCAACTAGTAATTGTATTTGTGTTTTGTTACTTTTATTTGTAAAAGAAAGAACAGGATAACGTTTGTTACTTTTACTAAAGTAATAATTTTATCAATTTTTACTGCTTTACATCTGATGCGTGCAGTTAAAAGAAAAAAGTAAAAGCGGAAGGAAGATATAAATGATGAATCCACAGTACACCAAATGAAACAGCAATACTGGGAACAGGATTTTGCTAATGCACACCTCATCATATAAACAATGGATTAACTCATTTTAAATTTTGCTGTTCATTGAATATATCCTATAAGAATAGTGGCGTTGCCTGTGTGTGTTTGGGTTTTTGGTTGGTTTTTTTTTTAATTCTTTATTGATTTTCAAACTACAAATGCGCCATAAATAAATCACATATATGTACATTGTATAATAAGCACAGCAAACTTTCAAATATTACTGCAACAAAGAAATTTCCCCCTCCCTCCCAACAAACAAATAAATAAAACCTTCATTAAACCATTCATAAAATCATAAAATTCCATTCCCTCCCCTTATCCCACCCCCCAGGATGTCTACATTTACTTGCTTATAAAATAAATTTAATTATTCCTCTTTATAGTATTTAGTCAATGGCTCCCACACTTCTATAAAATTCTTCAATCTTCCCTGTTGTATGGCCATACAATGCTCCATTTTATATGTATAACACAGGGATTCCCACCAGAATGTATAGTTCAATCTATCCCAGTTTTTCCAATTTCTTAAAATAAGCTGCATGGCAATCCCTGTCATCACTAATAGAAGCTTGTTATTATTCATTGATAGTTGACTTTTGGCTCTCATAAGAGTACCAAATAAATGGTATCATAAGATAAAGCCACTGGATTCTCTAACATGTTATTTACTTGATCTCAAATAGACCTCTAAAACTGTAGAATCAAGGGACAATAGTAAAGTAAATGATCTAAAGTTCCAGCATCAAGATGACAGTGCCAACATCTATTTGACTTGGAACTATCTAACTTATGCAAACGAACAGGGGTCCAGAAAGCTCTATGTAATAAGAAAAACCAAGTTTGTCTCATAGATGCTGACATCGTGCATCTCATCCTCCAAGACCAAATTCGTGGCCTTTGAGATGCAGTAATATGATGCTTAATCTCAATACTCCAAATGTCACAAAGACCAGTTTTTGGTTTCTTATTTAAAAATCCAGATATTAATTTATACCACTGAGCAGCCTGGTGTCCCAGAAAGTCCACCTGAAAACACAAGACCAGCAAACTATATTGATTTGTAAGATTCTTCCATTCAGGAACTCCCCCCCCCCCCTCTGAATAGCTGGCTTCAACTGCAACCATCTATAATTTTGCGATTTGTTAAGACCAAATTTATGTGTGTGTTAAACTGATTAGTGGTCTCCAGCCAAACAGAACAGTTAGGTCAGTGGTTCTTAAACTTGTCCTGGATTTTTAAGATATCCCTAATGAATATGCATGAGTGACATTTGCCTATAAAGTAGATATAGGCATGCAAATGTCTCTCATGTATATTCATTACCTTATAAGTAAACAGGATTCTTATATCAATCTATAGCTCCAATCATTAACCTATAACTACAAAGAGAAGCTATTTTTCAAAAAACTAACAATTTTACTCTCAGATTTTTCAACTAATACAATTATTACCAACTATAAAAACTTTTAAATAATCACATACAAAACTCACACATGGAACCCCACACATTCACTCACTAAACATTATTCTTCACATCCTCAAAACCTGCAGTTGTCCATGTTCATCATACAGTATATCATTAGTTCCTCTGGTCAAGACTACTTGACACAATCAATGTTTTCATAAATACCAAAGGACACATTGATCCTTAAATGTTCTACAAGATCATGAAGTTTACTCCAAATGTGGTATGCAATTAAACCCAACACCACTGGTTATTTTTGTTCTATACTGACCAGGCCCCTAGTACAGGTCAGATTCTCAACCATATGGGTTTTGAAGGCAAACCAGGAATTAGACTCATAGCAGCATCCTTCCTCCTGCAGGAGGCCCTTGCATCCCAGTTTCCAGTCTTGAATAATGTGTCCCCTCTTCTTTAGGGTGAGTGAATTTCTGTTCAGTCCAAGACTCTTTAAAACCCTCTCACCCGGAATGTTAAGTTTGGGTGGAATTACAAAGCAACCCTATGGGTTTTTTTTGGTGCTTGCTATGTTAGAATCAAAAACAATTTTAGAATATTGGGGATCATTAAATAAATATCCATATTCCTACTTTAAATGGTCTCTTAAAACATAACTATTTGAGGTGACAACTGAGATCATTCCCAAAGAGCAATTGTCACTTGCAGGGGATATTAAGGCCTTTAATATTTAAAATCTACAAGGTCAACTTAGCAGTTGTAGCAATGGTTACCTAGGTTATGAAATTCCACAGGCATAACACTGTATTACATAAATGGAACTCTGCAAATATAACAATACATACCAATATTCCTGTGGTGTGTTCACCCCCCTCCCCCGAACAAAAAAAAACCAAAAAACACTTTCCAGCCCAGCCCACACATTGAACTACTAGATTGCAACAGTAGAGGAAGCAAGACCAGTTTCCCCACAACCCTCAGTTCCTTATCTATGAGTAAGTAAAAATAACAGCTTGTATGTGATCTTAACAGTCTTTAGCACAAAAGTGATCAACAGTGCAGAGAGATCAAATCTAATTGGCTCTGCCAATCCAAACTAGGTTCATCAAATGAGAAGCCTTAGTAAAAAGTATGATGGAACCATCAGAGTTTCAGTGATTTCTTCCATGGGTGAGAGCAGGGCCAGTTTTAGACATGCTGGGGCCCAGGGCAGAAATTAAGGAGAGGGCCCCTGATCCCATCTCCTTGATCTCTTCATCAGCCCTTAATACTGCACATAGAACAACTTTAAATGACTTCATCACACAGAAAAACACAGACCTTTACCAAATACAGAATAAGGGATCACAAATAGAAATTGAACTGGGAGCCCCAAGAAATTAAACTGAACATGTACTAAAACATTGGATATGCACTTATTTTTGTACTGAACACACAGGGGGAGTTCCAGGCCCAGGTCCCTAAAAAATTAGCCACCTCCCTTGCTGTAGATGGTGGGGATCCCAAAGCCCTGATAGCTGAAGGCCACCTCCTCTAGTCTGGGAGTCAGAAATCACCAAGCTCTGTAGCTAGTGGTAGGATCACTGAGCTGCGACCAGCTGCAGAGCTTGGAAAGTTCTGGCTACAGGACTGTAGAAAGAGGTCTTCAGCTGGTATGGGCTGGGATACCAGCTTAGGTATTTATATTTTGTATTTGAGCAGGAGGCAGGGAAAGAGTGGAGAGAAAATTTGTTAACCACCCATTTTGGGCTCAGTTCCACTGCCCACCCTTCCCATCTGCTATCTTGCAAATAAATAAACACAATAAAAAGCTAACATACTGTCGTGTGAAAAAATTAGGACACCCCATGAAATATTCAGTGCTTTCTTAAGAAATGTTCACATATTGGTGTCAAATCTTTTTTTTTTTTTTTTTTTATCTCTGGAAAGGAAAGTGTAGGTAAACAACAAAAATTTTCCTTGATTTACTCATGAAAAAAGATATCCACAAAAATGTGTATTCTAACTGAGGAATAAATTAGGACACCCGCTACACCCTAATAGCTAGTTTTACCCCCTTTAGCTGAAACAACTGCAGTGAGATGCTTCTTGTAGCCATCTACCAATCTCTGACATCGATCTGAGGAAGGTTTGGCCCACTCCTCAATGCAGAATTTTTTCAGCTGTGAGATGTTTGAGGGGTTTTTTGTATGTAAAGCCCATTTCAAATCACCCCACAGCATCTCATTGGGATTAAAATCAGGGCTTTGACTTTGCCACCCCAGGACTCTCCATTTCTTAGTGGATTTACTGGTATGTTTTGGATCATTGTCGTGTTGCAGGGTCCAGTTCCGCTTCAGCTTTAATTTTCTTACAGATGGTCTCGCATGTTCCTCACGCACTTCTGATACACGGTAGAATTCATGGTGGATTCGATGATGGTGAGATGACCATGTCCTGCTGCAACAAAGGATCCCCAAACCATGACACTTCCACCTCCATGCTTCACAGTTGGTATGAGGTTCTTTTCCTGGAATGCTGTATTTGGTGTAAGCCAAACATGTCCTCCTTTCTGGTGTCCATAGAACACTATTCCAGAAGTCCTGTTGTTTGTCTATGTTCTCTCTGGCAAACTTCAGTCTGGCCTTGATGTCTCTTAGAGAGCAAAGGTTTCCTCCTTGCACACCTCCCATGCAAATTAAATTTGTGCAGTCTCTTTCTGATTGTAGAGGCATGCACTTTCACATAAACAGTAGCAAGAGCCTGCTGTAGGTCCTGTGATCCAAAAAAAGGAGTGGGGAAGGGACATGATCAACCAAACTTGGAAGCAAACAGTTTATTGAAAATACATGAATAAAATAATGCATCTCACTAATACCCCTGATCTCTTTCCCCACCCATCTAGTGGGGCACACTATAGACATGATTTATGGACCAAAAACGATTGCCTATATCTTCCAAAATTTTACAACCTACTCTCTTCCGTGGTCAGATCATGTTTTAATTAATTTCCAACTTCATTCACCTACAAATCCTTCTTCAGCCCTACAACATTCATATACATTTAGAGATCTTAACAAAATCACTGCCTCTGCAATACAAAACTCCCTTAACCTAGACTTACAAGATTTCACCAATCTTAAAATGGAAGAATAATCAAATCTCTGGAAAGATTCAACACAATCTCTTATCAACTCCATAGCCCCAATCCAAGAAAAATCTTCACGTCAACACCCAAAAAAGAAACCTTGGTTCACAGAAAACCTTACCCTTCTTCATCGCCAACTTCCATCCTCAGAGCACAAATAGCGGCAATCCCGTTCTATCACTACCCTTCACCACTATAAAGAACTCGCAACACAATACAAAGCTTCAATATAAAATGCCAAAAAAAATTACTATTCTAAATATATAACCACTGCTTGCAACTCTTCCAATTATATAAAATCATACGTTCCCTATCCATATACTTGAAGAAATCTCCTCCACCTCTCAACTAACCATCCACCACAGAACTGGCAAACTATTTTGACCAAAAAATAAATGATATCAGATCCAACTTTGGACAGCTAACACCTACAATGTCTCCAGACCTTACAAGCCAAAATAACTATCTATCTCTTAGCTCTCTTTCCAACTTCAAACTAACCTTCTACCTGATCTACTTAAAGTCATTCAATCAATAAACATCTCCAATGACCCAACTGAGACTATTCCGCCTTCTATTTTTTTTGGTTTTTTAAATTCTTTTCAGTCTTTGGTTCCTTCCTTCTCAAAATGATCACGAGCCTATCCAATAATACAGTCCCAAAAATTTGGAAATCGGCATTAGTTTTTCCTAAAATAAAAAAACAAAATTCAGTTGAGACTCAATGCACCAACTACTGTCCCATCGCCAATCTGCCACTCACCACCAAACTTACCGAAAAAATAGTATTTAACCAGTTGTCTGAATTCCTTGAAAAAAACAACGCTCTTCACCCAAATCAAACAAGTTTTCATCTAAACAACTCCACGGAACTATCTCTCCTTGGGCTCACCACCACCATCTACTACTTTCACAATTATCGAAAATGTGTTCTTCTAATATCTCTTGACTTGTCAGCAGCTTTCGACACCATAGACCACAACATTCTCCTCAATCGCCTCAAATATTGCGTAGTCTCAGATTCTGCTCTTCTCTGGTTTACCTCATATTTCGAAGGCCAAAATTTCAAAGTCCACTCCAAAGGACCCTACTCCCTCAATTACCCAATCCTATGGTGTCCCATAAGGTTCGATCCTCTCTCCCTTAGTTTTTAATATCTTCTTGGTTCCTCTACTGACCCTAGCCCAATCTATCAGACAACATCCAACTTCTACATACCATTAACCCTGTAAATTCCATTGACTTACAGGAAATCAACACCATACTCGATAAAATCAATGATTGGCTTCATACAGATTATCACTTAAAATTGCTAAATCCCACGGCTTACTTTTTCCGATCAAAAACAATGAAACCTTAAATGGACAAGTCTGCATTGAATCCTGTCCTATTCAAATGGAATCCAAAATAAAATTGTTATGATGTCATACCACGATGAAATCAGCTCTGTTACAAAAAAAATGTTTCTACAAACTCTGTCTCATTCGCTCCTTAACCTCTGTTCTGGAAACCTCTTCTATTGAAATCCTAATTCACTCACTAAACATCTCTTATCTCGACTACTGCAATTCTTTATATCATGGGATCACGCAAAAGGAAATGTGCCTTCTGCAGCTTATTCAAAATACAGCCAACGAACTAATATACAATGCCAGGAAATATGACCATGTCACTCCTCTCCTCCATGAAGAGCACTGGTTACCTATGTCACATTGCACCATGTACAAAATTTTTCTGCTAGTCTTCAAAATAAAACATATGTGCGCTCCAGCATTAGTTGATAAACACATCATCCCCTATTCCTCAGATCAGAAGATCAAAACTTTACTAACCATTCCTCCAATCAAAGAACTCTATTACACCAGAAATACAATCTTTTCCACCACAGCCTCTACACTCTGGAATGCCATGCCATCTCATCTCCGTCTCAAAAATTTGCTCAATAATTTCAAAACCAAACTCAAAACCTTTTTATTCAAAGATGCATTCCACAGTACAAGTTAAAACACTCTTTCAACCGTAACAAATTTTTTAAACAAAAACGCTTCTATGAAGCAACCCCCCCCCCCACTCCTTGTTGTCTTTTCCCACCCCTCGTACCTTCATTTATTTTTATTTTTCACAATGTAATTATCAACTCTCCTCTCCCTTTTTTCCTCCCATATCCAGTTATGTCAATATCTTGTTCAAATTTCCTTCTTCCCTGTATATATTTACGAGAATCTTTCAGTCCTTATGGTAATGGACCGCAACGTCTTTGTTAACTAAAATGAATAGTTTGGTAAAAATTGTGGAGGAAGTTAAACAGAACTCCTCTAGAAAATTCCAGGTCCAAACTGATATTTTAAATTTAAAAGAATTTAAGAGAACAGTTGTAAGAGATCAGATAAACTTAAGGAGAAAGGTAGAAGAGATGAAAAATTTTAATAGAAGATTAAATCTTTGGATTTTGAATTTTTCTTACAATCCTGCTACTCTGCCAATTGATATGTTTAAAAAGTATCGCACTGAAGTGCTTAAATTCTCAACACAAATGATTCCACCTATAAATAAGGTATATTATGTCACTCAATCTATGAAAAAAATCTCAGACTTAACATATTTCATCACAAACTCCTTATCAACATCAACTGGATTTACAGAATATTTCAGCCATATTAGAAGAATCAACATCTGAAATTATACAAAGATTAACTTTGATTGTTTCCTTCATATTTGAACAGGATTTGAATAATCTTATGAAAATATATTTCCGCAATGTTCAAACTCTTTTTTATGATTATAGAGCAGGGGTCCCCAAAGTCCCTCCTTGAGGGCCGAATCCAGTTGTGTTTTCAGGATTTCCCCAATGAATATGCATTGAAAGCAGTGCATGCACATAGATCTCATGCATATTCATTGGGGAAATCCTGAAAACCTGACTGGATTTGGCCCTCAAGGAGGGACTTTGGGGACCCCTATTATAGAGTGTGGATATTTCCGGATGTTACAGAAGCAACGCAAGAAAGAAGAAAAGGTTTTTTGTCTTAAAGACAGGAAACCTTGACTATTGAAGCAACTTTTAAATTGTTATATCCGTGTAAATGTTTGGTCCAACTAGGGAGTGTTAAGTTTGATTTTTTTTTCTCCTGAACAGCTGAAAGCATTCATTTATTTGAAGAAAATTACATAGAGACTGACATTCAGACATTATCGTTGAAGTTCATGTTAGGACCTCTTTTTTTTCTATTTCTTTAGTTTCTTCGTTTGCAATGGCTATCCTTGTCCTATGGGCTTTCCTTTCCCCTATTTTAGTGGTCTATGAAGGAAAATATTGTTTCTACATATGTTTGTGGTTACTTTAAAAGATGAATTTCCTTCTGTGTTTCTGTAACAAGTGTTAACTTGTATGTAAATGCACTTGAAAAATCAATAATAAAATTTATGATGGACTCACTTAGACTGCATCCTTAGCAGGCCCCAAATACTGTTTCTTAGGCTTATTAAAAATGTACTGCCATTGCTCTGTTTTGTTCTGCACAGCACACTTCGCTGCAGTCATGGGTACCTTGGTTGTCACTAAGGGCTAGATCCAGTCCTCGAGGGTCAGAGTCCATTCAGTTTTTCAGAATTTCCCCCAATGAATATGCATGAGATCTATTTGCATGCACTGCTTTCAATGCATATTCATTGGGGAAATCCTGAAAATCCGACTGGATTCAGCCCTCAAGGAGGGACTTTGGGGGAACCCTGGTGTAGAGTCCTTCATTATGCTCCCACAATGCTGTGATAGTGTTTGCCAGCTCTTCAGCACGCACTTCTAAATCTTCCATGCAACCACATAGCTCCTTAATGTCACAATGAAGTATGTTGATGCTGTCAAGAATCTTATTCTTTATGGTGGCAATATCCTTTCTAGGTTCAACCAGGTAACACATAAAGTTTTGATCTCAGCCCCTGTCATCATATTTCCTAATGAACTGAGCAGTCTGAGTCAGAGGCTGACTCTAGAGTTGAGCAGGGCCGCTGAGAAACAATACTCCTACCAGCAGCAGTGGCAGCAACTCTCACATGCTGCCAGTGGCTGACCTGGAAACCTCCCCTCTGCCACATCCTGCCCCCCTTCCACTGCCAGTGAGACCTTTTCAGAGAGGCTTGTTAAGGGAAGGATGAGAGGGAGATGCAGGACCATAGAGACCAGGATGGCTTTTCTATGGCCAGTGCCAATCCCTCCTTGGAGGCCGGGCACATGGGGAATCTTGCCCCCCCTCAGCAGCCCTGGAGTTGAGAAAGCATGGCACAAAGCAGCCCTGCCTATACACCTCATCACCTTCCTTTTGTCCTTTCAATCTGCCAATCTAGCTTTTTGAGACATTCCTCAGCAATCACTAATAGCAAATGTTCATCTTTAAGTTGGTACAAGTGCAAATAATTGTCAATGATAGCATATTGAATGAGAATTACAGGGGATCCACTATCAATCTTCCATCCAGGGCTGGATGTATTTTCCTTATCTGTTGAAAACATTTTCCACCTCAGAGATTTGATGACCAGTAGCTGGAACTACTTCCCCAGCCCTTTCTGTTCTAGGATGGGACTAAACCTGGCATCAATGTAAATATAGAGAGCCTCTGGGTACTCTGCTATCATAATCATCCTGAATCAACTACTAAAATTACCACTAAGACCAAAGGTTTCCAGCAGTGGCCAAAGCAGATCCCAAGTACCTAGTAAAATATAGTTTATGCTGCTTATCCTAGGAATAAGCAGTGGATTTCCCTAAGCCAACTTAATAATGGCCAATGGACTTTTCTTTTAGGAATATTTCTGAATCTGAAAGTTAAGGAAGTTGCAAAGTTTACTTTAGAAGCTATTTGCCCAGTGTCTATTTAATCTGTAAATGTAATTCCTCCTGGCCCTCTGGCAGTACTAGTCATCCTTGGTGGAATCTTCTAGCTTGGCTGGTTGGATGGCCCAGATATAGCCTTTGTTACTTTAGCTGGATATATTCAGGAAGAGGTTACTCCTCATGCTGTTGCTCCATTTTTTTCCCCTGCATAGGAAGGAGAGAGCACAGGAAAGGGGTGAAGAATGGATCACCTTATCACAAACAGGTAACAGAGCAACCTGAAACTTTCCTGCTTCACTGCAACACATAAGGTTATTCCAGAGCACTGGAATTCCTCCAATCACCCTGAAAAATAAATAAACCAAAGATTTTTAAAATGGTCTGTGAACTTTTCTAGCACTGCACTTTCAGAAATCAAAAACTCATTTCCAGCATTATTTTATCGAAGTGGCCTAGTGGTTAGAGCAGCTGCCTGCTTGATTCCCACTGCAGCTCCTTATGACTGGGCAAGTCACTTAAAACTTCATTGCCCCATGTAAACCACTTTGTGTAAACCACTCAGAAAAAGCAGCATATCAAGTACCATGGCCTCACAATATGGTCCTGGGTGTAGCCACATTTCTGGACCACATCTAGAGAAGTTAGTGAGGTCTCCAAAGCTATAGAGTAATTCCTGTTAGATAGTTAAAAGGTGCCTTCACAAATAACAGCTTCCTCTGTCTAGAGCCACTGAAGTTTGATTCTTGGCACTTTCCCAAATTATTCTGTCTTCACATTTCTTCTAAGTGAAAGCTGTATACATATTGGAATGGAAAAGTAGGCTAATGGTTAGTGCAATTGGCTGAAAACTGTGGCTCCTTGTGACCCTTGGCAAGTCAACATAGAAACATAGAAAGATGACAGCAGAAAAGGGCTATAGCCCATCAAGTCTGCCCACTCCACTGTCCCACCCCATTAAGTCAGAGTGCTGCTCGACCCAGGTAGAGATCCCACGTGGATGTCCCATTTAGTCTTAAAGTCGAGCACGCTAGTGGCCTTGATCACCTGCACCGGTAGTTTGTTCCAGTGATCCACCACCCTTTCTGTAAAGAAATACTTCCTGGTGTCACCACCAAATCTCCCTCCTCTGAGTTTGAGCGGGTGCCCCCTTGTGACTGAAGGTCCCTTAGGAAAGAATATGTCGTTTTCCACCTCGACACGACCTGTGACGTACTTAAATGTCTCAATCATGTCACCCCTCTCCCTGCGCTCCTCTAGAGAGTAGAGCTGCAACTTGCCCAGTCTTTCCTTGTATGAGAGACCCTTGAGTCCAGAGACCATCCTAGTGGCCATTCGCTGGACCGACTCAGCTCGAAGTACATCTTTACGGTAATGTGGCCTCCAGAATTGCACACAGTACTCCAGATGAGGTCTCACCATGGTTCTGTACAGTGGCATTATGACTTCAGGTTTACGGCTGACGAAGCTTCTATTGATACATCCCATCATCCGCCTTGCCTTGGATGAGGCCTTCTCTACTTGTTTGGCAGCCTTCATGTCTGCACTGATGATTACTCCCAAGTCCCGTTCTTCTGAGGTCGTAGCTAGTGTTTCTCCATTCAAGGTGTATGTTCTGCAAGGATTTCTGCTGCCGAGATGCATCACCTTACACTTCTTTGCGTTGAAGCCCAGCTGCCATGTCGAGGACCAGTTTTCCAACTTGATCAGATCCTGCGCCATACCATCCGTGAGATCGCTTTCACCTACTATATTGCACAGTTTGGCGTCGTCGGCAAACAGCGCTACTTTTCCCTGAAGCCCTCGGGTCAAGTCCCTTATGAATATGTTAAAAAGGGATGGTCCCAGGACTGAGCCCTGTGGCACTCCGCTAGTCACCTCCGATGTCTTAGAGAGGGTGCCATTGACCACTACCCTCTGAAGTCTTCCACTCAGCCAATCATTGACCCATGCCGTTAGTTTCTCACCTAACCCCATCGATTTCATCTTGTTTAATAGTCTACGGTGTGGGACACTGTCAAACGCTTTACTGAAATCCAAGTACACTATGTCCAGAGACTCTCCCGAGTCTAGTTTTCCTGTCACCCAGTCACCATAGTGCCTTATACTGCTTGAAGAGAAGGATTTGAGGAGTGCCTCCATTTCCCCTCCACTTCAACCCTTGCTATATGTACCTCAGAACTATTACACAAAGGGATAACTTTGAATTCAAAACACTGACTTGGCTACCTACAAGCACAATACTATTATGCGGAGTGGATTTCTCCGAGTGCCCCCTTGTACTTGTGGTTCCCCTTAATTTGAAAAATCTGTCCGTCTACTTTTTCTATGCCTTTCAGGATCTTGAAGGACAGAAGTATTCAAGCTTAACTTATACCAAATTTGTCCCCACTCCCGCAGAAACTCAATTTCCCTGTCCCATTCCCGTAAGTTTTGACACTGTCACTGTCAATGCCCCATTCTTAATAGCTCTGCCTTAACCACACAAGCTTCGAACACTTAAGATTTTAAAGTACTTGAGGCTTGTGCAGATGAGGACAGAACTTGCAGGAAAGGGGCAGGGACAAGAAAAAACTCACAGGCACGGGATGGAAAAATGAGGGGTTGATTGCATGTGCATGGAGACTTCAGCTTGAATCCCTCATGAAAGACGTAAAAGAGCTGAGAAAAGAGGTAGCAAGGTCGAGAGGCATCTGCAAAAATGAGAAATACAGTGATGAAATGCTTCATGAGGCATCAAAGATTTCCAGTAGTGGGGAAGAAGCAGCTGTGCTGAAAGAGAACACTGAAATCAATGCACAAGACTCCACCTGCCCTCAAACTGAAGAACCAGTATGCAGCCCTGGCTGTGGAAGAGCTGAGAGCATCCCAGAGAGGAGCCAAAGCTCAAAATCCTCAAAGTAGTGGTGAAAGGTAGTAGTGGATGGTGATTCCTTCTGAGGGGTACAGAGGCAGGCCTAGGATGACCCATCACAGCCATATAAGAGCTTCCAGTTCAGAATGGCCCTTTCATTACAGGACGAGTTCAGCATCTGCTACTCCCGCTTGCCGTACCTGCACCAGGCTCCAGCTCAGCCCCTGCTTCTGGCCCCCACCGAGTTCAGTATGGTGATAATGCAGCAAGTGGGTGGAAACCTCACTGAACTGAATAGGCCACGTGAGACTATTCAGTACAGCCCTTTCATTGCGGGACTATTCAGCAAATGGCCCTTCACATGCTGGATCATCTGATTTCAGACCATGTTTCTCCAGCTTTGACGTCAGTTCATTGGCTCCCAGTAGGAGTACTGGTTTAAGCCTATAAAAGCATGGGTCTAGAGAATATGCTGTTTATGTCCCAAGTCGCTCACTGTGATCACAAAATGAAAGGCATTTAAGTTTACCTTCTGGAAGATCATTACATCTTTGGATTCTGCTCATAAGCAGGTGTATTCTCATTTTGTGCCAAAATTATGGAACCAGAGTCTCTCTATTAGAGCATAAGATGGGTTATAGTTGTTCCAGAAGGCATTAAAAATGTATATGGTTACATAAATATTATAGAGTGACATGTATAGGTCCATTCTTGTTAACTACTGTATTGTAATTCTGGCTTTCTGTTGTATGCATATTGATGTGCTCTATTGATAGGAGTACAGAGCAATATAAATTACAAGGCGAAGTTTGATTATCTTGTAATTAATAAAGATTGTGTGTTTATAATGTATGTCCCCTTATTATGTATGTAAATCTTGTAACCTGCCCTGAGCTGTTTAACCAACCCTCGCCCCTCTCTTTTATGAAGCTGCATTAGGCTGTGGTGGTAAAAGCTCAGAAGCTCATAGAATTCTTATGAGCATCAGAGTTAAAACTACTGCGGCCGGCGATAAATAAGCCTAATTCAGCTTCATAAAGGGAGGGCTTAAATTCTTTTTTTTTTTTTGTAAATCTTTATTCATTTTAAATTTTACATCAATTGGCTGCAATGCACATACAGGTGATAGGAACCAAAATAGTGTGCAAAGACTGATCCTCCAGATCAGCAAATCATTCAATTAGTGAGGTCTTACGCAAGATGACAGGATTCTGTATTTGACTCTGATACCAAATAACTGCAACACACTAAAACCATCTCAAGCGCAGAAGCCTAAAGAAAAAGCTCACACAGTTAAATGTAAATTTGTCTTTATTGTAACAAACACTATATTTTTTAAACTCTGAAGAATGCATAAGAAACAAAAAGAAAAATAAATTTGTGGGTTTTTTCATTTTTGCTAATTTTATTTAAGATTTTTTTTTTCTTTTTTTTCTCTCTTTTTTAAAAAAACAAAACAAAAACAGACATAAGAAAAAAAAAACCCATATGTACAAAGAAAGGAAGCCAAATACAAGGGAATGAGGAACAGAAAACATGATTTCCCCAAACAAAAGGCTTGGCCTGCAAACTTTTAAAACCAATTAAATTAGGACAGAAACATTAGGGGGAAAAAAAGGAAACACCCCAGAAAATTCAAGCTCCAGCACTGGCCAGTTCTGCTCAGGCCATGCATCTGATGCAATAAAACATCTTGCAGGAGCAACAGATGCTCACTTAACCTGATAAATGAGCCCTCTTTTCTTGCCAGTCTACTGTAAAACAAAAATTGCTCATTTTAAATATACAAATAAAATTCAATTTTGGAAAGGGGTGGAATTTATTTCTGAGGTTTAAAGGTAAATAGTTATTCTAAGCGACCTTTTCTCTTGCCATCCCTGACCTTTATTGGGCCTGTGCCTGCAAAGACCCCATGCGATGGCTAGGGGTGGGGATGAAGTTGGATTAGGGAGAGGGGAGGTATTAGGGCAGAAGTTAGGATATATTTTACATTGTGCCATACTCACAGCACCCAGATCTAGAGCTTCAACTATATTTTCAGATTCAAAATTTGTGGTCAACTTTGCAATTGCAAATAATTCATGTGAAGGGAAGAGGTTTTTGAGGGGGGATTGGGGATTCATACAATGAAACTATTTCCTATGTTATTATTTACAACAATGTAGTATCGTGGAGCAAAGAGTTATAGCCAGCTTCAGCACATTTCTAAGGTAGTGTTCAGAAGAAAGGTGGGGGGGAGGGGAGGAGCGATACATCAGCAGGCATGCAGAAAGGGAGGCATCTTTTTAAGATACATTGAAATCTGCAACATATACCTGCCTTCTTCCCTTCCTTACCCTCATCCACCCAGAAGAGAGCAGCCAAATGGAGGGCTCAGTTCTGAAGGGATCCCCTTCGCAAAGACTTTTCTGAAAGGGAGTACACTAAAGTTTAGATTGTTTTTTTTAGAAAAATAACCTTATTATTCTTAACCTAAAAGAGTTAGACTCAGCTGGTCTCTCCCCAGAATGAACAGATCTGACTTAGTAATGATTTTGTGTGTAAGGGCTCAACAGATACTCTGGGAAAGCTCCATAGGAAGGAGTGAGGCACCAAGAAGGCAGGGCAGATTACAGGGGGAAAAAAAAATCATTTCAGGAGCATTTTTCCCACTGAGGGTGTGAAGTGCTATCATTTAGTGCAGTATAACCAGAAGTGAACCTGGTAATCAACTAGGATGAAACCCCCCCCCCTTAAGCTGCACTAATAATATATTCTGCTTTTATAAAAACTTTGGTAAGGTTATTTGCTCACTACATGCATCAGAACTTTAAACATAGATAGTGAGTATTTAGGGAAGGTGAGAGGTTGGGGGGGAGAGCTCTGATTTCAGAACATTTATAAACCAAGGCTGACAGATAAGGCTCTGAGTTGGGATATATTTAAATATCAGGAAAATATTTAAGAATGATCTCTCCTCTACTTGGTGAAAAAGTAAATCTATTTAGAAAATGAAGGATGACTCAGGATATATAATATAAATGTGTTCAAAAGAAAGCCAATTAACTTAAGGAGAGAATGAACAGCCTAGGACATACCGTACCATTCTCATTGCATCGCTTGGAACTGAAAGAATTTCATGTCCAGGACTGTGCAGTTTCCCCAAAAGTCATGGCAAGTTAGCAGCACCTGAAAAACTCCAAGAACTCTAATGCAGCTCCAGGGGCATGGTATAAAGCCAGGGGTTCTCAGGACGGTTCATAGTCAGTGGCGCACAAGACACCAGCGCGCCGACAATCCAGCGCTGACAATCCATCGCAAGGAAAAAGCACGCCACTGAAAAACTTATTTTTAAAGAGTTCCGATGGGGGTGTGTGTGGGGGAACCCCCCCACTTAAATGCATAGTGTTCACGCTGCCGTGGGGAGTGCAAACCCCCACATTGTAGACAAAACGGAACACACCCCCATCTGAGCTCTTTAAAAATAAGTTTTTTGGCGGCTTTCGGCAGCACGCTTTTTTCTTGCGCTGAATTATCAGCGCGCTGGTGTCTGGCGCGCGATTATCCCATCACCTCTCAGGACACACCCAGCCAGTTTGCATGAAATAATCTGTATGTACTACTTCCACTGTATGTAAATCTCTCATACAAATTCATTGTGAATATCCTGAAAACCCATCTGGCTGGGTGTGACCTGAGGACTGGAATAGGCTAATGCCTGTATACACCACTGTGTGTAACTGGAACACAGGGTGTTTTAACATCAATACAAAGTCTGTCCCTGGGACTGCTGCTTCATAACAGGTGAGGATGCAAAGTTAATTACAAATTTATAAGACAGGAAGGAGAGAAAAAAAAAAGTCATTCTATTTATGAAAGGGGGATGCATCATCTGACCACCGAAATGAACCTGAAATGGTGTTTGAGGTAGATGGCTTGAAATGAATTGCCTATCCCCATCTAGCATTCCAAGGGCCATTTCAGGTCCCCAGACTCCTATCCATGGTTTCTGTCAACTTGTTGCCATATGTCTTATCTTTTTCCCTCCCTTGGCATTTTCCAGCCTTTGGCAACAGACCAGACCTCACTTTCTCTAATTTTCCAAAATGCTAAGTTATTGCACTTCAATACAGCTCTCAAAAGATGGGGAGGAGAATGGAGCATAGCCATGCACAATGGCTGCTTCTTCACTAAAATATTTCAGTATACAAAATAGATACTGAATCTAATGAACCGGTCATTTGAGAAGACTCCAATCTTTCTCCCCTCCTTTTCCTACACCTCAGTCTAAACATGAGGGGATTGTGGTAACCTATTTCTCACATACAGTAGACATTGCAACATGAGCTACTGAGACTGTTGATTTTCCCTGCCCATTTCCCAATTCAGAGGAACAGATGGAAAAACCCAGGCAAGAGTCAATTCCACACTGGGATAGAAGTGAAGCATAGATTCAACTTGCACTGGGTCATCTTCCCATCCCAGCAAAAGCTAAATTAAAGGATTTAAACAGGAGCCTGGATTAAAACTGAAACTGGAGAGGGTGGTGGTGGCGGCTCTTAAAATAGGGAGGAGAAATAGGTGAGGGGGAAAGAACCAACTCTTTCTTCCCACCCAGGTCTAGCAAGCACCAGAATTTTTCAAGTCCATAGTTCACAAATTCAGAATTGCCTTCCAGGGTCAGCAAGCGGAAAGTAAACCTTTTTCATAAGAGCAGCGTCGTTTCTGGGGAGGCCCGTCCTCTTCCTCCTCTTCCTCGTCATCCTCTTCTTCTGAAGAGCTGTCCAGTGTTAAATCTACCACCTCTGCACTGCCTTTCCCATTCTCAGCACTGCTGGGAGGAGGGGGCAGCTGTCCATTTATAGCCGAAGAACCTGCTAGAGCAAAGTAAAGCATTCACTTTTACTGCAATTGCTGGATGAACAGATACACAACCACCACTATGTGATAAGGTTCCCACACAAAAACTGGTAGGTAGTATACAATGCCACAATGAATGCCACTGAGACTTCAATTATTCACTTCTGCTTCCATAGTCAAAAGGTCCAGTTACAGAAAACTACAGTTAAAAGACCCAGTTGGGGGGAAGGGGCTTCTCTTAACCTCTCTATACAGTCCCTAAAGATTCAGAAATGAAGCAGGTTTTTCCTTCAAAAAATAGAACATGTACTGCCGTCCTGGGACAGTACTATCAATTCTCTGGCATATTTCTAGCCCTAGAAGATCTATATTCACCAACATGAAACAGCATAGTAACTCACCTGCAGTGTTCTCCATGGACAGCAGGCAGATATTCTCATATATGGGGAGACGTCTTACATGGAGCCTGGCATGAACATCTCCCAATGTGCTCTATCGCCTTAAAAATGTTAACACTGCCCATACCGCACATGTGCGTGTGCCTTCCTGCCCAACGCTGGCTTGCGGGACCTTCAGTTTCGTCCAAAAGATAAGAAGCCAGCTAGGGGATGTGGGTGGGTTGTGAGAATATCTGCCTGCTGTCCTTGGAGAACACCTGCTCAGATGAGTATGCTTTCTCCAAGGACAAGCAAGCAGTATATTCTCACACATGGAACTTCCAAGCTGCCACGTTCATGCCTCTAGAAAGAGGTTAAATATAACTGTCATGAGGCTGGTGAAATCCCTGAGGATGTAAGGAAGGAGTATAAGTTTTTGAGAACTGCCTGATCAAACTGCCTGTCTCTTCTAGAACGATAATCTAAACAGTAATGAGAAGTAAATGTGTGGACTAAGGACCAAGTGGTCGCTTTGCAGATGTCCTCAATGAGAGCGGAGCACAACAGGCAACAAAAGTGGCCATAGCTCGTTCTCTGAGTAATGTCATAGCTGACCAGTTTCAGTCCAACCTGAGAATATGCAAAGGATATACAGTCTGCTAGCCAGTATGAGATAGTTCTCTTAGTTACTGAGCAAGTAATTTTGGAAAGAAAACAGGCAAACAATGGATTGGTTGAGATGGAATACAGATACTACACCTTTGGCAGAAACTTGGGATGAGTATGCAAGATAACCTTATTATGATAAAATCTGGTATAGGGTGGATTTGAGACTAATGCGTGCAACTCACTGACTTGATGTGCAGAGGTAACTGCAATGAGGAAAATCACTTTCCATGTAAGATGTGTCAATGAAGCAGACAAGAGTGGTTCAAAGGGAGGCTTCATGAGCATGGCAAGAACAACATTCAAATACCAAGCAACAGGTGGTGGTCTAAGGAGAGGCTTGGTAAAGACCCTTCATGAATTTGGGGCCTAGTGGATGTAAATAGATGGATTTGGTATCCAAGTGTGCATGAAAATCACCGATTGTACTGAAGTGTACATGTACTGAAGAAATTTGAAGTCCAAAATTGGAAAGATGAAGGAGATAGTCCAGTAGAGGGCAGGTGATTTGATCCAATGAGTGGAAGTCACACCAGATAGTTAAACGTGTCCATTTAAACTAATAGCATCACCTAGTAGAAGGCTTGAATGATAGCCAAGACTGGAGTCGAAAGTGGATAGGCATCTACATCTGGGATGATAGATACAAGGCTGTGAGTGCTAATAAATGTAGCTCGGGATGAAGAAGAAAGCCTTTGTCCTGAGCAAGCTGAGTTAGAAATAGTGGAAGAGTGATGGGTACCCGCACGGTGAGTTGCAGGAGGAAAGGAAACCAAATTTGATGTTGTCAATGTGATGCCATGAGAATCGTGGAGTTCTCTTGGTAAAGTTTGAGTAGAGTTTTCCTGATTAATGGAAGAGGAGGAAACACATGGAGGAAGCAATTTCACCCGTTGAAGATAAGGACATCTGATTCAAGACAGTTGGGAGTGAAAAGTCTGGAGCAATAAAGCGGCAGCTTGCAGTTGGTATGGGAGGCAAAGACATGTACTTTGGGAGTTCTCCACAATGCAAAAATCTGGCATCCGACTGATGTATGGAGTGACCACTCATAAAGTTGGAGGAGTCTGTTCAATATTTCCGCCAAGGAGTTCTGTAGCTCTAGCAGGTTGATTTGTAGAGTTTTCTCTTGAGGATACCAAACTTCCTGAATGATGAGGCCATTGAGGTGAGCTTCCCATCTGGAAGTGACACATCTGTTATGAGGACTTTCTGGTATGGAAGACGCTGGAAGAGTAGGCCCTCTGGAGAGGTTAGATGGAATGAGCCACGACTGAAGTGACTGCCTAAGTTCTGGAGTTACTTGAATGTTTGCAGAAAGAGGGTCTGAGGCCTGAAGCCATTGGGAGGAAAGAGTCCACTGTGGTGTTCTGAGATGGAGGCATGCAAACGGAACTACATAGACTGTGTATGTCATGCGACCTAGAAGATGTAACATCTGCCATTCTTGGAGATACATTTGGGAGAAGACTGACACAGGTATAGCAGGTTGTCAAGTCTCTTTTGAGGTAAAAAAAAGTACGAGTGGTGAGTAGTATCTACGAGGATTCCAATGAATTCTAGTGTTTGAGTTGGAGAAAGATGCAATTTTGGATAGTTCACTATGAACCCCAGGAGCTCTAAGAGACAAATTATGTAGGTGGTGACCTTGTGAGCTAGTTTCAGTGAGGAGGCACTGATTAACCTGTTGCCCAAGTATGAGAAGTCATGAGAGCCAAACGTTTGTAGGGTCTCAGTTACCACTATGAGACATTTGGTGAATACTCACGGGACAGAGGAGAGGCTGAAAGGAAGTACTCTGTATTGGAAGTGTTGAGACCCTACTCGGAAGTGAAGGTTTTCCTGTTGGCTGGTAAGATAGGAATATGAGTATAAGCTTCTTTCAAATTGAGAGAGCAAAGCCAATCATTCTTCTCTAGCAGGGGTAACAAGAGTTCCCAGAGAAACCATGCAAAATGTTTCCTTTACCAAGTATTTGTTGAGGGCATGGAAGTCCAAGATGGGACAAAGACCTCCAGTTTTTTGGGGATCAGGGAATACTTGGAATAGAATCCTCTGCCCCTCTCCTTCAGTGATACTGGTTGTACTGCACTGAGCTAAAAGAGGGCTGAGAATTCCTGGTGAAAGATAGATTTTGAGAAGGGGTGGGGGAATTGAAAAAAAAAAAAAAGACTCTCTTGGAGGGTGGGTCAGAGGTGTTTTGAGCAGATGAAGGGTGTAGCCTTGAGACATCATCTGGAAGAACACAGCTGTCTTTTGTGAGAAGGATCCAGTGGTGACAGAAGTGGTGGATTTGACCCTCTATAGGTAACTCTAGGCGTAGAGAGAGGCACATTGGTGATGCTCTCTAGGAAAGATTCAGAAAAACTGTTGAGACTTTGAAGGGCAAGATGGCTGAGATTTTTGTTGTCTCTACTGACAAGGACGCCTCCAGTTTGAAGAACATGATGACGAGGAAGGATGAGAGTAGTGATGCCTGGAAGTATAACAAGGCTATTGTCTATAAGGTGCAGTACATTTACAGAAAGATTGAGGAAGTTGGTTAGATTGTACCTTAGCCAGTGTGGTCATACCATCAGTATTTTTTTTTAAATCTTTTCAGTGGCCACCTCTATATGGTCCCCAAAAAAGACATCCCCACATACAAGGGATATTTGAAAGGCAGTCTTGGATATTAGGCTCTAAGTCGGAGATACAGAGACAAATCTGTCTGTGCATAGCAACAAACTGCTGATGTTCTAGACAAGATATCAAAAGTGTCAAAGGAAGACCTGACCATATATTTTCTGGCTTCTAACAAGTCCTTAGTTAGCTGTTAGAGAGCCTTTTGTTGGTCAGAAGGAAGTTGTTGCTGGAATTTCGAGAGTTGCTGAATTAGAGACAAGGTAGAATGTCATGTGGAAATTGTAATTTAAAGATATGGTTGGTAAGCATGGATGATTGGAAAACATGCCTCCCAAACTTGTCCAGAGTCCTACCCTCTTTACCAGAAGGAGTTCTGGTGTAGGAACATGAGCCACAAGCATGTTTGAGAGCAGTTTCCACAACTAAAGACTGGTGTTGTAGTTGTGGTCTGTCAAAGGCAGCTGTAGACTGGAGCTTGTAGAGTGTGTCCAGTTTGCGAGGAGCTACCACTACTATGAGTGGAGACTTCTAGTTTTTAAAATGAGTTTCCTTCATTAAATTGTGTAAAGGAAGCTTCACAAAGTCCTTGGGCCACTTATCAAAGTCTAAAGCCTCCATGAGCTCCGCTCAAGGTTCTTGCTTAAATTCCATATGAATTGGGAGAACTAAGCCAATCTGTTCAATGAAAGCTGTGAATGCGAGGCTTTCAGGTGTAGATAGTCTCCTTGGGAAAGAGGTGAAGGGTCCAATGGGATTCCATATGACTCCTCAGCAGAAAAATTTACCTCAGATGAAAGTGGAGCGATCGGAGTCAAAAGCTTCAACATGATGTCTCCTGGTAGAATGAGTCGCAGAGTGTCAAGGAGAAAGTCGAGCATGCCTCGATTGAGACAAAGTGTGTCTAGACGAGATTTGGAGCTATGTTTGGATGAGGAGGCAGGTCATCGAGGCTGACATTGAAGAGAAGAGCGATGTCGAGGTGTTGAAGCTTGATGTAGATTGACATAAAGGCAGAACATTACATTAGTGATTTTTATTCCGCCATTACCTTGCAGTTCAAGGCGGATTACAGAAGAGGATTTCTGGTTGTCTTATATCAGACTGAGCTGAGGCCAAGGCCTGCTGCTTGGAAGGAAACAGTGTCTGGGATAAGGACACCAATTCCTGTTGCAATAATGCTTTTAGTTGCTGGTACCAATACGGCTAAAGGTAAAGTTGGCTCTACTTGAGACTGACGTCGAAACGTCAGAGAACTAGGTGGGCATTGGGATGGAAAGAGCACCTGCAAAGATGGGGAGCACTCTGACCATCAATGCTTTTGAGGTGTTGGAGATGGTGAAGTGGTAGAGTTCCTTCTAGGTGGTGAATGCCTGGTATTTCTTGGACTTTTTCTGGAGGTCCTCTAATGTCTGACATGTAGTCGCAGAGGAGCCTAAGCAGCCACGAAAAGGCATTGGAGTCTGTTACATCAACACAGGTGTTGAGTCGAAGTTAATGGAGGAGGCAGCTGAGACACCATTACCCTAATCAAACACCAATTAGATAAGATCCTGGATGAAGAGAATCTACGGGATCCCCGTCAACATGGATTTACCAAGGGGAAATCCTGCCAATCCAACTTGATCAGCTTCTTTGACTGGGTGACGGGGAAGCTCGATGTTGGAGAGTCCTTGGACATTGTATACTTGGACTTCAGCAAAGCATTTGATAGTGTCCCACACCACAGGTTGTTGTGCAAAATGAGTTCTATAGGATTAGGTGACACTTTGACAAAATGGGTTGGGGACTGGCTTAGTGGTAGGCTTCAGAGTGTGATGGTGAACGGCACCCCCTCCATAACGACGGCAGTGATCAGCGGAGTGCCACAGGGCTCGGTCTTAGGCCCGATCCTTTTCAATATCTTTATAAGGGACTTGGCTGAGGGGCTTCGCGGTAAAATAACGTTATTCGCTGATGACGCCAAACTATGTAATATAACAAGCAAGAGCACAATGAACAATATGAAACATGACCTACTCCTATTGGAGCAATGGTCAAGGACCTGGCAACTGAGTTTCAATGCCAAGAAATGCAAAGTCATGCACCTCGGCAGTCAAAATCCATGCGAGACTTACACCTTAAATGGCGAGATCCTAGCAAGGACTGTTGCAGAACGGGACTTAGGGGTGATCATCAGTGAAGACATGAAGACTGCCAATCAAGTGGAGCGGGCTTCATCTAAGGCTAGGCAGATCATAGGATGTATACGTAGGAGTTTCGTCAGCCGCAAGTCTGAAGTCATTATGCCGTTATATAGATCCATGGTGAGGCCCCATCTGGAATATTGCGTGCAATTCTGGAGGCCTCATTACCGCAAGGATGTACTGAGGCTTGAGTCAGTCCAGCGAATGGCCACCCGGATGGTCTCGGGACTCAAGGATCTCCTGTACGAGGAACGGCTGGATAAATTGCAGCTATACTCACTCGAGGAACGCAGAGAGAGGGGAGATATGATCGAGACGTTCAAGTACCTCACGGGCCATATCGAGGTAGAAGAGGATTTCTTTTTTTTCAAAGGTCCGACGGCGACAAGAGGACATCCATGGAAAATCAGGGGGGGGGGAAGTTACACGGCGACACCAGGAAATACTTTTTCACCGAAAGAATGATTGATCGCTGGAATAGACTTCCACTTCAGGTGATCGAGGCAAGCAGCGTGCCTAATTTTTTTTTTTTTTTATTTATTCAAATTTTTAAACATTATTATTTGTACATAATAATAAAGAAAGGAATTTACAGAAAAAAAGATAAGGAAAAATATTTTAAAACCAAAGGTTATCGCAAGATTCCTCAAGTCCACATAACTGAGAGATAGCAAACAAAATATTGCTTAAGAAACAACTCAAAAATAAACATGATCTAAAGATCAACCATATTAGTGTTAATTATTCAAAAACTCCAAATATTAATTATGTAGTGACAGATGAACTAGTTTCATGATGTTGCAAAAATTGCTCCAATTGAATAGAATCCCAATAAACATAATCATTATCCTTAAATTTAATCAAGCATTTACAAGGAAATTTTAAGTAAAATGTAGCTCCCAAAGCCAACACCCTAGATTTCAGTGCCAAAAAGGATTTTCTTCTTAATTGTGTTGCTTGGGCTACATCTGGAAAGATCAAAACATTGTCCCCACAAAATTTAGTTTGCTTATTTTGAAAATAAGCTTTCATAATTAAGGATTTATCTATCTCTCTTGTACAAGTTATAAGAAGTGTAGACCTAGTTGGAATTATATCCTGTGAATCTTCCAGGAAACCAGTTAAATCAAATTCAATTTGTTCCAACTGGTCTATACCCGGTTCTATGGGAACTTTTTTCCTCTGAGGAATATAGTATAAATTTGTTAAAGGCAAATTGTCTACGTCCACCATCCCCAAAACTTCTTTAAAATATTTTTTAACCAATATTTCTGGAGACAACAAATGAGTTTTGGGGAAATTAACTAGACGTAGATTTTTTGCTCTTTGCAAGTTCTCCATTTTTTCAAATTTCATATGAGTGATATGAAAATCCTTTACTGCTGTTGAAGAAACTGCTTGTAGTGTAACCACCTGAGATTCTGTTGTTCTAATCGATTTTTCAATAATTTTTAAGTTGGAATCAACAGTTACAAACTTTTCAATAACTTCTTGCGAAAATTTTTCATTTTGTGTCACTACAGATTTTAATAACCCCTCCATTCGAGTATTAATTTGCCAAAGATCCTTTAAGGTAACTTCCTGAGGTTCAGTTTGGGACTCTCTGGCAAGCAAAGCCTCATCTTGAAAAGATAAAGCTTTGGGTATCACCCCATAGACTAATAAGGGTGACCCCATTTGCTCATATAGTCCCTCCGGCTGAGAATTGGAGCCAGTCTTGGGCCCCAAAACTTCAGGAATACTTGGTGGAGGTAGTGGAGTTCTACCTGGGGGACTTAGAGATGCCCCTGACAGCGAATCCGCTCCTTGGCTGTGGCCTAAGGTACTGGAAGACGTAAAGTGCCGATCTATGGGGCCTAATAATATTGGCGTAGAAACTTTAGCTTTCCCTTTTCTTTTCCCCATATTTTTTTTTTTTTAAAGTTAATACATACAGTTTCTCCCGTTCTCCCAGTGTCTCCAAGGGGCTCCCAAGGGGCAAAACGTGCCCCTTAGGGCATGCCCCTTTGGCCACGCCCTGCAGTCACGGCGTCCCTTTAACCCTCAGGCCAAGGACCCACGTGACGTCAGGACGTCTGACTCCTTGGGTGCCCGCAGGGAAACAGGCCCCGACTCTCCAGCTTCTGTTGTCAATGAAGCGCTGCAAACCAGGTCAGATTCAAAGTCCACCAAAATGGTAACACACACAATCGTTTGCCTCTCCAAACTCGTGCAGTCGCGGCGTCCCTTTAACCCTCAGGCCAAGGACCCACGTGACGTCAGGACGTCTGACTCCTTGGGTGCCCGCAGGGAAACAGGTCCCGACTCTCCGGCTTCTGTTGTCAATGAAGCGCTGCAAACCAGGTCAGATTCAAAGTCCACCAAGATGGTAACACACACAATTGTTTGCCTCTCCAAACTCGTGCAGTCGCGGCGTCCCTTTAACCCTCATGCCAAGGACCCACGTAACGTCAGGACGTCTGACTCCTTGGGTGCCCGCAGGGAAACAGGTCCCGACTCTCCGGCTTCTGTTGTCAATGAAGTGCTGCAAACCAGGTCAGATTCAAAGTCCACCAAGATGGTAACACACACAATCGTTTGCCTCTCCCAGCGTGCCTAATTTTAAGAAGAAATGTGATCGTCACGTGGGATCTCTGCACAGAGTTAAATAGGGGAGGGTCATTAGGGTGGGCAGACTAGATGGGCCGCGGCCCTTATCTGCCGTCTTTTTCTATGTTTCTATGTTTCTACTGAATCAATGGACACTGAAGATGTAGAACTGAAAAAGTTTGAAACTGAAGTTGTTTAACCCTTTCAGGACCATAAGGATCGTAGGCCAATTTTTGTGGTTTTGACGACATTTTTATGGTAAAAAGGGCTTGCAGATGCCAAAAAATTGATTTTTTTTGTGAAATATCATTATTTTTATTTAAAAAAATCACACTTCTGGCTTATGGACAGTGTGGCAAGTGAATCTTCTCGTCAATCTAGCAACGACGCTAATGAATGAATGTCGGAACCAGTTTGTTTACATAAAGGCAGTATCATATGGAATCCGTACATATCAAATTTAGAACTGTAGACTATCACAATCAAAATTTATAGGATTTTTAAAGTTATGGGACAAATATGTCCCTTGGTCCTGAAAGGGTTAAATTTTAGAGCCCTCTTCTGAATACGACCACAGAGGTCACAAGAAATGTCCCGATATTCAAGACCAAGACACTGTACACGCTAGTTTTTAAGATCTGAGCCTGAGATGGTCCTATTACATACATTGAGTGCACTTCTTGAAACCACTAGACGTTGTGGACATTAATGGAAATATTGCCGATGTTAAATCAAAGGGCTCAATTTTAAGGAAGGTCGAGTACAACCATAGCCGAAAATGAGTCGATGTTCCTGGCAGAGGTAGAGGGCGGAAAACTGCCCAGAGGCATTTAAAAACAAACAAACAAACAAAGAAACCCCCCCCCCCCCTAAAAACCCAACAAATTTAAAAAAGGAAAAAAATATAACATAGTAACATAGTAGATGATGGCAGATAAAGACCCGAATGGTCCATCCAGTCTGCCCAACATGATTCAATTTAAATTTTTTCTTCTTAGCTATTTCTGGGCAAGAATCCAAAGCTCTACCCGGTACAGTGCTTGGGTTCCTACTGCTGAAATCTCCATTAAAACCTACTCCAGCCCATCTACACCCTCCCAGCCATTGAAGCCCTCCCCAGCCCATCCTCCACCAAATGGCCATATACAGACACAGACAATGCAAGTCTGCCCAGTACTGGCCTTAGTTCAATTTTTAATATTATTTTCTGATTCTAGATCCTCTGTGTTCATCCCACACTTCTTTGAACTCAGTCAGTTTTACTCTCCACCACCTCTCTCGGGAGCACATTCCAGGCATCCACCACTCTCTCCGTAAAGTAGAATTTCCTAACATTGCCTTTGAATCTACCACCCCTCAACCTCAAATTACGCCCTCTGGTTTTACCATTTTCCTTTCTCTGGAAAAAAAGGGAACGGGAAGACACAAATTTGAAAAATTTTTAAGCACACCAAAGCATTTGAAAAACATGACTTCTTCGCTTCAAAGACGAAGAACTGAATGTTCCGCGAACTGGTGTCAGGTGGGAAGGCTCATGCGTGGTACAGGCAGTGCTAAGATTTTTAATGCGACAATGCACTTTGGTACATGTCCATGCAAGGCTCCATGGATGATGATGCTCCATATGTGAGAATATACTGCTCACTGGTCCTGTGAGAATTTTGTTTATTTATATATTGTTTGCACCTCTCTAACTTGAAATTTTGTTTTTTTAAGTTTTTCTACTAAGGCATCCAAGTCTCATTTCATTAGCCTTGAAATTCCCATAAAATGTCAAATTCCAAACCCCTGCCTTCTCCCTCCAGTACAATCAGATGCAGAACCAACTCTATAAGATGAATTCTATCTACCACAAGATAAGAGTTTAATTTGTTAAGCAGAAAACAACTTCCCCATGACTGGCCTCTTTATCAACTACTGGATGTGAAGGGTAAGGCCAGACACATGTTTTTAGTTTACATCTATCAGCACTTTATGCTAGAATCATATACACATCCACACACTATATATGCTGTCTTTCCAGGGAAAACTAAATCATGGATTTAACTTTTTCTTGTAGTATTTCACAAAATATGCCCTTAATTTCACTGAACAAGAAATATATTAAAATGATGTTCTCATAGGATACAAAGCAAAGCTGTTTATCAATCTCACATAGAGAAGCACATTTATATGCGCAAAGAGGGCTGCGAATGCTACCAGGCCTCTGCAGATAGAACTAAAGTAGTTATGCAATGGAACACTGCATGTACTTCTGTCAGGAAAAGTTAGATGACAGTAAGTATAAACCAGCTCAACACACAAGAGGTGATGATCTGCAAACAGAAAGCAGAAAAACACAAAGCAGACCAACCAGTACAGGAATATGTGGTTAATTAAATTAAGCACCCGATGTGGCCACATTTCTCCCTAAGGCTGCACCAGGATTTAAAGCTGTAGTATATACATACAATTAGAGACATACAAAACATATTAAAATAATAATCAACTATATAAAGAAATGAACCACTAACATTTTGCAATTAAAATCAAATAATTGAATAATAAATCATAATAAGAGCAAGGACAAAATTTTAAAATCTAATAAATACCATGTACACAGGATCATACATGGGTGAATAAAAAATTAAAGGCAATTGTTAAAATGACACGATAACCGGAACAGAGCTAGCGAAATGCAACATATGTACTCGTTGGAAAGTTTGTTTATGCACAGTGTACAGCTCAGCCTTTAGTCATGTAGCAGTCATGTAGTCAGAAACATGTGCGCTCCATTGCAAGACTGTATCATCAAAGAACAACGTGCAGTAGTGCGCTTTCTTTGGGCAGAGAAGTGAAACCTGTGGAAATTCACCATTTGATAGGAGTCTCTCTGCTATGTGATTCATTTTATCGCTATGTTCTTTACGATTTTTGAAGTTTTAATAAGTTTTTAATTAAATTAGAATTTGACTTTTCACCTTAGCAAGAGGCTTAAAAGCTAGCATATCACCACAGGAAAGCAGATTCACTGCTTCTGCCTTTGGAGAGGAAATGCTGATGCTCTGAAGGAGTGTATGCTTGTTTTTTTATTTTTTTTGGGGGGGGGGGCTGTTAAGCAATGCAACTCTTATATACTACTGATGAGACCCAAGATTTTATTTTTAAATGATGTCATAAATAATATTTGGCTTTTAGATTGTTTTGGATTAAAATCTGCTTTTAGGGGATGTGTGTTTAAATTCCTTTTTAGATGTGTGTCCTTTTTTGATGTCATTATTGGAATATCTGGTTCATATCACTATGTTCACACTTATGTAGGCCTGCTCGCTTTTTTATGCTTGCCAGATACATTCATAGTAATAGCTCATGATGCATTACTGCTTGCCAAGAGTTCCTTTAATATATATGATTTTGTTTACATGGTATTTATTGTTAGATTTTAAATATTGTCTTTTTTTATTGTAATTCAATTATTTGATTTTAATTACATGTTAATGGCTTATTTCTTTGTAAGTTCCTAATGATATTTATTGTTTTTACTACAGTTTTAACCCCCGACAGGTGAAACATGGCTACCTTGGGTGCTTGATTTAATAAATTGCATACCCCTATAATGATTTTAGGTGCCATTGACTCGTGTTCAAGTCCTAGTGACTTGATGAATTGTGAATTACGGATCTAAAAAGAAACCGGTTTTGTTCTAGTCTGGAAAGGTCATCCAGCGTCACCCCCATGGTTTGTTTTCAATGTGTCCAGTTGTCTGATTGCAGGTCATCCTCTTCACCTGTTTCCTTCGATCTTCCCAAACATGATTAATCTGTTATAAATTCCACCCACCACAAAATCATTTTTGGCAGGTTCTTTTGCTGGTTCATAAAAACAAGTAGGATTTGGTGGTAGAAAAGCAGCCTGTTAGGGTGTGTGACTATCTAGGGCATAGGCCAAAATTCCAGTACTGGTTAACAAGGATGACGATGTGGACGGATTGAAAGAAATCTCGGTGAACCTGTAAGACATACTGAGTGAAATCAACAAATTGAAGTCACCTGGACCATAGGGTACTGAAAGAACTCAAACATGAAATTGCTGATTAGGAGAGAATTTTCTTGGTTGGTTTTCAGAAGAAAGTTTAAAACTTTCCTATAAAATTTCTACTAGATGTTTCTTCTGATTAAATTTTTCACTTGTCTATTTTTTTATATGTTTATAATGTATTTTATATGTATATAACTTAGGAACCATTTTTGGAATGTGTGGTTTATAAGAACAAGTATTAGATTAGATCCACTATTAGTCGTTAAAATCATCTGTAGCACCTGAAGATTGAAGGGTGACCAATGTAATGCCAATTTTTAAAAAGGGTTCAAGGGGTGATCAGAAAAATTACAGACCAGTAAAGCCTGACTTCAGTGCTGGGACACTATTATAAAGAATAAAATTAGGAAATACATGGACAAACATGGTTTAATGGGTCAGTCAGCACATATACAGCCAAAGGAAGTCTTGCCTTACCAATCTGTTTCATTTCTTTGAAGGTATGAATAAACATGTAGATAAAGGTGAACTGGTTGATGTAGTATATTTAGATATTCATAAAGCTTTGACAAAGTTCCTCTCAGACTCCTGAGAAAATTAGAGTAATGAAATAGGAGGCAATGTTCTGTTGTGGATTAGGAATTGTTTATTGGACAGACAACAAAGGGTATGATTTAAATGGGTGTGGCTTTGCAGACAGTTAAATTGCTCAAGGTCACGTAGAACATAAGAATAGGCATACTGAGTCAGACAAATGGTCCATCTAGCCCAGTTTACTGTTTCAAACAGTGGCCAATTCAAGTCACAAGTACCTGGCAGAAGTCCAAATAGTAGCAACATTCTATGCTACCAATTCCAGAGCGGTGGCTTTCCCATGTCTATCTGAATGGCAGAGTATAGACTTCTCCTCCAAGAATTTGTCCAAACCTTTTTTAAACCCAGATACACTAACCACTGTTACCATATCCTCTGATAACGAATGAGTAACCAAGACAGACTTCTTGAGGGAAGGAATGACAATAATGTCTGCTAGGTTCTCCATGGCTTGAGACCATTGGGAAACTAGAGTCCACTGGGCTATCCCTCAAATGAATGTGTCATGGGTGTAATGTGAACAGTAGAGGCCGTGTGGCATGGCAATCTCAACATCTGCAGAGCTGAAACTGCTGGCTCTGCCCAAACTGTAGCATCTCGGAAATTAAGATTTCCATATGCTGGTCTGGAAAAAAGGCTCCGAGTTATGTCTAGCAGGGCTCCTATGAACTCTAATCTTTGAACAGGATTTAGATGAAACCTGAGGTAGTAGCACATGTCCAAGAATATAGCAAGACAAATAGTTTGCAAAATAAGAGAGGGCCAAATTGTGCCCCTTCGCCATCCAATCATCTAGGTAAGGAAATGAACTCCCAGTCTGCACAGATCTAATCTATTCTAATTAGTAGTCTTTTATTCCAATATTTTCCTATTCAGAGCAGTTTACAACAAGAAGAACCCTACATTATTGCACAAAGAGATAAAATCTCAAGAATAACATTTATCAAAAAGTAGGTCTTTAAAACTTTATGAAAAATAATATATGAAAAGGAAGACTGTTTCACATATTTACTGCCTGATAAGAAAATAACTGCACCAGTTGACTCTTCCTAATTACTCTAAAAACAGTTGGAAACTGAAGTTTAAAGCTACAGTTACTCTGTGTAGTAGTAAAATTATCTGGAATAGATAAAAGGGATGTTTCTATGTTTATTGATTTGGAGCTTTACTATATAAAGCCTTATGTTCTAGACATGATACCTTAAACTTAATCCTGTATCTATAATTAGAAGCCAGTGCAATTTGTGCAGAAAAGGTGAAGCACTTTCAAAGTTTCTAACCAAAAAGATTAGTCTAGCAGTTGTATTTTGAAACAACTGTAATCTAGTAAGAACCTTTTCAGATGCTCCATAGTAAATAGAACTGTAGTAATCCAAATATGTTAATAATATCGTTTGACAAAGTACTCAAAAACTGGATTGTGACAAGACAGATCTTATAACTCTTCAGTTGTTGAAGATGGAAAAATAATTTTTTTAGAGCATTCTCATATGATGATTTAATTCTAAATCAAAATCCAGAATTACACCTAAGAGTCTAGATGCATTATCTATTCTCAAAACAGATATTAAGTAACTTTACTTCACTCATACAGATACTCTTGTAATTTCCAAAACTAATAAGTTTTCTTAGCTGTATTCAATTTTAAAAAGTTTTTCTAGACCAAACGCTAACTTTGCCTACAACGTGACTGATATATTCAGGAACATTTATAACCACTTCTGTAAGTGGACAAAGTAGAAATATGTCATCTAAATAAGTATGTGAAAAGATTTTTCCTAATTCACTCATAAATATGTTAAATAAGGAAGATGGTAAGGGTGAACCTTGAGGCACACCACATCTAGCTTTCCATATTTCAGATAATTCAATGCCTCTTGCTACTTGATATGATCTTCCTTCCAAAAATCTTTTCAACCATTAAAAAACATTACCATACTCAACCTATATAGTATTAACTGATGATCCACTCCAGCAAACGTGGAAACATCAAACTGCAGTACCACTGCCTGTTGCCCCATGCTTAAGTGCTCACGCACAGCTAAAATCATCTCTAACAATAGTGTCTCCGCACTATGAAAGGATCTAAAACCATGTTGAGTATAATGTACTTTAACTTGAGTGACAAATTTATTCAATTGATCCATTAACCAGTAATTCAAGCAATTTAGCAAATCCACGGCATACTTGCTAAGCATTTTGTAGACTTGTAAGTTGATGCAAAGCCAAATGGCAGGATGCGGTACTGATGGATGTGCTTCTCTACTCCAAATCTGAGATACTTCCTATTATTGAGATATTATCTCTATGTGGGGACGTAGGTTTAAGTCCAGAGCACATAGCTAATCTTGTTCCTGAATCATGGGATGTAGATTGCCCAGGGAAATCATCCTGACCCTTTTTTTTTGTTTGTTAGGAATTGTTCAGGGTCCTTAAGGTTAGGATGAGACAGAAGTCCTCATTTTGTGACATTGAAGCAGTTGGAACCAAATCCTTTCCCTTTTTCAACTGGTGAAACAAGTTTGACCACTTTGGCCTGTAAGAGGAAAGAGTTCCTTTGTAAGCAACGTCTGGTGTCGAAAGTTTAAGTTTGATACTCTTGGTGGGCAATTTTGAGAACATACTAGTCTAAGGTTATAAGGGGCCTCCTTTCCTAAAAAAAAAAAAAAAAAATCAACCTTCCTCCTATTGGTAGGTCACCCAACACAGCTATTTTTATGGCAAGTAAGCTCTCCTGAAGCCTTTCAGAAGCTTGTCCTGCTTTGATTGAGAAGCTGGCTGGGACTTCTGAGCCCTCTGTAGCCATGGGTGGGGATAAGAGCTCTGGGTGGTCTGGGATGGATGAGAAGGTGAAAGAAACTTATGCCTGTGAGAGTAGCTGGCCTTCCTCTGCCCTCCGCAACAGTACCTCCTGGAAGAGAAGGCTGTACCAGGGGTGGGCTGGGATGGTGACTTGATGAAGTCGGTGCCTCCCCCAAAAGGCTGCCTCAATAATTGTTGTTCCTTAAGTCCTACCAAACTAGTGGAGAATACACCCTCCTTCTAGCAGGGGGGAAGAGACATTTGCACAAGGAAATTATGGTCAGGCCCCAGACACTTCACGCACCAAGGAGCACTTTTTAAAATCACTTGGAGTTTTTGAGACATTGAGAAAAACAGCCAAGGTGAAATCAGACGTCTTGTTTCTGACAAAAGTATACCCTGACTGAGAAGCTCAAAGCTTAAGAGGGCCTGATGAACTATGGCAAAAGAAAGGAAAAACTTACAAAATGCTGAAAAAGCCTATCTAGGACACTAAAAGGGGAAAAGATACCGGCCCCGCTAGAACTCTTACATAAATAACCAAATCTGAATATTCATGGCAGTGAAAGTCTTGAGTGAAGGGGAATCGATATGAGCCGAGGGGAGATCGTGAAGACATAAAGACTCTATTCTGCAAAAAAGATGACTGGCTTGGTCCTATGTGTCTATGGTAGGTGGGAAGACATGCGCATGTGTGACGGCATGCTTCCAAAAGCATCTGGAAAATAATGCTGGGGAGTGCTTCTGCACCAGTGCTCCGTCAGTGATGTCACCCACTACAGTGAATATGACATCCTGTTTGTTCATCAGAGAAGTCAGTTTCTTGAAAGATTAAACATTTTCTGTGGGAAGCAGCAAAAGACTCCCCCATCCCAACATCCTCTACCACCCTCATGCCAAGCACAGCCTGGCACTGCCTCCCCACCTTGGTTTTCCCAGAGGCAGTTCTTTATATCTATACTGGGAAAGAACCTATAGCAGAGATGTACTGATCTCTGTTTAAGAGTTTTCCTCAACATCCCTTATTTACATACTGACTGATGAATTCCATTGCCAAAACTATTGTTTAAAGAGTTAAATCTATCTGCAGATGAAATCCGAACTTATCTATATTACACCCACCAAGCACTAAGATGGGACACTGAGGGCTACAGCTCCTCTCCTTCTCGATTTTGATAGGACACCATGATCCATCTACTAAAAATTCAATCTCGTCTGCTTCTTGGCACTCCATTAGGATCTTGGACAGGAGTCTGGAAAAAGAAAGAGAAATGCCACATCAATCAGAGATCCAGAAGAAGTGTTAGCATGTCAAGAAATCTCAGATTAAATGAGCAGCTAGCCACGTGACTAGTAACAGCCAGACCCAAAGATGGGCTTCTTCAGTTGAGGGCAAAAGCAGTATGAAAATTTACGAATGCAGGGGCCCAGCAGTGGGGAAGTGAGGGTGAAACTGCTGATAAGGCTGGGAGGGGCAGTAAATGATGCAGGAGAAAAAAATGGACAAACTGGATAGCGACTGCAAGGCCCATTCTATATTGTATCTACCTGATTTCCATTTGTTACTCACCATTTGCCAATTACCATACTTTGGCATTTCCGAAATGCCTTATGCTTTGTATTGGAGGGCAGGGGAATAGAGGCAAAAAGAATGCAAGGATGTCTTAACCTCTTGTACACAAGTTACCATATTTACTTGTTATGTTTCCATTGCTAACAGAAGTCACTGACATTGGACAGCAAATAAATTATTCACTGTGACCCAGTAGGAAAGATTACCATCTAGAATGGCCTGCAAAGTGGAAGAGCTCTATAGTATCTACTGTTGCTCACTCTTAAATCATATCAGCATAAAAGGTTGCATGGTATTCCCTTCTATGTCACTCATGCCTGCTTCTTTACCATGCCCTCAGCACTGGGTCCATGAATGTTATTTTAATCTATATGAATCTCTTCATAAAGACAGGTAATAAGTTGGTATGGAAGCAAGTATATAGATAGAAAACACACCTCTGCAGTATTACCTCAGTGTGTGTACAGCTGGACTGGAAATTTTCCAAGAGTTTAACTGAAGGTCTGCTATTTTTAGCCAGAAACTCATATGGAGAGATCAGCAAAAAAAGAGAGTGTAGTATAAACATACATAGAATAGCGCAGAACTGCAAAAATCTTCCATCGGATTTGGACAGTGCATGAGATAAAGCTGTCACTGTACATAAGAAATTATATTAAGACCCTGAAGCACAAGGGAGATAAATATGTTCTAAGCTTCCCAGAAGAAACCAGCCTGATCTTACCCATCAATTATAAGTTGATCATAAGGTGCTGGTTTATCACAGACTGGGCACATCCAAGTTGGCTTCTTCTCATTCATCTGTAGATAGAAGACGGCATCAAAGCACTGTAGGTGTGCACATGTTTCTGCCCGGCATGGTATTGCCAACCGCATTTTAACCAGCTGCAAGGAAAACACAAAAACTCTGGGATCAGATGTCCATTTGGTGCTCTTTGCTTACGGGCAGCTACAGTTCCAATGGAACCAACATTCTCAATTCTCACAGCAGTTATCAGTGACTCTGGCTACCTGACCTGCACATTATACTCCTCTGATGCAAAACATACCAACGCCAGTATATAAGAACAGCCTTACTGGGTCAGACCAATGGCCCATCAAGCCTAGTAGCCCGTTCTCATGGTGGCCAATACGGGTCACTAGTACCTAGCCAAAACCCAAGGAGTAGCAATATTCCATGCTACCGATGCAGGGCAAGCAGTAGGTCTTTCTCAATAACAGACTATGGACTTTTCCTCCAGGAACTTGTCAAACCTTTCCTAAAACCAGCTACGCTATCCACTCTTACCACAACCTCTGGCAATGCGTTCCAGAGCTTAACTATTCTCTGAGTGAAAAAAAATGTCCTACTATTGGTTTTAAAAGTATTTCCCTGTAACTTCTTCGAGTGTCCCCTAGTCTTTGTAATCTTTGACAGAGTGAAAGCAGTGACTCGGCAGCATGAAAACAAAGTGAACTTGTACAGTGAATGACAGCAGGCAAATAGAATGTCTCTTAAAAGGGCATCATTGCTATTACAAAGCAACATTTCTGTACATGGGGCATCTCCCAATTCTTTTAGGAATTGTAAAAATTACCAAAAGTCTTTTAATTCTTAAAAGCACCATTTTTTTGTCAGCTCCTTTTCATCTCCTTATACCGCACTCTAATTCTGATTTCATTAATGAACAGCACAGAAGTACTCTGATTTCCCCCAATAGTACATGTCAATAAGTACATGGTTTTAACCCTTTAATTGGCAGATGGTGCAAACGGCTGCTTTACGCAACTTGATACTGAACGCAAGGAACAGCACCAAGTAACAAGCATTTGGAGATGTAGATCTCCCATAAGAGTCATAGAAACACATGTTGCTTCTGAGCAACTATGCTAAATAAAGGGTTAAACAGCGTTAGATCACTATAATTCTCAGAGACTTCAAAGATGGCTGAAAAATATGGAAAACAGGAGGAACACTAAACACAAATACTTACTGGGCATATAAGAGACACTCTGACTCCAGTAGTAGCAATCTCACTGTCTGGATCTAAGCGCAACTTCTCTTTGACTGCATTCATAAAACAAGACATGAGAACAGACAGAAGGCTTAAATGGTTAGCACTGTATATTATGAACAAGTGGCAGAAGTGTACCAAAAAAAATTTCTGGCATTTTTAAAACTTTAATATATTCTGTAAGATGCATATTCTAATCATCCATTGGTTCTAATACTAAGATGGGAAGCCCAAAACAGTGAAACAGCTAAAGTGATGCTTCTTTTAAACAAACATAATGCTTCATATGTATATAATCCTGTTTGTGTAATTCTAGGTAGTGTTTTTTTTTAAATCATGATATAGGGCATGAAATAATATAAAATGATGCTGACCAGAGCACTTCTGGAATTATTTAGGGACTTGTACAATGGTGAGTCTGCTACATGAAGAAGTCAAGACTATATGTGCTGAGTCATATGATGGCTCTTTCTTTAATTTTTTTAAAAAAAGTTAATTCTGCCTTTCTACTGCTTTTCCTTACACATTTCTGACAGCAAGCAAATAAATGGTGCCTCTAGATCTAACCTCACAGTATCAAGATGAACAATTATGAGCAGCATGACAGACAGCATCTCATACTGTTAGCACCCCTAGTCGTCACAAAGCATTTCATGCCAATATGAACCTTATGTTTCAGATAAAGGAATAGATATTCCCCTCCTGATAATGAACAGTGGACTGCTCTGTTACTATTTTAAGTACAGAAAAAAACATTTGAGTCTGGCTGGCTGACCTGCTGCAGCCGCTCTCGCCTCCCTTACTGCCCCTTTATGGTAAGGAATGGCTGGAGCTCACCCAGCGTCTTGCAGAGTTCTGGATGCTTCACCCCAATGGTTTTCAATCGTTGAAGCAGCTCTGTGGAGGTCAGCTGTCGCACCAGGTACAGGCCCACAGAGTAACTCTGGCAACAAAGAGAGGAGGAAATGGAGGGAAGGAAGTCTCCGTAAATCATGAGAACAGATGATGATATGACCAGAGAAAGACCCATTGACAAGTCGCCATGCCACCTGGCACTTACCTTTCCATAGTTACCCCATGTGACAGTGATGCGGTTTGTGGCAGAGGACAGGTACATGAGGTTTGTGAGGTTAATGGGACGACATGGCCTTTTTGGCTCCACCCCAGGCTTGTTGGATGGATAGTAACCCTATGGGGAAAAGGAAACATGACCTATTTGGAAGGGATATGCAGAATAGCAGTATTCAAATAACCAGCCTATTATTTTAACATTCTGCAATCACCAACGTAATCTACTAAGAAAACAAACTATACCCCCCACATTCTATCCCCCTGCAACTCTCTCCCAACCTACACTCCCAGGGTGCTCATAAAATTTATTTAAACCTAGCAAATATTTAATAAGGCACTACATGCTTTAAGAGGTAAAGTCCTCTACACAGGAGACCATGTAGTATGGAACTATCATCAAACTTTAGGGATAACATGTTTTACATCCAGGTGTTCCAACTTTAATAACTGATAAAGTTCATTCTTCCATTGCAAAATTGTACATGTGGCATTAGACAAATTTTCTTTAATAAATGTCTGCCCTCTTCTTAAGAAAGATTGACCAATAACTTTACCGAACAACATTAATTCAGGTGTAAGACACCGACAAACATAGCATAGTGTTCAAGAAAGTACTTCTGAACAAAAGTGGCGAGTCACAGAACACTTCCCAAACATGTGAACTAGATTAGTCAGTGACACAGAGCATTTTAAACATTTGTCAATCTTGTGAGAAACCTGCTGCTTGTGCTTGGCATGGTGGCAGATTTTAAAACCACCATAAAACCTCTCAAAAGTGTAATTTGAGTATGAGTGATGCATTGTAATACAAACCAGGTAGCCTTTTCCCTCACTATATACACTTTCAAATTTCATCGCTATCCATTCACTAATTTGTCTGCTGAGACAGTTTCAGATTGAAAACTAAAGAGATTATGTACTTACCCTGGTAAGCTCTTTTCCAGTAGATAGGTGAGACATTCTAGACCAGGGGTAGGCAATTCCAGTCCTCGAGAGCCAGAGCCAGGTCAGGTTTTCAGGATATTCACAATGAATATGTATGAGATGGATTTGCATGCACTGCCTCCTTGAGATGCAAATCTATCTCATGCATATTTATTGTGGATATCCTGAAAACCTGACCTGGCTCGAGCTCTCGAAGACCGGAATTACCTACCCCTGTTCTAGACCATAGGGTTATTTCCCTTTACTTGCATGCTGCAGAAAGGAATCCACTCCGGATTTTTCACTCTGTCTACAGTGTACTTCACAGACTAGTTTAGCACCCTCTACAGTCTCTTCCTTCTGCACGCATGACTGCAGCTATGTGTGTTCTGCTCCCACTTCTAAGGCCACAATCTCGAGGTGGATCCATAGAGCCATTTCGTACACCTACATTCTTGCGGGGAAACAGTCCCCTGTATCTGTTAAGGTGCATTCTACCAGGAGTGTGGCTTCTTCATGGGCTGAAGCTAGATCCGTTCCGCCTGAGGAGATTTGCACTGTGGTGACATGGCCTTCGCTTCACACGTTTGCCAAGTTCTACAGAGTGGATATTGCTACCAGGCAGGACTCGGCCTTTTGGTCCTAAGGAGGGGACGACTGTTTGTACATCCCTATGGTCTAGAATGTCTCACCTATTGACCTGGAAAAAGAGATTATGTACTTACCCTGGTAAGTTCTTTTTCAGAAGATAGGAGAGACATTCTAGACCCCCCTCCCTGTCCTTGCTATGCCTGCTTTCAGATTTCTGGCTACTTATACTTCTCCAATCTGTTTCTTGGAGACTGATCAACCCTTTGGGGTTGGGAAAAATTTGTAAATATGTTCAACCTGTTGAGGGATCTTCTCTGAAGCCTATGTTGGTGATTAATGGTACTGTTTGGTTATTTGAGCAGAACAATGGTTTGACCTGTTATTACAGGTGCCTCTACTTCACATACATGGGTGTCTCTCTATGCTTGGGTACTGACTGTAGAGGGCGCTAAACTAGTCTGTGACATATACTGGAGGCAGACTGAAAAATCCAGAGTGGATTCCTTCTGCAGCATGTGAGTAAAGGGAAATAACCCTATGGTCTAGAACAGTGTTCTTCAACCTTTTTACACCTATGGACCGGTAGAAATAAAAGAACTATTTTGTGGATCGGCATCGGTCTGCGGACCGGTGGTTGAAGAACAATGGGCTAAGTAGTGGGCCAGACCCCGCCCATCTCTACCTAATCTCCACCCCAGACCCCACCCCCATAACAGTAACACTATTTTTTCCATTCATTTTTCATAGATACACACAATATAATCTTATAATAGTTAACCACAAAATTAAACTACACAAAGCATACTGACAGCAGATGTAAATTCTCAAAATTGACATAATTCAATCACTAAATTAAAAAAAAAAATCATCCCCCCTACCTTTGTTGTCTCCCTCCCTCCCTTACCTTCTGGCCTGCTCCCGCCTGGCCATTTTATGCCGCCCACGGTGTTATCTTCAGGCTGGCTCTTTCTTCCTCACTGATGCAGTGCACAAAGCTGTGGGCAGCGGCTCCTTGCACGTCCCGCACCTCATCTGGAAGCCTTCCCTCTGATGTTGCGACATCAGAGAGAAAGCTTCCGGTTCAGGTGCAGGACGCACGTAGGAGCCTCTGCCCGTGTTTTTCTGCACTGAATCAGTGAGGAAGAGGGAACCGGCTCAAAGATAACACTGCACTGAGCGCACCATAGACCGGCGGTTGAAGAACACTGTTTTGGGCCTGATGCACGTGCCGGCCCTGTGGACCGGTGGTTGAAGAACAATGGTCTAGAATGTCTCACCTATTGCACTAGAATAAGTCTTACCTGATAATTTTCTTTCCTTTAATCATAGCAGGATAAATCCAAAGACTTGTAGGGTTATGACTATCTACCAGCAGGTGGAGATGGACAACACTAAACTGAATGTCTTATGGGATGACATGCTTCTTGGTCCGTTAATATTTCTAATATCAAAGTAGAAGGAAGAAGTAAACACTAACATTCTCTTTCCTCACAAAGAATGGAAACAAACCAATTACAACTGTAGCAAACAGAAACATGTACCAACATTCTAAACTGAGAAATTACTTGAGATACAGATAAAAGAACTAAAAAAAATAGAGAGGTATTCTGGAGTCATCTGTTTTGGTTAAAGGAAAGAAAAATTATATCAAAACAGATAAATTTTCCTTCCTTGCCAATAGCAGCAGATGAATCCAGAGCATTGGTTCTCTCCGCAGGGGTTTCTGATTCCCACCCTGTGTAAGGGCTGCTTTGCTCCAAATGATACCTCCAACTGAGCTGCGATATCCAAGCAATAGTGCCTGGGAAAAAGTATGCAATATGAACCAGATGGTTGATTTACAAATTTCTTCCAGTGAGTAAGACCTAGACCAGTGTTCTTGCAAACTTTGTGAACCGCGGCACACTAAACCGGCTAAACTGGATGTTGACATGATGTCATGCACATGTGATGACATCATCACATCGATGTCTGTGCATGCACGGAGGCCCTCCTAATGGGGGGGTGCTGCAAAAGAAGACACACGGGGAGGAGGAGAGGCACTAGCAGCGGCTGACTGCTTACAGGATGTGCCTCTTGCCACAAGTGCTGGTGCCTTTTCTCCTACCAGGCGTCTTGCGGTACAGTTGAAATCTCAGGCGGCAAACTAGTGTGCAGCGGTACACAGTTTGTGATACACTGACCTAGACTATGCCTAGGAAATTGAAAGAGCCTGTGCTGAGTGAGCTCACAGAGAAAAAAGGCCTGCTTACCTGAAAGAATATAAGCTGGGGTAATCGCCTCCCTAACCCATAGGGCAATGGTTGGCTTGAAAGCTGTATTTCCACAATTTGGACTTGTCTGTCTACAAGGAAACAAACTAGATCTGCATACCAGTCTCCTGGGCCAGTCTGGTGCAATCAGAATTACCAACTCTAAATGACAAAGGATTCAGGCAAGTACCCTACCTATCATCAGGAATGGAGGAAAAAGAAAATGTGACTCTGGCCAAGGTTGGAGCAAAGCATCTAGACCTTGGAACTGAACTATTTTCTAACAATGAAGAACCTGGGGACGTTGGTATTGCAACGAGAAGCCATAAGATGCAGAATCGGGGTGCCCCACTTCTGAGTGACAAGTTGAAAGGCTTCTAATCCATTGGGTCCTTAGAGTTACAGCTGAGGTAGTCTACTTGAACATTCAATGTTCCCACAATATGGGCTGCCAATATCTGCTGCAGGTACATCTCTGCTCAAAGCACAATCAGGTGAGCCTCTGTTGCCAGAGACACACTGCAAATGCCTCATCTGCTGATGTCATGTTAACTAAGAGAATGTGAACTGATCTGCCTTGCAGAATGTGTTGAAAGGCTAAAGAACCTTGTTAAATGCTCTTAGTTCCAGATGGCTGATGGGCCACAACGACTCTACTTTGTTCCATCAACATTGACTGCCATCTGCGATCATCACAATCCATGATGGAGTGGCCAGAGAGATGCCTTGGAGGAGACTAGTTGACTGAAGCCACCATGACATACTGCTCTTCACCTGATAATTCCACAACAGCCTAAGATTGTAATCCTGAATTACAGGCAACTACTGGCACAAAGTGGACTGCTGAAGTGGATGCATGTGCGTCCTGGGTCAAGGCATAACATCGCCTTTATGAAGCCAGGATAGGATTAACTCTTCGATGGGCCTTAGGCACACAAATACACTGGATCCCCTGAACTCGCCCAACCCCGCCTCCTGCCCACATTTCCATTTATTTATTTACCTGTTTGCTTATTTACTTCTTTATTTCCACTTGATTTCTTTTTTACTTTTATTTTAAAATTCCAAAACAAACAACAAAGATTACCATACCAGTGCACAATTTTTCTTCCATGCAGCAGTAAGGCAACCCCCCAACATCTCTGAACAAGTCCCCCCCCCCCTTCTTGCCCAGGATTTAAAATTCTGAACCATTTCCACACATATATAAAGTGTACTACTCGAAAGGGTCCAGAGAAGAGCGACTAAGATGGTTAAGGGGCTGGAGGAGCTGCCGTACAGCAAAAGATTAGAGAAACTGGGCCTCTTCTCCCTCGAACAGAGGAGATTGAGAGGGGACATGATCGAAACATTCAAGGTACTGAAGGGGATAGACTTAGTAGATAAGGACAGGTTGTTCACTCTCTCCAAGGTAGGGAGAACGAGAGGGCACTTTCTAAAATTGAAAGGGGATAGATTCCGTACAAACGTACCCAGAGAGTGGTAGAAAGCTGGAATGCTCTTCCAAAGGCTGTTATAGGGGAAAACACCCTCCAAGGATTCAAGACAAAGTTAGACAAGTTTCTGCTGAACAAGAACGTGCGCTGGTAGGGCTAGTCTCAGTTAACGTGCTGGTCTTAGACCAGAGGGCTGCTGCATGAGCGGACTACTGGGCATGATGGACCACTGGTCTGACTCAGCAGTGGCAATTCTTATTTCTTATGTACTGCAACCTTGATTTATCATTCAGGTGGGATTTTCATTTGATTTCACTCTTCCTCACTACACAGAGACAAGTTAAATGTGCAATACCATACAATGATAAACCAATACAATAATATTTTAAACTCCCACAGCTATTTTCATATCAGCATGTTAATTAATTCACTTTAACTTTAGCAAATTGGAATTTGTGGTAGTATTGAAGAAATAAATATATGAGGGTAGTTTGAAAAGTTTGGTAAAAACAAGTTAAAACAAATATTTTAAAAAATTTGACAAAACCTATTTTTCTGACCGAATGGAAAAATTAGAAACTCGCTGGATGAATTATATAGCCCTCAATGGAGACTATGTTGAGAAATGTAACTGTTTTTTAAAAAAAATATTTAACTTACTTTTTTTACCAAAACATTTATTAAACTATAACTGCAAAATCATTGGCAAGTTGCTGTCATTATCATAACTCTGGCCACAAAAGTCCCCCAAATCAATGTCAATCAAGCTCTTTCAGCATTGATATGACAGTTTTTGCTGTATGTTCAGCAGTATGACCATGAAGGGATAAGAATTTTAAAATTCGCTCAACCGCCTTCCCACTCAGCTGCTGGACATATCAAATTATCTAAGTGAGCTGGTTGATACTAGCAATATCAATAGACCCAAAATGCACCAAGGAAGCTTCTATTATTCCCATCATTAAAAAAGATAATTCCAGTTTAACAGAGGCTATGCCAATTTCTGACCAATCTCAAATCTACCTCTACTGGCTAAGACTCTAGAGAAAGTGATCCTCAGGCAGCTTACAGAATACCTAGAAGATAACAATATACTCCACCCCCAGCAATCCGGATTCAGAAGTCATCACAGTACAGAATCACTGTTGTTAGACCTCGTGGATGAAATCCTATGTAAAGCTGAAGTGGTGGAGAATTCAAGAAGGTGTGGGATAGCCATGTGGGATCTCTGAGAGAGAGAAAGAGATAATGGTTACTGCGGATGGGCAGACTGGCTGGGCCATTTGGCCTTTATCAGCCATCGTGTTTCTATGTTTTAATCCTTTATGGATCTAACTAGATTTAACCGCAGCTTTTGACACAATCTCTCACTTGAAACTTCTCCAGAGACTTAGAGAGTTTGGTTTGAATTCCACAGTTCTGCAATGGTTCACTTCTTACTTCACTAACCGATCCTGTTCGGTTTATTGGAACCGAAAATGAATGGTCTACCAGCAAATCCGTTATGTCAGGTGTTCCGCAAGGATCTTTACTATCACCAACTCTCTAACTTGTAACTAGCTCCTTTAGCAAAATTACTAGAGTCATGGAACATCAAATTTCACATCTTTGCGGATGATATTCAACTACTTATATTTATGGGTAGCAACCAAGAAGAAGTGCTCTCTGACCTTAACAGCAAACTGATTGATCTTAACATCTTAGGCTTGCAAACAATAGCCTAATTGTTAACACAGAAAAATCATCCACCATGTGGCTATCACGCAGCCATTCTGCATTATGTAAACTTCCCGAACTAGCCAGAAAATCCATCCAACTCAAGCACGAACTCTTAACTCTAGGAACTTGCTGCAACTCTGAATTAAGCTTCACTCTGCAAATAAGCCATGTAGTAAAAATGTGATTCTACCTAAGACTATTGCAGCAACTAAAACATGTGCTCTCTGTAAACAATCTAAACAAAACTAATTCATGCTTTCATTACTAGTTGCTTAGATTACTGTAACATGTTATTTCCAGGGGCAAGCATAGCCAATCTATCACACCTACAGCTAATTCACAACACTGAAGCTAAACTTCTAACAGCTGCACACATCTGCAACCACATTACTCTGATTCTATTTAAGCTGCACTGGCTGCCTATAATTAAGCGGATTGAATTTAAGCTACTTTGCCTAGTTTTCAAAGCCTAGCATCTTCTACTTCCCAATTATCTACATAAAAAACCAATCAAATATCAACCTAGTAGAATTCTAAAATCATCCTTCCATGACCAACCTGAAATCCCAGGTCCTAGAGTAATAAAGCTTCAAGCAATAATGAAAAGAGCTGTCTCATATCCAGGTTCCTGCCTTTGGAATTCCATACTTCATGACTTCTTCGAGGGAATATCTTACTTCTCCTTCCGGAAACTACAGAAACCTACGCTCTTTCATATTCACTATGGATCCTTCCAAAGTTCATTAACGGATGTCTCTAGCTAAATATTGTATCTGGCACTAGCCTTTCTTGGTCTATTGGGCCGGAATGAAACTCAGAACTATAAACTGTCTAAAGTCTACTTTAAGTTTAATTTTTAAATCTCTCTTATTTTCCTGTTATTGATATTTATAAATGTAGATTGTTAGTTTAACTATTTTATCTTGCCTTATAAATGTAACTATAATACTCATTTTCTTGGATCTTGAGGGGTTTTTATCTTGCCTTCAATATTCTTTACTTTCCAGGGGGTACTTTCTTTCCTCCCTCTTATTATATATCTCTGTAATGTTAGTGATGTCTTCTTCTCTTGTATGCTTAGATTGTGAGCCCATTCAGAGAGTGGTAGAAAACTGGAACGCTCTTTCAGAGTCTGTCATAGGGGAAAACACCCTCCAGGGATTCAAGATAAAGTTAAGACAAGTTCCTGCTGAACAAGAACATGCGCTGGTAGGGCTAGTCTCAGTTAGGGTGCTGGTCTTTGACCAGAGGGCCGCCGCATAAGTGGACTGCTGGGCATTATGGACCACTGGTCTGACCCAGCAGTTGCAATTCTTATGTTCTTATGAGTAGCTCAATGCTTATATTTAGTATCGTAAACTGCTTAATACCTATGTTCAAGTGGTATATCAAATACAATAAATCCAATCCACTATAAAGTGCTTGTTAACTTTTTATTTCACTGATAATAGCATTCAGAACTTTTCCCAGACATTAAATGTATGAGCTCATCACAAATGGTTGAGGACACATTAATGCTTCTTCTGTCAGAATTTCCATATTTAGCTAGATGATCTGACAAGAGTGAATCAAAGCAACTAATATTAAGAACCCCCAAAATGACCATTATGCGATGATGAGAGCAGTTCATGACCACCATGGACTGGCAGTTTCAAGTTTATTAAAATTTGTTAACCTGCTTATCGTATATCTAAGCGGAGTACATAGCTTTAAAATCAGGGCTATACATTATAAGTGACAGAGACAGACATACATTTAGAAACAATGGGTATGGGGGAGAACTACAATAATGAATATGACAGAGAGACGTATAGAGTTAATATATTAGGGGGGGAGTCCCATCTGCACAGGATATGTTTTTAAGGATATAGGTCAAATGCGTCTTTAGAAAGATATGTATTTTGAGGATTAGAGGTCAAATGCGTCTTTGACTGGAAAAGTTTTTAAATTTGATTTAAAGCGGTCTAATGATGATTCTTCTTGTAAATGAGTTGGCATAGAGTTCCATAGTTGAGGAACAGTTACTGAAAAAATTGATGTACGTTATATGCTATTTGACGAAATGAAGGGATTAAAGTGTTGGATGTTTGATCAAAGAGATTTTGAGGGGGCAAATGGAATCAAGAATCTGTCTATAAACTCAGGAGAGTGGAATGATTGAGTTTTAAATGCTAATAGTAATATTTTGTATGCCATTCTATTAGAGATCAGAAGCCAGTGTGCATTGATCAGTAGAGGTGTCACGTGGTCGTACTTTTTTGCCTTAATCACTAGAAGTTAGAAACTGAACAGTAGCAACTACATTTTTCTTTTTTTTTTTTTTTTTTAATTTATTATTTATACTTTTACAATTTAACATGTCAATCAGTACTTGAAGGAAATATAACAATCCAATAAGAAAAACAAATATTAATTATAAAATAATGCCACATAGTAACTATGAGTAAAGTCCACAATCTGAGAGGAGAAGGAATCAATCACTTCCAAGGGTAGTTGGTTTCAAGAAATAAACTAAATTAATACAATACAAATAACAGAGTGCAGTTGGAGTTATTTAACTAATGGCCTGCTGGGTTGATTCCATGGAGGTATCTGGAATTCTTGTGGTTACTTTACCTTCAAGAAAAAACTGCAGTTGATCGGGTTCATAAAAAATATATCTATTACTCTGATAAGTGATGCAACATTTACAGGGGAAACGTAATTGAAAAGTTGCCCCTAAACTCAAAACAGACTGACGACAAGCCAAGAACTTCTTACGTCTGGCTTGTGTCCACCTAGATACATCAGGAAATATAGAAATTTTGAATCCATGAAATTCCACCTTTTCAGTCCTATAGAATAGACGAAGAATTGCTTCTTTATCTTGAAGAAAGACAAAAGTTACCAAAAAAGTGGCTCTAGGCAATAAATCTTCTTGCGATGTCTCCAGCATACCAGTGAGATCCAATTCTCCCGGGTATGGCGTTCCCTTTATCTTTATCCTCCTTTGGTAAATTTAGGTAATATATCTTTTGTAATGGTGGCATGTTATTTTCAGGAAATTTCAAAACAGTGTTCAAAAAGGAATGAAATAGATCCCTAGGAGATTGAAACTTGGAAACAGGAAAATTTAAAAGTCTCAAATTCAAGTTCCTATTAACATTTTCCAAATTTTCAATTTTCCTAGCAAGTAAAACTTTACCCTTAAGTTGTAAATTAGTAGTAATCTTCCCATCTGCCACAGATTTCTCCAATTTGTCCATTCTAAGAGACTGTTGCTGGAGTTTCTCTTCAAAAGTTTTAAATTTACTATTAGTATTTTGTGTGGAAAGTACAATTTGGGAGCATACCTTATGTAAAGTCTCCATAGCGCTCCATAATGCCTCCATGTCGATCATCGCTGGTTTAATCAGGGGAGCGGGGGTAGCTATTCCGGGGGACTCCACCATAGGATCCATCTCCACCTTCCCCGTTTCCCGCTGACTTTCAGGTCCTCCGGTTTCCGATGCTGACTGTAAGGAAGTCAGCAAGCTGTGGTTTCCATCCGGGGTCAGGGGTGAGACCTGCAGCGCCGCCAGAGACATCAATTCCGGCGCTTCCTGTGCGTCTGAGGGCGTCCCCGATATCATCCCGGGACGCGGAGGAACTCCGGGCCCAAAGGGGCTAAGCGAAACGTCGCCTTCCAGGACCGAGGTCTGCCCTCCTCGGTCTGCGGATGCGCCCTCTCCAACTGGGACAACATAAGATGTTATTGCCGCTTGCCGAGTCAGTGAAGTGGAAGAGGAGGCAGGAAGCATACTCCTCTGCTTACCCCTGCGCTTGGGCATAGCAGGTAAATAACAACTACATTTTTTTCAAGGCATTTCACCAATATCTTCTCTCTGCTTCTAGTTGATGAACTACCTGTAAATTAGAATCTATTCGCACATGGACATCTCTAAGTGAACGCATACTAAGCAAAGTATTGTGATGATCAGCTGATTTCTTATGATTGCATAAACAAGTAGAACTATTTTTCCAGTCATTGAATCTAGAAAAGGCGGCAGATTTTTTTTTCTTAGAGAATAATTTACAGCAATAATAATAAAGTGACCCTCTAGAATAGTGGTCTCAAACTCAAACCCTTTGCAGGGCCACATTTAGTATTTGGAGGTATTTGGAAGGCCGCAGAAAAAAATAGTTAATGTCTTATTGAAGAAATGACATTTTTGCATGAGGTAAAATTCTTTATAGTTTATAAATCTTCCCCCCCCTGAAGGCCTGCATGTTCCCCCCTTCTTTGCAGTGTCCCCCAGCTTCCCCCCTGGCCTCCCGGTCTTAGATTCAGCTTTCAGAGAGGATCGCAAATCAGCCGGTGCTGTAGCGTTCCTTGCAAGCTGCCATCGGCCTCCGCAGGATGTTCCCTCTGTTGCAGTCCCGCCCCTCCTCTGATATCAGGGGCAGGATCGCAGCAGAGGGAACGTGCTGCTGAATACGACGGCAGCCTGCAAGAATTACTACGGCACCGGCAATCCTCTCTGCAGGCTGCAGTAATTATCTAAAGGTAAGAGCGGGAGGCAAGGGGGGAAGCCAGAGGACATTGCAAAGAGTAGACAGCACTAGTACAGACTGCGGACTGCAAAATAGTACCTGGTGGGCCACATGTGGCCCCTGGGCCATGAGTTTGAAATCACCGTTCTAGAAAAATCTCTCTCAAACTGTGTGTCATGGCACAGTGTGTGCCCCAAAGAGATTCCAGGTGTGCCACAAGAGATTCCAGAATTTTATTTTTAAAAATTCCCTTCATATGTATACACTAGAATAGTGTACGTCACATAGGCAAGAGTCCGTCCATGTTATGAGCGTCTGTGCATAAGGACTTAACAGTCCAGACAAGCACCATTCTTTGATGCAATTGGTCCTTAAAAACTAACAGCAAGTAATTTTAGTTTTATTTTTTATGCAGTAGCTATCCTACTTGAGCAACAAAGCAATCAAGGCTTTGTTACCATTTGGATCCTCTTATCTTTGCAAACTTGGATTTTCAAATCTGACAAAAATTAAACTGACAAAAAATTAAGAGAGAACGACAGCAAATGGTGGATGATGAAATGCGCGTTTACCTCTCAGCTATCGAGCTGTGTTTTGAGTTAATTTGCACTCAAAAGCAAGCACATCCATCGCATTGATTAGCAATTCTATTCTTTCTACTTTAGTTTTACCGTTGTTACAATTACCCATATATAACTTAAAGAACTTTAAGTAAATATATAACTCAAATTTAATTTTTTGTTGGGTTTGCAATTTTATAATTTCAACTATAATGTGCCATGAAAAACATTTGCTCCATTTAGTATGCAGAGCTAAAGAAGTTTGAGACACTGTTCTAGAAGGAATCCTTGCCATTCCTTTGACAGTGCTTCTCCATTTCTTTTTTTCAATAGAAATGCTCCTTTGTTAAGCTCCAAATTTTTTTCCATATTTTCTCAAAGAAGCAGTGAAATCACAAATGTTTTGAATAGGTTTGTTTAGTGAAAATTAGTTTTGCAGGCTTTCATCAAACCATTTGGCTAGATCACTAGAATAGCTAGCCATGATTTTGTCTTGAACAGGGTTGCTCTGTAAGGCAGTAATTTCCCATGTACTTCCTGACATTTTAGTTTGCTCTTAAGTCATGAAGAATCTGCTCCTTTGCCTTCTCTACCATGGAGACCTGCTTTCTCTGCTGTTGAATGCCGCCCTGTGGACGATTCATTTCCAGGGAATCAACCTGCGATTCAGCATTTTTTTGTTAACTGAAAATATGGTGGCTGTGACAAATTGCTCCAATGCTCCCCACTGTCATTTATTATTTTCTTTTGTGCTTTGCTGCTCCCATGAGAGACATTATGCTATAGTCTTGTTAGAGGGTAACTTTTACATGGTGTATCTTGCTTCTATGAACAGACAGGTAGTTATTTTATTTTTCCTTGTATGAATATTTAATCAGTACATTTGAAGAAGTTATTCCTCCATAGAGAAGTTTTATATCCAGCAAGGGTGACTTCTAAATTTCCTACACATCATTCAAATGTATAGAACTCAGTCATAGTCCTATTTCTGTTATTGGAACTATCCCAGGATGTAGAAGAATGAAGGGTTTAAGACTACAAGAACTGGCAAGCTAGAAGGGAAAAGTCAATCAATTGTTTAAAAGAGATGGAGCACCATACAAAGTAACAGTAGATTGAAGGGGGATTGAAAGGTGGAAAGTTCAAGAACTGCTTCTATAAATAGAAGATGAAATTCAATGTTGAGAAGTGCTAAATGATGCACAGAGGGAAAAATAATTAGAACATAAGAATAGCCTTACTGGGTATAAAAGGTCCATCGAGCCCAGTAGCCCATTCTCACTGTGGCCAATCCATGTCCTTAGTACCTAGCCAAAACCCAAAGAGTAGCAACATTCCATGCTACCGATCCAGGGCAAGCAGTGGCTTGCCCCATATCTTTCTCAATAAGACTATGGACCTTTCCTCCAGGAAATTGTCCAAACCATTCTTAAAACCAGCTACGCTATCCGCTCTTACCACAACCTCTGGCAATGCTTTCCAGAGCTTAACTATTCTCTGAGTGAAAAAATATTTCCTCCTATTGGTTTTAAAGTATTTCCCTGTAACTTCATCTAGTAACCTTGAGCTTTCCCCCTATGCCTGGAATAAATTACCCGAGTTTGTCCGTCAAGCCCCTTCCTTTGTTTATAAGCAGACTGAAAACCTACCTTTTTGATATAGCTTTCAATCCTTAACCCTACTCCTCTGCCCTCCAACCCAGCCAGAGAGGGGAGACATGATCGAGACATTCAAATATGTCACGGGCCGTACTGAGGTAGAAGAGGATATCTTTTTTCTTAAAGGACCTACGGCGACAAGAGGACATCCGTTGAAACTCAGGGGTGGGAGATTTCATAGTGACACCAGGAAGTATTTCTTCACCGAAAGGGTGATTGATCATTGGAATAGTCTTCCACTGCAGGTAATTGAGGCCAGCAGTGTGCTGGATTTTAAGAGAAAATGGGATAAGCATGTGGGATCACTTCACGGAAGAAATTAGGGGGTGGGTCATTAGAGTGGGCAGACTTGTTGGGCCGTGGCCCTTTTCTGCCGTCATCTTCTATGTTTCTAATCGTTCCCCTTAACTATATCCATGACATCCTGTTTGTCTGTCTTGCCTGTTTAAATTGTAAGCTCTTTTGAGCAGGGACTGTTTTCTTACTCTTTATGACTCTGTATAGCGCTGTGTGCGTCTGGTAGCACTATATAAATAATTAATAGTAGTAGTAACCCCTAGTCTATATGTACACAATGCTACATTCCATATCAAGAGTCACCATCCGGGAAAAGGATCTTGGAATTACAAGCATTGTGGGCAATAAAGTGAAATTCTTAGTTCAATGTGAAGCAATAGTCAAAAACACTACCACCAAAAATAAAAGTGTGCAGTTGTGGTCATGCCATCTCTAGAAAGTTACAGTGGAATTTGAAAAGCAAAAATGATAAGTAGGAAGGAACAGATCCATTATGAAGAAAGGCTTAAGCACCCTTGATCTGACACAGTATAGTAGTTCTTATGAGTTAAATATAAACATGCAGATCAGATCTAGGGTATAATATTCTGATTTTTACATTACATTAGTGACTTTATTCTGCCATTACCTTGCGGTTCAAGGCGGATTACATAAGAGTTATCTGGACATTTCCAGAAGTGTTACAGGGTTGAGCAATAGCAATATAAATCTCTCCACAGCTGTGTGGTCAGAAAGACATCCAGTGATGTTGGCAGACACATTAAGTCACAAGATCAGTGGACCTTCAACAGAGGGGGGAAACATTACCCCTAAGGGAAGGCTAAAAACCCACTGAATTATTTAATACCTATCACACCTTCTTCCAAATGGTTTGTTGAATAATTTGTCATACATGGAAAAATTCTGAAATAATGCAGTTTCAGAAAGGAAAACAAAGTCATCCTATGCTAAAGTTCTTGAAATCTGCTTTAGAGGAACAACTTCTAAAGATCTCCACATCCCATCAGTTCTTGACACAGTCAGCAAGTTCAGATTTCTGTTGTCTGATTATTTTTTTTAGTGATGTGGACATGGGACCACTTAGACCCCCAACTCATTTCATAGATGAAACCAGATCACTTTCAGGTGCTCATTACTAACCTGGGCTATATTTGAAATTGGAATCGTAGAGCTAAAAGAGACTGTCAAATCGCTATGCCACAAATATGATCTGCTAGAACTATCTTCAAAATTCATTTTTTGTTTTATATTAAATGCATTCACTTCATCTGCAGCTGCCTTGCCAACCATACTGCTGTTTACTCCCCTTTCCTTTATAAGTTTTTAAAAAGTCACCAATTAACAGACATATTGATATAGTAGCCAAACACCGAGGACAGCAACAGACCATCTCACTTGCTCTACACCTGAAATGCAAAACGCTTTGGGGCAGCAAATCTCCCACAATGCCATTCTGACACATTACACGCAACTGCCTTCATGCTGCTTTTTTAACCAGAGAGCTAATTATTCACACATAGGAAACATTTGAAATGATCTTGATGAGAGGAAATGCATTTTTAAGTTCAATTAATCAACCCCTTGCACCAAAGGGCGTCGAAAAGATTCTGGAGTGAAGTTACCGAAGATTAATTTATACAAAATGTTTGCAAGAAATATGAATAAAAGCAGAGTTTCAAAGCAAGGTTGGGTATATATCAGCTCAGCTACAACATTCCTAGTACCTGTTTCTTCACTTACCACATCCTGATGAGAGGAGCAGACAGCACACCAGCAAGTGGGTAGAGATGATGAGGTGACCTGTGCAAGAAGTTATCACGGAACCACAAAGTTGCCATGGGAATGCTTACTGCACAACTTAGCCGTGGGGATAGAAAACCCACAATGCATAGAGAGAAAAAAAACACGAAGCTGCCCCTAAAGGAGAAGGATGAGATGACTGAGCAGGCGCGGCACAAACCAGACATGGACTCCCCATGAAAAACAAAACACTGGCTCTCTCTGTGCAGGACTCCAGGTACGAATCCAAATGGTTTGGCGGTCTGAGCTGAGATTGGGTGGGCCTCTCATCAACGTCATCGTAGCAGCACACTGGCAAGCTTTGGACTCAAGGCATATGCCTACTAGGCCTACCCTTTAATCTGGCCCTGCATGACGTCCAAAACCTGGAAATAATCCTATGTGGGAGGACTCTGCTTTTATACAATAATCAAATCTGAGTCTGCAGTTTGATTCTTCTCTGATCTCAAAAAAATACCTTTCCCTGCACCATGTTGAAATAAACTCCTAGATAGTCCAGAACATATGGGAACTAGAAGACTTTCACGGAATCAAATTACCCATTCTAGGGACTGCAACAGGAAAATTACTCTGGCAATGGCTTGATAACTGTCCTGAGCTGATGAAGATCTGATCAGTCAGTTGTCTAAATAGGGATGCACCCTGATCCCTTCCTTTCTCAGAAATGCCAGTACTACCACCATAACCTTGGAAAAGGAACTGGGAGCTGTCACAAGGCCAAAGGGCGTTGCCTAGAATTGAAAGCTCTGACCCAAGATTGCAAAACTGAGGAAACACTGAGACGGCCAAATGAGAATATGCAAGTACCGTATTTCCCCATGTATAGGCCGCAGGAAATGTAGATTTAGGTTTTAAAACTCTTAGATAAGCCGCCCCATGTTACTAGCCGCGGCTTATTTATACAATGGGGCGGCCTATACAACCCCCCCCCCCCAGTAAATACCTTCGCCAGTTGCCTGCTGCCTCATCGCGGCCAGCGGTGCAGGGCAGGAGCATTCTTTTCAGCATCCAGCTGGCGCCACGCTGCTTCCTCAATGCCTGCGTCAGTTCTCGTAAGTCCCACGAGAACTGGCGCAGGCATTGAGGAAGCAGTGCAGAGCCAGCTGGATGCTGAAAAGAATGCTCCTGCCCTGCACCGCTGGCCGCGACGAGGCAGGAGGCAACCGTTAGCTGTCCAGAAGGGAGCTGGAGGTACGGGGGACTATGCGGCTGATCTTCCAATGGGACAGCTTATCTACAATGTCTTTAGATAGGTCGCCCCATATAAGGAAGCCGCACCCAGTGGAGGGGATTGTAAAACCCATGTATAGGCCGCGACCTATACATGGGGAAATACGGTATGCCTTCTTTTAATGCTTGGGTTGAATTGCTACCATAACAGAATGCAAAGTCTCTATGCAGATATGTCTGACCTGAAAAATTTGTTTACTTTTTTTTTTTGAGTTCATGTATAGGATGACAAATTACTCCTTTTCTTTGGTACCACAAAGTAAATGACATAAAGGCCTTGACAGTGCACATGAATGGGGACTGGAACTGTTGCTCCAATCTCTTAAGAAAAGAAAGGAAGAGTGGAAAGAACCAATGCATGACCTCTTGCATGGTGACTCCAAGAAAAAAAATCTATGATGGGAGAGGAAAACTCTAACTTGTAGCCTTTAATAATTTCCAGCACTCACTGGTCTGTTGCAGTTTTGGTCTATGCCTCAAAGAAATGAGACAACAAGAGTAGACTGGGACCCCATCATTGCAAGGGATGAGAGGCTGAGGATATCAGGAACCCTGATATGAAGATTGCTTGTCTGAATGAAAGGACCACTTCTGTTGAAATCTGGGCTTCTGATAAAGATGACCACCTATTAGGTAGACACCTCTTGGAACCCTTAAGCCTGGAGCAAGCCTGCAAAGATCTAAAGGAGCTCCAAGGCTTGTTAGTAGGCAGATGCCGAGTTTTGGAGTTACCCAGATCCTTGACCAGCTTTTCCATATGCTCTCCAAAAAGCTTTCCTTGAAAGGGAAAGTTAGCAAAGTGCTGCTTGGAAAGCACAATTACTTACCGTAACAGGTGTTATCCAGGGACAGCACGCAGATAGTCTCACTGAAGGGTGATTCACCGATGGAGCCCCGGTATGAACCACTTCAAAAGTGTATCGCCACTTTAAGTGTTCAGAAAGTTTTCAATAGCCCGCACCCTGCATGCGTGAGTGCCTTCCCACCCGATGTAGGTGCCTTCCCACCCGATGGTCCCTTCAGTTAAAATAAGTCAGCTAAGAAGCCAACCCAGGGAGGTAGGTGGGTTGTGAGAATATCTGCCTGCTGTCCCTGGATAATGCCTGTTACGGTCAGTAACTGTGCTTTATCCCAGGACAAGCAGGCAGCATATTCTCACTGATGGGTGACCTCCAAGCTAACTAGAATGGGTTGGTGTGAGAGATGGCCCTTAAGAGAACAAATTTTGTAATACAGATTGGCCAAAGTGCCCATCCCGTCTGGAGAAAGACGCCAGACAATAGTGAGAAGTGAATGTATGAACTGAGGACCAGGTGGCAGTTTTACAAATTTCCTCAATAGGAGTAGATGTAAGGAAAGTTACAGAAGCTGCCATAGCTCTGATTTTGTGGGCCGTAAAACGACTCTCCAGTGGCAGTCCAGTCTGAGCCTAGAAGAACGATATACAGGTAGTCAACCAGTTGGAAGTCGTTCTTTTGGAAACAGGATGCCCCAACTTGTTTGGATCAAATGAGACAAAGAGTTGGGGAGAAGTACGATAAGGCTTTGTCCTGTCGATGTAATAGGCCAAAGCACGTTTACAGTCCAGAGTGTGAAGAGCCGTTTCTCCTGCATGAGAATGAAATTTAGGGAAAAACACTGGCAGAACAATCGACTGATTGAGATGAAACTCTGTGACAACTTTCAGAAGAAACTTTGGGTGAGTATGCAGAACCACTTTGTCATGGTGAAAAACTCTGAAAGGTGGATCTGCTACCTCCTTGCAGAGGTAAGGCGATGAGAAAGACCACTTTCCAGGTGAGAAACATGAGATGTGCTGTGGCCATTGGTTCAAATGGTAGCTTCATCAACCTGGAAAGAACTACGTTAAGGTCCCAGACTACAGGAGGAGGTTTGAGAGGTGGTTTCACATTAAAACGCCCTTTCATAAATCTGGAGACCAAAGGATGAGCTGTAAGAGGTTTTCTTCATCTGGCATGTGAAAAGCTATAATAGTGCCGAAATGAACTCTGATGGATGAAGATTTGAATTTAGAGTCAGACAGAGAAAGTAGATAATCCAACATCAACTCTACTGACAAGTTGGATCGTGATGATGAAGGAGACACCAGGAAGAAAACCTAGTCCACTTTTGTTGATAACACTGTTGTGTGGCCGGTTTCCTGGAGGCGTTAATAATATTGAGTACCGGCTCAGAGAGATGTAAAGTACATGGATTCAGCCCGAGAGAAACCAAGATTGCAGGTTGGGATGTAGAAGAGATATTTGATTTTGAGTAAGCAGAGTAGGAAAGATTGGCCGAGGAATTGGCTCCCTGGAGCTGAGTTGAAGTAGAAGGGAGAACTAATATTGCCTGGGCCACCAAGGAGCAATGAGAATTATGGTGGCCGACTCTCCGAGTTTGAAAAGAGTCTTCAACATGAGAGGAGTTGGAGGGAATGCAAACAGAAACAGGCCCATCCAATCCAAGAGAAATGCATCAGCCTCCAAACGGTGAGGAGAGGAGAGTCTAGAGTAAAATTGGGGCAACTTATGATTGTGGGGAACCGCAAATAAGTCCACTTGTGGAGTGCCCCATTGAGCAAAGATGGGACGGAGAGCTGCCGAACTGAGAGTCCATTCGTAAGGCTGAATAACTCTACTGAGGTTGTCTGCTAGGGAATTATTCTTCTCCTGAATGTAGACAGCCTTCAAGAAAAGGTTGAGAACAGTTGCCCAAGTCCAAATTTTTTGGGCTTCCTTGCATAACAAAAGAGAGCCTGTGCCTCCTTGCTTGTTTATGTAGTACATTGCTACTTGATTGTCCATGCGAAGAAGGACTTGAGGACATAAACGATGCTGAAAAGCTTTGAGGGCATAATACATCGCTCTGAGCTCTAGGAGATTGATGTGAAACTTCTACTCTGTGGCGTCCGTTGTTAGTACCTGTTGATGAGGGGGCAAATGAAACAGTAGATGTCTGGAGAGATTGGAAGATGTCAACCACCAGTGAAGCGACTGCAGAAGAGATGATGTCACAGAAATATGTTTGGAAAGACAATCTGTCGCCTGAGACCACCGAAAGGCAAGAACCCATTGAGGAGTGCGAAGATGTAGCCTTGCTAAGTGCGTCAAATGAACTGTAGATGTCATGTGGCCTAAAAGAACCATCATGTGTCTCGCTGAGATAGATTGAATTTGAAACATCTGCTGACAGGCAAAGTAGCGTGTTCATGCAATCTGGAGGGAGAAATGCTCTTATTAGAGTGGTATCCAGGATCGCCCCTATGAATTTTAGATGTTGAGTCAGAAGTAGGTGTGATTTGGGGAAGTTGACTTCGAATCCCAGAACCTGTAGGAAGGAGATGGTCCGAGTTGTGTCGAGGAGCACTTCCTGAGATGAAACAGCTTTGATCAACCAGTTGTCCAGATAAGGAAAGACTTACAGGCCTTGCGAATGAAGAGATGCAGCCACTACAATCAAGCATTTCGTGAAGACCCTGGGAGACGATGCTAGTCCGAAAAGAAGGACTTTGTACTGGTAATGGCGCTGACTGACTTGAAAACAAAGATATTTGCGGGAAGCTATATGTAAGTAAAGGCTTCCTTGAGATCCAGAGAGCATAGCCAGTCATTCTGATCCAGAAGAGGATAAAGAAGAGCGAGGGAGAGAATCCGGAATTTCTCCTTGACTAGAAATTTGTTGATCTCTGAGATCCAGAATAGGTTGCAGTCCTCCCGTCTTCTTTGGGACTAAGAAGTAACAGGAGTAGAATCCCTGAGTCCACTGAGAAAGAGGAACTTTCTCAATGGCATTCAGCAAAAGAAGGAATTGAACCTCCTGAACAAGAGGAGAGGACTGCGCAGGGTCCGAAATAGACTCTCAAAAGATGTCAAGCACCCATTGGTATGATGAAATCTACGCACAAGTCTCCCAGTACTCAGTCTCTCCCTCCTATGCGGGGGATCTTGGAGGACAACCAGGCGTCACTGGGACTTCTTAGAATTTATGGTGGAGTGAGAACTGGATATGGAGGCTCTTCTGGAGCCCCCAAACTTCTGCCCATAGCCTTGGAAGGGCCTTTGGGACAAGGAGCTTGCTGACCCATAATGCAGTTTTCTGTAGCCACGACAGGAAACAAGACTGAACTCCCAGTACCATGTGGCTTACTGTCCAGCAAGGACTTGGGATGAAGATCCATCATGCTGGTCATCAAGTCGTTCAGTCCTTTTCCAAAAAGTATTTGCCCCTTAAAAGGGAACTTGCTCAAGATGTTCTTAGATGCTAAATCTCCTGCCCACTGTCTGATCCAGAGCATTCTGCAGGCAGAGATTGAATACACTGACATTTTACTCATGAACATGTCATAAAAAGCATTCACTATATAGTCCACCCCCAGCCAGAACCACAGGAGGGCTCTCCGCCCCTTCAGCAGACAGAATCTAGCATAGCATCTTATGGCAGGCCTGCACTACAAAGGAAACTGCAGCCGCAGCTTTAAGGCCTAATGCCAATGCCTCAAACTGCCATTTGAGGACTAAGTTCACTCTGCGATCCTGAAAATCCTTCAGGACTATTTCACCTTTACCAGGCAAAGAAGTTCTTTTAGTAACCTGAGCCACTAGAGAATCTACCTTAGGTGGAGTAAATAACTACTGGAAATCAGAAGCCATGGGATACAATTTCAACACTGTCCTGGCCCCCATTAGAGGACCCTCAGGTGTCTCCCAATGCTCAGTTATCATCCTGGTAAGGGTGTCAAGGCAAGTACGTGGTCTGTGACTTGGTAACAGTGAGAGCTGGGCAGTAGAAATCTGTGGTGACTCTAAATCCAACTCCTCATTTAAATCTGTCAGCTTAAATAACCTACACAGCGTCAGGTTCTCTCCTTGATCTAGGCCAGGGGTAGGTAATTCTAGTCCTCGAGAGCCGGAGCCAGTTCAGGTTTTCAGGATATCCACAATAAATATGCATGAGATAGATTTGCATCTCAAGGAGGCAGTGCATGCAAATTCATCTCATACATATTCATTGTGGATATCCTGAAAACCTGACCTGGCTCTCGAGGACCGGAATTACCTACCCCTGATCTAGGCTAATGCCAACCCCTGGTTGCTTGCCACACAATGAGAACTAGAATCCTCCAGGGATGACATATGGTAGGAGAGCAGCAGAATCACATCTGACCTCAGCTCAACCCAGTCCTTATCCAAATGGGCGTCTGGATCCTGCAGCTCTATTGATTGCAGTGAGACTTCGCTTTATGGAGGTAAACTTCTATGAAAGCTGACCGGTTGGCACAATCCTTTATGCTTCTGTTAAGCTGCATACATCAAAGTTACAAAATCAGGGTCAAAGACCTTACTTGGGGCCACACATCTCCTCTTAGGGTCAGGGGTGTCTGCGCAAAAGCGCTTCACTAGCGATGCCGAGTTGTGTTTAAGAGGTTCTAACAAGGCTTTACATCCTAGATAATAATAATAATAATAATAACAGTTTATATACCGCAGTACCGTTAAGTTCTATGCGGTTTACAAAAGATTAGTGAAGTACAAGTTGAGAGAACTTAAAGGATGGGAGAACAAGAGGGGGGATAGGGCAAGAGAACCATTATAGATGGGAAAGAGAGGAGCGGGTCAGCTGTCTAGGTAGTTCAGGAACAGATGAGTTTTGAGGCGCTTCCTGAACACCTCGTAAGGGGTGGGCGAGAGGAGTTGTTCTAGATCTTTACCCCATAAAGCTGCTTGATGTGAGAGAAGGTGTCCATAGTGTTTTTTTAATTTGCAACCTCTAACCAGAGGAGAGACGAAGTGCAAGTGGGAGCTTCTCTTGTGTCTGTTGGCTGAGAAGGAGAAGAGGTCAGTTATGTATTTAGGGGCTAGACCGTAAAGAACTTTAAAGCAAAGGCAGGCGAACTTAAACTTTACCCGAGCTTCCACCAGCAGCCAGTGTAGCTGTTTGTAGTATGGCGTCACGTGACCGAAGATAAGTCTGACAGCAGTGTTTTGCATTAATTGTAAGCGTCGCATATTCTTTTGGGGGATTGCTAAATAGGCAATGTTACAGTAGTCAAGTTGACTCAGTACGAGGGATTGTACCAGGATTCTGAATGCAGAGTTATCAAAATATGATTTAATGGATTTAAGCTTCCAGAGGGTGAAAAACCCCTTTTTGATTAGGGAGTCCACCTGGTCTTTCATGGTTAGGCATTGGTCCAGAGTTACACCCAGTATTTTAATGGTGGGCTGTATGGGGTAGTTAAGTTTGTTGATGCCTAGTGGTGTTTTGGTGTCAAGCGGGCGTGGTGAAGTGACAAAGAATTTTGTCTTCTCTGTATTGAGCTTGAAGTCTGTCATCCAGTGCTCCATCAAGTTTATGGCTTCTGATGCTTTGGGAATGGTTTCCGAGATGGAGTTGGCAAATGGGATGATGATCGTAAAATCATCAGCGTAACTTAATAATTTTATCCCCAGCTGGGTTAATTGAAAGCCCAGTGAGGTCATGTAGATATTGAAAAGCAATGGGGATAGTGGGGACCCTTGCGGTGCACCGGATGGGTTGCTCCAGGTGTTGGAGAGATCATTATTGAACCGAACCTGATAGGTGCGGGATAAAAGGAAGCCATAAAACCAGTTTAGCACTTCACCCCTGATCCAATAGCGTCTAGGCATTGTAGCATTTTCGCATGGTCTACTAGATCAAAGGTGGAGCTCATGTCGAATTGCATGATCAGAGCATTGAGGCCTTTGCTTAACAATAGATGCAAGTTATCTAAGATAGCCGCAATTACAGTTTCCGTGCTGAAAAGAGGTCTAAAGCCAGATTGAGTCTCATGTAGGAGTGAGAACTGGTCAAGATATTCCATCAATTAGGAGTGTACCAATCCCTCCATGATCTTTACGATGAATGGAATGGAAGCAATTGGTCTATAGTTGGTTACTAGAGCTGAGGATTCTTTGCTATTTTTTAGGATAGGGGTTATTATTATCTTGGTGAGGAATTTCCCATTTTTCAGGTTATGGGCTAAGTAGTGCAGTAGTGAAAGTTTAAATTCAAGTGGTGCCGCTTTCATGATTTTCGGGGGACATGAGTCCAGGATGCAATATGATTTGGAGTATTTGTTATATAATTTGGTATAGTTATTCCAATCTATGTCTTGAAAGGAATTCCAGATCATGTCTACAGGTGTTTCATTTCCTTGTGTCACACGTGTTAGCTATTTGGTGATCACTAGGTTCTTTTGTTGAGCAATTGTTTCTTAGGTTTTTAATTTTTGAGTCAAAGTGTAGGGCTAAGTCGTTCGCAGAGGGTAATTTAATGTTGTGTGTAGGTACGAGTGTAGCGAGTGGTGTCAAATAAGTTCGTAATCAGATTGAACAGCTCTTTTGTATTGACTCCTTGTGAACTGTTGCAGGATGAATTGATTTTGGTTGAGTAGAATGCTTTGCGTTTGTCTTTTATCAGTTGTTTGTAGGTTTTTATATTGGCTCTCCAATTGTTACGGTCTGATAATTCTCCTGTTTTTTTCCATATTCTTTCTAGTTGTCTAACTAGCTGTTTCATTTTTAGGAGTTCGATGTTGAACCATTTGTTATATTTATTTGCATTACTTTTACTGTTATGTTTAAGTGCAATGTTATCTAAAATGCAGGTGCTGGTAGTGGTCCAGTGATCCCAGAAATCAACTTCTTCCTTTATCTCTGCTTGAAGTTTATATTGTGACCAGTAGTTTTCTGGGTTAATGTGGCCTCTTGTGAGATGTTCTTTTTTATTGTCGGACGTGTTTTTTGTTTTCGTTGGGACCAGATTAACTTAAAGTGAAAAGTGAAGTGGTCCGACCAGATGTCATGGCACCAGGTGCCTTTGGGTAAGGAGATGACGGGGTCTGGGATTTCCTTTGTGGACATGGCTACTACATCTAGATGATGGCCTTTATCGTGTGTTTGTGTGGGGGCAGTGATGTGACAGAGAGGGCTAAGCCCATGGTTCCTGCCCTCCCCCCCCCCCTTCGAGGTACAAGAATGTTCCTCATCTAACAATCAAGTGCAAATTTGGCATGATATGAGGTCTAAACCACCTGAGGAGTCTATAATAATTGATTTATTTTTTACCAAACTTGAGGCTATTTGATGCAGGAGATGGCTTTTGAAATAAAAATGGGAAATTCAAGATGGGCACCACGGCAACATTTTGGGGCCAAAACACGGTCTGTGGGAGCAAAACCAGAAATTTAAAATGATTGAAAATAGGATTTTTGAGATGGGGTACTATTGGGAGACCCTCGGAAACCTTTAGTTTTGCTGAACTCAGAGCCACCCCAATTTTCCCATAGACCACAGGTGTCGAAGTCGGTCCTCGAGGGCCGCAATCCAGTCGGGTTTTCAGAATTTCCCCAATGAATATGCATTGAAAGCAGTGCATGCACATAGATCTCATGCAGATTCATTGCGGAAATCTTGAAAACCCGACTGGATTGCGGCCCTCGAGGATCGACTTTGACACCCCTGCCATAGACAGTAAAGAGCCGTACTCACAGATCTGCCATGTATTGTGCCTGTATCAGCTACTCACTGCGTCTGGAAATGAAGAAGGGATTTCTGCCTCAGCCAAGCAAGGGTAACTTCAGCAGCTTGTCTCTTCGGGCTGCCTTTTATTCAGGTACCAAAAACCTAAAATTCTTTACCCCTCACACTCCCACACAGTTCTTCAGGGGGAAGTGCAGCTGACCTCTGCCAAGGTTCCTGACCTGTCGCAGGGTCAAAACAGCCCGGACTCAAGTGCCTAATGCTGCAGGGGTGAGCACTGTTCCCAGGGAAATTATTCCTAAGTACTAAATGTTAAAGCAGGCTGGCAAGGGAGGTGCTATTTTTTAAAGTGTGGCCCTCCTGGTTACAGACCCGTCTACCCCTTCTCCCAGGCAGAGATACTGGGAACCTCTTAGCACAGGGAAGCCTCGAAAAAATATCGATTAAATCTAAAAAAATCTGAGTAGCTATTGACTTTAACAATCCCTCAACTCGTACATTTATCAACCAAAGTCAGTAGCTACTCAGAATTTAAATTTTTCTCAGGAAGTTATTCAGAAGCTAGAAAATAATGATTCCAATGTAAAGATTTTGGATAAACATCTTGTAGCAACTGAATCTCAGATAACATCTTTGCAAACGTTTACTATATCTGCTGTAAAGGATTCCCATGTAACCACTCAAAGTTTGAAAATTTTTTAAGAGTTAAAAATCTGTGTCTAATTAACTTTCCAAGGACCCATTTATTAACACCTGAAATTTTACTAAGGAATTTTTTTAAGGAAATCCTTGGTTTAGCTAACGCAGATTTATTACCTATATCAACAAAAGAAGAAAATTACTTCTGAAACAGGATTAGAAGAACTTGTCCCCACAGAATTTGATCTTACCAGTTTTTTTGGAAGACTCTCAAGATATTATTTTGACTAGAGCAACATTATTGGTAAAATGTTTAAATGAGTCTGACAAAACACTGATCTTAAAAACTTATTTCCAGAATAAAAATAAGAAGTTCTGTGGAGACAATGTCTTAGTGTTTTCGGATGTTGCCAGGGCAACTCAGTTTAAAAGGAAGGCTTTTTTGGCATTAAAACCTCGATTCCTGGCAATTGAAGCATCTTTTTACTTAAAGTTTCCCTGCAAATGTTTGATTAAACATCAGGATAAAGATTATATCTTCTGGGATCCTTTACAACTTGAGCAATTTTTATTAGTTCAAGAATCTCATAAATCATAAACTGATAACTACTGATGCTTTGGAGTTAATTGGAAATACCAGTAAGAATTGAGAAAGTTAAAAATTTCTTTGAAAGATTATATAATTAAGATTCACTATTATTGAATTTTCTTAAATATTGATTAAAAATTTTTCTTTGTTGAATGATGGTAATCTCCCTAAATGTGGGCTAGATGGTAATAATGATGTTATTAATGATGTTATGGATATAATCTTGTTTTGTTTAAATTTCCATTCTTATACTTAATTTTGAAAATTATAATAAAGAAAAAAAAAAATCTAAAATAATCTAGTGCAGAGCAGATGAAGACATCTTCTCAACTCACTTGCAGAACTTAAGACTAAGGGGGGTGGGGCAGAAAGAAAATAATTAATACCTTATGCAAGTAACTCACGAGTTGAGGTGCTTAACCCATCCATAAGGAATTGTATGCTGTTTGCACAGGAAAGTGAAGCTTTACGAGACATTATACAAGTTTTATCCATAAAAATGTGGAGCACACATTTCTTCTGAATAGCTCCATTTCTCTGGTGACTTCGGTACCTGAAGATTGTCATCATGAGGCACTGGTCTCACGGCTGAAGGAAGATTGGGGTATTCAACTGATTTCTTATTTTACCAGAGAAACCAGATACATTTGTCAAACGGAAGTAACAGTCTGTCAAGTGATCCTTCTGTTCTCGCCATATCATTGGGATAGCAAATGACACTGACTTCCAAGTATCCCGGAGCCAAGCTCTAAGATCGACTGCACATCTTGCACAACAAATGTGAGGAGCCCATGTTTTGTCTTGATTGCCAATCTTACAACCGAAGTACAGCTCATATGCTTTCTTAAGACGAGTCATGGTGCGCATTTGGAGGCTTAAGTGTGTACTCGCCACAAATGAAATAGAATACATCAAAGCTGTTGCGACATCGGCAAGACATTTCTGCTATCCTATAGCAATTAATAATTAACTGGCATACTAATTAAGTTACTTACATAGAAAATATTATGCCTTGAAGCATCAACATACACCTGAACTGACAAGACACGTAATGAAGATTATCCCTGTATGCGAACTGCTTTTATATAGCCTTTTCAGGCAGTATCCATCAAGTCCATATACAAGCATGTCCAGGAATGCCTAGACTGCATCATTTCCATGGACATTATGTAACCTGCCCAGAATGTATACCTGGACATGCCCAGGCATGCTTAGAAACATAGAAACATAGAAAGATGACGGCAGAAAAGGGCTACAGCCCATCAAGTCTGCCCACTCTACTGACCCACCCAATTTAGTCTGTGTGCTAATGACCCAATTCTTTAACTTGATCTTCGTAGTGATCCTACGTAGGTGTCCCATTTATTCTTAAAGTCAGGTACGCTGGTGGCCTCAACCACTTGCACCGGAAGCTTGTTCCAGCGATCTATCACTCTTTCCGTGAAGAAGTACTTCCTGGTGTCGCCATTAAATTTCCCTCCTCTGAGTTTGAGCGGATGTCCTCTTGTGGCCGAGGGTCCTTTGGGAAAGAAAATGTCATCTTCCACCTCGACACGTCCTGTGATGTACTTAAATGTCTCAATCATGTCCCCCCTCTCCCTACGTTCCTCAAGAGTGTAGAGCTGCAGTTTGTGCAGTCTCTCTTCGTACGAGAGACCCTTGAGCCCCGAGATCGTCCTAGTGGCCATCCGCTGAACCGACTCGACTCTGAGCACGTCTTTATGGTAATGTGGCCTCCAGAATTGCACACAGTATTCCAGATGAGGTCTCACCATGGCTCTGTATAGTGGCATTATGACTTCAGGTTTCCGGCTGACGAAACTTCTTTTGATACAACCCATCATCTGCCTTGCCTTGGATGAGGCCTTCTCCACTTGTTTGGCAGCCTTCATATCTGCACTGATGATTACTCCTAAATCTCGTTCTACTGAAGTCCTAGCCAATGTTTCTCCATTCAAGGTGTAAGTTCTGCATGGATTACCGCTACCAAGGTGCATGACCTTACATTTCTTAACGTTGAAGCCCAGCTGCCAGGTCGAGGACCAGCATTCCAATGTAAGCAGGTCCTGCGCCATACTGTCTTGCAAGTTGCTTTCACTTACTATATTGCATAGTTTGGCGTCGTCGGCGAATAATGTTACTTTACCTTGAAGCCCTCGAGTCAAGTCCCCTATGAATATGTTAAAAAGGAGTGGACCCAGGACCGAGCCCTGCGGCACTCCGCTGGTCACCTCCGAAGTCTCAGAGAGGGTGCCGTTGACCACCACCCTCTGACGTCTGCAACTCAGCCAATCGTTGACCAATGTAGTCAGTGTCTCGCCTAACCCCATCGATTTCATTTTGCTTATCAGCCTGCGATGTGGGACGCTATCAAAAGCCTTACTGAAGTCTAAGTACACGACGTCCAGAGACTCTCCCGAGTCTAGCTTTCCTGTTACCCAGGACGTTATGCAACCTGCCCTGAATGTACACCTGGACCTGCCCACATTATATCCAGCAAGGTATATCATGAGCAATAGGCCTATATTAAGAATTAAGTTAAGAATTAATTGCATTAGCCTGAAAGTGTAACACGAAATTATAAAAATATACTTTTTTTTGTTAAAACAGTACATGATACGTAATTTTAAACATGATTTTCATAATCAGCAGCCAAAAATCTGTGAGATACATCGTAAATTGTTGAAGAAGCAAAAACTTTGTTGATCAGTGAAATTAGTTATTTATAAACCACTAGTGTTTAAGCCCGTTACATTAACGGGTGCTAGAAAGCAGCCCCCTTTCCCTCCCCCCTTCAGTTCCTCCCTAATTGTCTCTCCCTGGCTCCCCTTCTGTCTTTCCCCCCTAAGCAAAATGATCTGCCTCCCAGCACACCCCTCCCCCTGAAGCAGCCCCCTTTCCCTGTATCCCTCCAATTCCTCCCTGACAGTGTCTCCGTGGCCCCCCATTTTGTCTCCCCCCCAAGAAAAGCTGTCTGCCTCCCAGCACACCCCTCCCCCAAAGCAGACCCCTTTCCCTCTACCCCTCCAATTCCTCCCTGGCTGTCTCTCTGTGGCTCCCATTTTGTCTCCCCCCCAAGCAAAGCTATTTACCTCCCAGCACACCCCTCCCCCAAAGCAGACCCCTTTCCCTCTGCCCCTCCAGTTCCTCTCTGACTGTCTCTCCGTGGCCCCCCCTTCTGTTTCCCCCCCAAGCAAAGCTGTCTGCCTCCAAGCACACCTCTCCCCTTGTTGGCCAAATTCGGAAATGCAGTGACAGGAGTTCATTTAGAAAACTGTTAAAAACACAATTATTTGTTGATGCATTTTTCTGAGTATTGACTGTTGTTGGAATTAATGCTGTCTGTTTCTATTTGTCCTGATATGTTTTAACATTTTACGTATGTAACCATTTTGTAAACCGTTTTGATATAAACAGTATAGAAATTTTTAAAATAAATAAAAAAAATAATGAGTCTTTTGCCCGGTTCTTATTTTCCAATAAATTAGAACCTACAAGCAGTTATTTTGTTTTATTTGGCACCGACAGTTTTCCTTCACACATCAAGGCTTTAGCTAAATATTTTTTAAATAATCCATGTGGATGGCCTGCCTCACTTCTCTTCAGTGGGCCTAAGAAAATACATCCCACTACTTTACTAAAGAAATGACTCAGAACTATAAAATTATTAGCGATGTTCAAGGAATAGTCCTCCTCAGTCATTTCATTTTCTTGTTGCATGATCCTATATTGTAGCCACTAACATCAGGGAGGGAGGGTAAAGATCGAGGGAAATATAATCACACTCCAAAAGCCCCAAAATGGATTTCTTACTCTAGAACAGTGTATCGCAAACTGGGTGCCTCCTGAGATTTCAGGTGTGTCATGACACACTGAGGGAGAATCAGGAGTAAGACCTTCATGAAAATGTAGGTGAAGACCCCTATGAGACCCCCCCAGAGGATATTTTTAAGAGACATTGTGCTATTGAATGCAGGTTTCTGAATAATGAAAGAAACGTATCTCTCCCTGTCAACAGAAACAATATACTTATGTAAGAGGTTCATCTTTGCTCTAGTAGCTAGAAAATATTTGCTGACTGTAACAGCATTGGATATTTTGGGACTTTCCAAGAAGACAAACCCAAACAAGATGTCCTACCAACAGTTATCTGCACTGCTGGGTCATTCCATGTCAAGTGATCAGATTCTTGGAAAGAGCCCTGCATGACCATCACGGATTTTGATGAAACTTCATATGCAGAGTCCACCATGTCTCAAACGAACTTTGGTAAAGTTTTAGTTTCGCCTGTGGAATATTTGTGGAGATATAGCCATTTGTTTGACCCCATACCACAATGAAATACAGTATAACAATGACATTCTGACAACTTTGAGACACAATATCTCCCGAGCTGCGTTTCAAAAAAAACTGAAACTTAGCTACCCTGCACAACTTTTTGAGCTCTGTTCATTGCTACCAATAACAATTTTTGCCGAGCACTAATTGAATGCCTGAATTACAGTAAACTTGGCCGAAAAAATTAGTGCTCCAAAAAAAGTCAAATTTTGACATTACTTAGCTCCCACAATAATTGAGTAATAAATGCGAAATTTGGCGCATGTCTCAGTACAACGTTGTTTTCAAAAGTACAATTTCAACCTCCAAGCTCTTTCCATTAGTTTACAAATTAAGTGTAAAGTTGCTAATTTGTGTAAAAAGGCCAAAAATAGGGTATTTTCAGCCTGCTTTTACAGAAAAATACCTTTTAGAAACTCTTTCAAATCAGTCTCATTAGAAAGAGCATATTTCAAACCCCCTAGAAAAGTGGACTTCATTTTTCAACGCAGGTTAACAATGGCTGAAAAAGGGGGACAAAGTTGGGAGACGCTGCCACGGCAACAACCTCTATTTCAACATAGTTCTGTCATTTTTAAAGTTACAGTTTTGTATTGACGTAGTATTACTACTACTCTATTGCGTTGGTCCATGGTGACATTGTCACTACCAGTTCAAGAGTTTGAACTGGCAACCCCATCGCCATAGGGGTCACGCCCGATAGCTGTGCAATACCAGCCATGGGTGGGCCACTTCGTCCAGGTTCCCAAGCCTCGCATTTGGTTTCTTTGTCAAGGTTCCAAAGCCTTTTGTTGGTATCTTTCTGGTTCCAAAGCCAATGATTAGGGTGTCTTATCCTAGGTTCCCAAGCCTAAATTGGGTATCTTATATGGTTCCCAAGCTGAAGTGAAGTCCACTTTGATTTTAACTGCCAGCAATCTTTATAACATTCTGTTAAATTTTTGAGCCACTTTCTTCAATGCAGTTTCTGGAAATTGATATTGGCGGCCGGATAATGTAACTGAAGGGGCACAAAGCATGCAGATGAGGTGTTGCTCTGGAACCCAACAAACGTCTTGCTTTTCTGGCCAATAAAACGAATGAGCTGGACCGTGAGGATGCATAAATTTTATCAATGCATCATTTTGTTCAATTGAGACTTCAACAACGTTGCCTATCCACCTTTGATTATCGTAAGTACAGGCAACGTAGCAACCAGGAAAGATTTCGGACACTTTCAAATTTGGAATGGCAGTATCAGAAATTTTGGCAACAAAATTTATTGTGTCATTTGAAACTTTGCTGACACGAACCGAGTTTGAGTCGACTGGTACAAATTGGTGGTGCTCTCTGGTACCGGTTACTGTGCTGCTTTCATGCCATCTTTCTTCTTGAAACTTTTTGCTTTCTTCAATTTCTTCTTTTGGAACATAAATGTATTTAACTCCGTGTATATTTTGGTCACAAAAGTTAAATAGATCCTTTGGCGTCAATATTTGATCCGTTGATGGTCTTTGGAGGCTAGCCCGGGCAGCCAGTCGTTTAGTTGTTCCACCAACTCCATCGCAGGGTGATTTTCCGTGGCTAGTTCCAAAAAAATTCCATTCAGCCTCAATGTTGAAATCATTTCTGTGATTGCACAAATTCACAAAGTTCTTGTAGTTTTTATATTGTGCAGCTGAGCCGTCACTGAAGTAGTATATTTTGGTAATGTTTGTTTGAGTTACCAAAAATTCGATCAACTTTTGAATAAACACGTGTACAGATATCGTATCATGTTGCATATGATCAGAAATAATGCAACAGTTTACAACTTGCAATGTGCCCACTTCATTGAGGTAATATGCAACAAAAGGATGTACCGTAGCTTGTGAATTTTCCCAGTGAAAGCCTAGGGCGGCATCCTGTACAACAAATGAGTAATTTTCAGCGAAATCCATCAAAACGATCATTTCCGTTTCTTTAAAGCCTGTCTTCAACATCTTCAAATATTCACTTTGATGTTTTGAAATGAAATGGTGGCTTGTCAACTTCCAAATCTTGCTTGCAAGTCTTTCAATAAAGTTGTCCATGGTTAGTACGCTTGTTTCTAATGTTTCACGGTCAGCGTGAACCCATTGCTTAAATTCTATTGATTCTTCTGGATCTAAATCCTTGAATATTTCTTCCAGGTATGCTGTTAGTGCTTCTTCACCAGGGCAGTTTTGACATCGTTGTAGCATACAGTCCTTGACATTTAGGTCGCACAGTTTTTTCCATAAGAACTTTGTAGTTCTCTTTGACATTGGCGCCTTGTAGCATGAGCTTTACATTTTGATGTATAGTGCAGACACACACGGAGTGTGCACCTGATGCACCAACGGTTACACACCACTTTGGCCTGAGCTCACATAATTTGGAAAAAACAATTTCAGTTCCGTATTTGTTACAGTACGCCACGTACAGCTCTTTTAAATTACACAACAGCAGCCGCTTTTGCTTTTGTACTTTTAAACCATTGAGGCGGACTGAAATACAATCTTTTTTGCCAGGACATATTCTGCTGAATTCATCGTCTTCGTAAAAATCTTGAACTCTATTTGCAATTTCTTTTGGAAGGGACTTGCCAATTTTTGCATCAGGTATAATGCCTTTCTTTTTCTTTACTTTTTGGGCTGTTCTGACCATGCGCTCTGAAATGCCAAACTTCATTGCTGTTTCCTTTATTGACCAACTTTTGGGGGCCATCGTCAATAATTGAACTTTCATTGACCTGTTGGATATTGCAATTTTCATTTTCATTTCTTCATTGAGGTCAGTGTAATCTTCACATAACTTGCATTCTACAGACTGACGAGACGGCCCAACTTCTTCAGCTGAAACTCCAGCAGCAGATGTAATCTTCTTGGCTATCACATTCTGCACACGTTCAATTTTTCGTATCACATAGCCGGCTTTATCTCTACTAGCTAACCTTCGAATTTTCAATGGAGAGATTCCTAAAGCAGTCAAGCTTTGATCAACTGCATCGGAGATGCTGATATCAAAATCGTCTGAAGATGAAGATGCTGCAGTAGCTTCACTCATTGAAACGTATTGGGCTTTGCACCTTCTGCAAAGTTTCTGACCTGGCTTGATATTTATTTTTGCCACTTTTCTAAAATCATTAGACATGGCAAGATCGACTTTTAACAATCCACTTTGAACAATGTGATTTTTCTTTTCAAATGGATTACAACATGATGTTTGCTTTAATTCGTATTTGTCGAGATACTTTGCTTTGTGGTGGAGGCAGATTTGGTCTTTATCCATCAGTTCAACTTCAGAGCGCCGAGTGATAAGCAATTTTTCATCGGTTGACAAATTATGTAAAAAAATGAGCTCACATTTTTTAGAATAAAATGTGCCGTCATGACACTGACAACAATTTTTGCCCAATGGCACAGTCTGGCAGAAAAGGATTATTATTAGTCGATTCGTTGGCATCCATTTTAAACTGAATTAATAATAATGTGGATCTGAAAAAGAAAACAAGTTGTAATTTGTGATCTGCTTGCAACTAAATTATCACCTCAATTTCTAGTTAGGAATAATCATTAATTAAGAACACTATAATTGTACCCAAAGCTTGAGTAAAAATAAACAGGGAAAAACAGTGTGAAAAGTGAAATAATTGTAAATTGAAACGTAGGCCATTGCCATGGTGACATCTCCCAACTTTGTCCCCCTTTTTCGGGCATTGTTAACCTGCGTTGAAAAATGAAGCCCACTTTTCTACGGGGTTTGAAATATGCTCTTTCTAATGAGACTGATTTGAAAGAGTTTCTGAAAGGTATTTTTCTGTAAAAGCAGGCTGAAAATACCCTATTTTTGGCCTTTTTACACAAATTAGCAACTTTACACTTAATTTGTAAACTAATGGAAAGAGCTTGGAGGTTGAAATTGTACTTTTGAAAACAACGTTGTACTGAGACATTATATGCCAAATTTCGCATTTATTACTCAATTATTGTGGGAGCTAAGTAATGTCAAAATTTGACTTTTTTTGGAGCATTAATTTTTTTCGGCCAAGTTTACTGTAATTCAGCCATTCACTCAGTGCTCGACAAAAATTATTATTGGTAGCACTGAATAGAGCTCCAAAAGTTGTGCAGGGTAGCTAAGTTTCAGTTTTTTTGGAAACATAGCTCGTGAGATATTGTGTCTCAAAGTTGTCAGAATGTCACTGTCGTACTGTATGTCATTGCAGTATGGGGTCAAACAAATGGCTATATCTCCACGAATATTCCACAGGCGAAACTAAAACTTTACCAAAGTCCGTTTGATACATGTGGGACTTTGTGCATAAAGTTTTATCAAAATCCGTGATGGTCATGCAGGGAGCCCTTGATCACTTGACATGGAATAACCCTGCTGACAAAGCAACAATAAAGCTCAGGAAGGAGGGGGGACCTACTCTCAGAAATTATTGAACTTAGTATTAAGAATGCATTGTCAGGGGAAATAGAGAGAAGTCAGATTTGACAGTAGGTGACATCATGCTTCAATATAGCTCCGTGATAAGTATGCAGGCTATACAATCAATAGCTATGATAAATGTGACAATCCAATAGAAAGTGAGTATGTAATCTGTAACTAGGTAGTACTCTAGGCTACTAAACTAAAGTATATAAGTAGCATACCGGATGGCTCAAGTTTTAGGATGGATCCATGACAGAATTCGGCTACTCTGTATGTTATCCATTGGCTCAATTTGCTGTACTGTTGGTTCCATGTAAGCTGACTTTTGTCTATTACTAATAAATCTATATTATATACAGCAATTGGGTTGTCGTAGCGAGGTCATTATTCTGAAAAGGTTAGCAGCGCCTTTTCAACACTGACAAGGAGGAGAATCATCCATACCGGTTGACTGCTTACAGAAGTGCCTCTCGCAGCGAGAGGCATGTCCTGTAGGAAGTCAGCCGGCACAGATGGCTCTCATCCTGGCCGGCGTCTCCTCCTCTCCCTGCACTTCTCGGATCCTTCCACCAAAGCGGGTCGCGGCCAGAAGGGCCTCCGTGCATGAACGTTACGTCATCACGTCAACGTCCATGCGCTTCCGGGTGCCTTCCGGCCAGGGCACTGGATTTAGTATGCCACCAGCCGGAAAGTTTGTGAGACAATTATCTAGAAACATGGAAAAATGAAGGCAAAGATCATATGTCTATTCAGTCTACCTGTCCTTGCCATCTACTCTTATCACTCCCTTAGAAATCCGATGTACTTGATCCAAGCTTTCTGTAATTCCAATATTGTCTTCATCTCCCCCACCTCAAGGCTATTTCACCAATTCACCACCTTCTTCCATAACAAAGTATTTCCTCAGGTCTATCCCCTTTTACCTTCATCCTATGCCCTATTGATCCAGAGCTTCCTTTCAATTGAAAAAAACTCATTTCCTGTGCAATTATGCCACACAGACATGTTTAAATACCAATTATATATCCTCTCTCCCACCTTTCTTCCAAAGTACACAAATGCATTATAGCATTATTTTTCTTGTTTCCTATCCCTTTCCTGTTACCAAAGAACCGTTTCTGGCATCCTGCTAATTAACCCTTACCTTTAGAAGGCTGATAAGCAAACTTACCGGGACTGAACAGAAACTATGATTCACCTTCACTGCAATGTTTGGAGGGTACTGATCCTCCTGAGGGCAGGTGGTGTCAGTGTAACAGATCCTGCAAGAAAAAGGAAGTCAACTTGAACAGAGCTGCATTGCCACATTACAGCCCCCAATGCTATACATGACCTTTAGAAAAAAGGGTGAATGTACTTTGGCTCTGGCTCCAGCCATGAAGAACCTGAATCTTGTCATTCAGCTCTTGTGATCTGTAACTGGTGGCTAGTAGGGCTGCTGTATTCCATGGCATTTGCACACATGCCAGTCCAGCAGTATCTATAAGATGCTCAGGACTTAGGTACCAGTCATCTCTGCAAACCATGCTCATCTCTTACCACCTGAAACTAGCACTGCATTGACTGGGTTGCTTTTTATAAAAAAAAGAGTTTCTTAAAGCCTGAACTACTTTAGGATTCACAGCAGTACATGAAAAGGCAAAAAAAAAAAAAAAAAGGTTCAAGTTTATTATATATTTGATATCTCGCCTACCATTACATCTAGGCAGTTTAAAATAGGTTAAAAACAAAGTTTAAAAATAGAGGGAGTAAAAATAAAAATACATCAGACTGAAATGTATAATCATGAGAACATATTGACTAAAGACAAAAAAAGGGGGGAAAGCAAAGTTGCTTACCTGTAATAGATGTTCTCTGTAGACAGCAGGAGAATGCAGTTACACTTGATGGTGAAGTCTCTGACTGAGCCTAATGATGTTGGTACGCTCCCCTAGCTATAGTAAGCTTTTGAGCTTACTGAGTATGTGCAGGATTGCCCTACTACTCGAGCCTCTCCCCTCTGCCTGTCATTTTTGTTCCTACCAATAGAAGAGGAGACGAGGGGAGGGAGGGCGGGCAAGTGTGGCTGCATTCCCCTGCTGTCTACGGAGAACACCTGTTACAGATAAGCAACTTTGCTTTCTCCGGAGACAGGCAGGGGATATGCAGCCTGTTATGCAGATGGCCAGGGGGGTAACTGAAACTCTGCATACTACTGATATGTCTCCTCAAGTCTGCTTATCTGATCTGGGTGTTGCCAAGACAACATCAAAGGTTTCCACAACCTTTGTGACCTGGGAGTTGCCCAAACAGCATCAAAAGGACAGATGAGAAACCGGTCTCTATAACACCTCCTCGATAACATCAAAAGGACTGGCCAGGGGGGTAACTGAAACTCAGCATACTCTGCTTATCTGACATTCTGACCTCCTTGACCTGAGTGTTGCCCAAAACAACATCGAAGGGAACCAGATGGGAAGCCGTTTCTGCAACACCTCCTTCTGATATCCTGACCTGGATGTTGTCAAAACAATAGAACAAAAGAGCAGGACCAGCTGTTCTAATTGTAATAGCAGGACCAGCTGTTTATGCTTTTGAACTCAACAGCGTTCACCCTTTTAAAAGAACAGGATTCTGCTCCTAACATGAGAATCCAAGACGTCTCCAGGAACAGAATCCAAAAGATGTCTAAAGGGGCAGTCTCCCGTGTCTACTCACCTATTAATTGAGGGATTCCCAATTATGAAGGAAGAGTGTTTGCCTGAGATACGGTGATGCTATTTTATTCTTATATATATATAACAATAATAAAGTGTTATTGTTTATGCTTTATATTGTCTGTGTGCTTTTCTGAGTGTCACTGATCATCCCATTTGACAGAAATAAGTGGCGGAACAAATTGGTACCAGAAGTGGGGTTGATCAATGTGGTCAAAAAAGCACCAGATGAAACATGGGGTTGAGGGGCAGGCTCCCAACCTCTCCATTCCGGGTTGGGATGACAGTATTTATAAATTAGTGGCCACTGAGTGGTCTGTAGAAGCAGGATTAAGTGAATCCTGTACTTTTGGAAGTGGGGATCCACATGAATTATGTGCCTCCTTACAAAAGGTGAAAATCTCAAAAGGAGAAGAGCAAGATGGAATTTCTAGACAAGGAAGGATGATTTTGTCAGACTGGAGGAACTTGCATGAAGCTAAACAGGAATTACAATTGAAATTAGGAGAGCTGGAAAAGAAAAGGTATAATCAACAGCATGCCATTAAAATGCTACAATGTCAGAATAAGTTGTTAATGGATAAGGTAGACACCTATCAAAATGTAACAGAAAAGGCAGCTATGCAATGTGCACGATATAAATACAAGAAACGGAGGTGGAAAGTGAGTTACAGAAAAGTTAAAATCTTAATTTATCATCTGCCGGATGATTGGAATCCAAACAAGCGGGATGGGGATATTTGGGATTCAAATTCTAACAACAGTGAGGAGGATATATGTGTTGAAGGAGAACAGGCAGAAAGTTTAGAAGCAGAGCCTGTGAGGAGACAAAGATTACAGGGAAGTCTGCAAACAGGAGAAAATCTAACTAGAAATAATGTTATGGAGGATGTTACTCCACATGAAATCATGGATACGATGGCACGCTTTACACAGCAGCCTGGGGAACCACTAATACAATGGGTAATTCGGGTGCAGGAGCTGGGCGCAGCAGGGATTATGTTGGATGCCACAGATGCCCCTAAATTTGTTCAAATTAGTCAAGAAGTAGCAGTGCAAAATGCGTTGCGGGAGGATCCTTATCCTGCAAAAAATGCCCAATGGTCTTTATTAGAGATAATTAGTAGGGGTGTCACGAGGCGATATCCACTTGAATCTGATTGGCCCTCAAATGATAAAATTTGGTATACATTAAAAGATGCTCAAATGAGAATTAAGGAGGAGGCTAAGAAGGCAACCTTAGTAATAGGTCACGCTGACACATATATGTCATTACCTTTTACTGTGTCCATGAGAAATAAAATTATTAAGTATGCTGCACCGGCATACAAACAGGTAATGATAACCTTGTTGATCAATCAAATAGACAGGACTATTTTGGAAGCCTTAGACGCGGTCCGACAGTTAGGAGATCGGGGGGACTGGGGACTTCCAAATACTTTTGACAAAAAGAGAAAAGGACAATCCAATTCAAACAGGGCTAATCGGGTGTCTCGGAGGAATATGTTTTTGAAATTAATAAAAGATGGTGTAAAGGGGGAAGAAATAGATGGGAAAAATACAAGGACATTATGGGAAATGTACAAAAGTAGAGGACTGGGAAAGAAATCTATGTCTCAAGCACAAATGAACAAAGGAGAGAGGGAGGATATTTTGGTGCCAACGGCTCCCCCTGAGGAAACTGCTTCCATTCTTTATCCTGATTTAAAAGGGTGGAAGTGTTGGGAGGATCAATAATGTGAATGCCGAGCCTCAGTGTTTGCCTGGACCAAATTAGAACAGCGTCCGCAGGTAGAGATAAATATTTAGTAGAAATCTGGGGAGCAAAAGGTACAAGCTGTAGTGGACACTGGGGTGGAGGAATATAAATATCAGGATTGGGGGGAAAATTATACAAGCAGGAAGAAAAAAAATTTTTTTTACAAATTTTAAAATTGGACAATTACCAATTTGGGAATATACTGTATTAATCTATGGGATTCCTTAAAATATAATAGGGCTAGATATCCTAAAAGGGTTAACATTACAGCTTTCCGATGGAATCTATAGTTTTGGTAAATTGCCAGACATTCCTATGAGATCAGTAGTGGTGGGGAAATTATCTAAACCAATAGTAGTACTGATCTCCACTAAAATTGTAAACATGAACCAATGCATTTTTTACTATTCCTATAGTGGAGCAATGTCCAGAACAATTTGCATTCACTTGGCAAGGGAGGCAATATACATCTACCAGACTACCACAAAAATACTTACATAGTCCCACTTCCTATCACAAGATTATAGCAGAAAGTGGGCAAAAAAGGATGCCGAGAGGTGATAGAGAAAGTTAAACAGAAAATTGTAAACTTCCCTCCTCCCCAAAGTAAAAAACAGACTTGGGCCTTTTTGGATTCTGGAGGCAACATATTTCACATCTGGGGTAACATATGGCGTAGGTTGGACAATAAAAAAGTAGAAATATTGCTAAGTGACCTTTATAAAATATAAAGTTTTGTTAGATAGTATAAGGAAGTTGCACTCCAAGTGATTTTGCAAATGTGTCTTTTACCTCAAACACTAACATTGTGAACCACTGTACCTGCACGTAAACTTCTCTTGTATGTTCTATAGATGAAAACGTCCCTGCTTGCATTCTCTTATGAGTGTGTGACAGAGCTTTGAAATGGAAGAAGAAAGAAAGGAGACCAGCAAGAACTTAAGTTTCTATCTCTCTTTCTTTTAGAAGCTTAGTATCCAGACATGGTCAGGAGAACCAATTTCACTGTGCCATATTCAAAATACTTCCAGCACTGTGACCTGATAGTGGGAATCCAATGGATACCAAATTTGTTTATGACTCTTTTGATTAATAGTGTGCTTATTTACAGATTAAATTCAACCCTGAATCATTGCCGATGGAAGAAAGCATGCTGGAGCTCTGTGTTTGTCTGTTTCTGTTATGTGTTGTCTGTTTTAGCTTATGGGGTACCCCAATAAACATCGCACATTGGCCATTTCCAGAGTCTATTCCACCCCTTCTATTAGTCCAAATGGTACCATATCCCTTTCCAAAAAAGATTCCCCCACATACAAGAAAGTATCTTATGAAAACCATGCTCACAATGATTTTATGCTATGGCTCATACAGCCCAATTATATTTTAGTTAGGGGTTATATTATAAGAGGATATCTGAAGAGAAAAAATTAGAAAGCTTTATACCTGGTAAAATGGTGCTCATTGGTATTTGATATTTGCTAAATAAAATAAAAAATGGTCTCTTTATTTAACTTATCAGGTATAAACAGTGCAGTGCATATCTCTGACATAAGTTATTTTGGTATTACCATCAGTACGTGTTTATGGTCTCTCTTAAGTGACATAATAATTATGTCCAGAACATAAAAAGGTGTATTTTCTGAATGTCCTACAGAATACCTTTAAGTACATTAGTGTTGTTTCTCTTATCTCAAACAAATACTACCTTACACACCAGTATTGTGTCATATGTTATCACATTCTGTACATAAAGTGGTTTTTCTTCTTTTATCTTCTCTTTTACCACTAGGGGTGTTTATTGTAACTAAAGCATTGAAGCTAAACAGTCATGATGAAATATTTTCCTTGGAAAATCACGTACTGGAAAATGTTATTCCATATAGACTTTCATCCCTTTGTGATAAAATTGGTCAGCTCTGCTCTCTTATTCTTATGATTTGGCTAACATGCTGGGTTAAGAGAAAATTTCACCAGATCGAGAAGATGATGACACGTAACCAGACATACAGTGCCGTGCCATGACGCTATTATGTGGCACCGACTTGGGAATAGAAGTGAGCCTATATCCTGCCACTTCACATTAGGGCTGGTCTCTGGGGGTGGTGCACTTGACTCTTACGTGAGTGAAGGCATGTGAGTGGCATAGCAAGCCTATTGAAACTGGAGCATAGCCAGACCCTAACCAAAGCTGCTAAGAAAAATGGGATACCAGATAACTGCAGTGATCAATGGTGAATATGAAGCTGCCCTAAATGTATGTAAGCCATGAGTAAGAGCACAAATATAATATTAATAAGATTATTAATTTCCATGATTCCCTATACGTGATACTTTCAAGTAAAATGCTTAATTAGCAAGAAATATTAGGGAAGGCAAGAATACCAGGTTTAGAACATAAGGAAATAATTTATGAAGGGAAAATTAATTTTCCCATTTTACCTTTACCTAAATGTAGAACCTGAGTTCTAGTAAATACTATTGTTTCTGAAATACTGGCTGGCAAACAGGCATATTTTGGCTCCAGAGTAGCAGATGTATTTTGATGGGAAGGTGAATGGGTGCCAAATACTGTACATAATTATGAACTAACACTACGATATGATCAGTTAATGTTACATGTCGTCAATGATATCACAAAGAATTAACTTTATCTCATTGATTTAAAATCACATCACATTCTGTACCCTTAGATAGAAAATGGTGTAATTTTGAAATGAAACAATGTGTCCTTTTACGGTGATGCCTTTGACATTGGGACCCCAATTAGGGTTTCCCACTTATCATGGGCAACAAATAGACGAACAAAATAAAACAAATGTGTCATCTATGAACCATGTTCTTTTCAACATATCTACTATTTGTGCCAATGGACCATTCCACCGCAATGTTATACCTTTATACAAGAAATATCACATAAAAATGTATTTGTTGCTAGCAGTACTGTTAAACTTGTGATTCATGCTATTCAAGCTCCCTTTTCAGTATGTGTATATCAAATGTAAATATTAATTTTTCTTTTGCCTTTGTATTTTATTGCCATCTATAAAGAAAGCCATGCAAAATATAGCAATCAGATCACACTGAAGCTACCACTGCACACCCTTGGTGGGATGCTTTTACTAGAGGGAGGGCTACGGCACAAAAGGTGTTTCTTCATTCCTTACTCTATATTTTTGTTTAACTATCCTTATGTTAACATTTCTTAATTGTGGGTTTACTTATTGTGAATACAAACGGACACTCTATCCCTTTATTTGGATGACTTTTTATTCGGAGGTGCAGACTTAAGGATCCAGGGGTGGACTGTTATGCAGATGGCCAGGGGGGTAACTGAAACTCTGCATACTACTGATATGTCTCCTCAAGTCTGCTTATCTGATCTGGGTGTTGCCAAGACAACATCAAAGGTTTCCACAACCTTTGTGACCTGGGAGTTGCCCAAACAGCATCAAAAGGACAGATGGGAAACCGGTCTCTATAACACCTCCTCGATAACATCAAAAGGACTGGCCAGGGGAGTAACTGAAACTCAGCATACTCTGCTTATCTGACATTCTGACCTCCTTGACCTGAGTGTTGCCCAAAACAACATCGAAGGGAACCAAGATGGGAAGCCGTTTCTGCAACACCTCCTTCTGATATCCTGAACTGGGTGTTGTCAAAACAAAAGAACAAAAGAGCAGGACCAGCTGTTCTAATTGTAATAGCAGGACCAGCTGTTTATGCTTTTGAACTCAACAGCGTTCACCCTTTTAAAAGGACGGGATTCTGCTCCTAACATGAGAATCCAAGACGTCTCCAGGAACAGAATCCAAAAGATGTCTAAAGGGGCAGTCTCCCGTGTCTACTCGCCTATTAATTGAGGGATTCCCAATTATGAAGGAAGAGTGTTTGCCTGAGATACGGTGATGCTATTTTATTCTTATATATATATATATATATATATATATATATATATATATATATATATATATATAACAATAATAAAGTGTTATTGTTTATGCTTTATATTGTCTGTGTGCTTTTCTGAGTGTCACTGATCATCCCATTTGACAGAAATAAGTGGCGGAACACAGCCCTACTTGATGATGAGTCCCATGCTGAAAAAGCATATGAGAGGTGGAAAACAGTCTATAATTCAAAGAGATTACGTAAAACTGATTGTCAAAAAGCGAATATCTGAAGCTAAAGTGTGGTCCAAGCAGCACTGCATTGTAAAAGTATGCACAGAAGACTAGTTTGCTGGTTTGGAAATACCCTAGATTGGGACGGATTTCAAGTTGGCTATTGGAGCCGCTATAGTTTGTAGTTGATGCCCTGCCAGGGGGTTGAATATGAGCTCTTGCGCAGCAAAAATGGATGCACTGCAGACCAAAATGCAGCTTCAGAAACATCCTGAATAGGAATTAAAATGAAAATTTGCCATGCAGAAGCTGTAGGTCGCTCTCTATGATCTACACTTGACACAGTAGGGATCAGGTGTGCTCTGGGGTAGCACAAATTAATAAAATGTGCTATCGGAGAGGAGAGTTCTTTCTCTGTTCTATCATATTGCATTTTATTGTTTTATTGGTTTTTGTTTTCTTGTGTTCCTCAGTAGCTGATGTAGAAGAAACAGAGAGCTGATTTGGTTGGCAAACTGAGTAGTTGCCTAGAGGTAAAAACATAATGCTCCTCTGCAGTGGACAACATGGAGACCTTGGTCTGCTGGAGAGGAATGTAAAGGAAGAAACGATGATGATAAAGTAATAGATTGGTTTAGATGAAAATCCGTACCAAGTGTAGGAAAGAATCTGGAATGAGTTCGGAAAAAATACTCTAGTAGGAAAAAAAATGTATGAGATAAGTAGAATAAGTAAGGCATGCTTGAAGTTCCCTACATCCTCAAGTGAAGTTGAAAGCAGTGAGACAAAACTAATGTCCCAGAAAAGAACATAATGGAAGCAGATTCCAATGGTTTAGACAGGAATTGGACCAAGAGATCCACCCCCAATGGTAGGTCCCACACTGGAGGAGGGTCTCTTATTGGAGACCGAAGGTGGTACGACTGTTCATAAAATGAGAGAGTTTGATTAGAGACCAGTATCTGAGAGATGCAGAAGGCATGAGAATGAAGTCAAGTGGACAATGAAGAGGAAAAACTTGGAGAACTTGCACCCGGATGGAATAAATGTACCCATGTAAACTGAGAGGATCTGTCAGTATGTTTAACAGACTGCGGAGATTGGAAGGTAAGAAATGGCTATTCTGCTGAAAAAGGAGAGAGGAATGGTCTTCTAAGGGAAATAGCAGAGCATCCTGAAGGTTCTGCAGGCAAATTTTTCTTTTTTAGTACTGGATGTTCTTAGAATATCAGATTAGATAGGCAGTGTAGAAAAATTGTTTGGAACTGGCTCTGTTACTAAAGTAGATTAAGAAGAGGATAAACACTGTAAAGATGCTAGAGTAAGCTTGGTCTCCTTTTAAGGATACGGTCACCGAGGCGCAAAATCTATATATACGGCATATCAACAAGGGATCAAAGAGGAAAAAGAATAAAGAACCAGTGTGGCTCACTGTAGAGGTAAAGGAAGCGATCAAATACAAAAAACCTCATTTAAGGAATGGAAAAGATCAAAAATGGATGAAAACTGGAATAAGCACAAACATCAACGCAGGTGCCATAAAGTGGTAAAAGGGGCCAAAAGAGACTACGAGGAAAAAATAACTAAGGAGGCAAAAAACTTCAAGCCGTTCTTTCGATATTTTAATGGGAAATAACCCATGAAGGAAGTGATGGGACCGTTGGATAACCAAGGAATAAAGGGAACGCTAAAGGAGGACAAAGCAATCACCAACAGACTGAACACGTTTTTTGCGTCTGTATTTACCGAAGAGGATATACACAGCATACCGGAACCCATTAGGCTATATACTGGGAGTGAAAATGGTAAACTGACAGGGTTAACGATCAGTCTAGAAGAGGTATGCAGGCAGATTGATAGGCTTAAGAGTGATAAATCCCCGGGACCGGATGGCATCCATCCGAGGGTCATCAAGGAACTGAAAGGGACCATAGCTGAACTGCTTCAACTAACAGCCAATCTGTCGATCGTACTGGGAAAGATTCCAGAGGACTGGAATGTGGCGAATGTTACGCCGATCTTAAAAAAAGGTTTGAGGGGAGACCCAGGAAACTACAGACTGGCGAGACTGACCTCGGTACTGGGAAAGATGGTAGAGGTGCTGATAAAGGACTGCATCATTGATCACCTTGACGGACACAGGCTGATGAGGACCAGCCAGCACGGTTTCAGCAAAGGCAGATCTTGTTTGACAAACTTGCTGCACTTCTTTGAAGGAGTAAACAGGCAGATAGACAAGGGCAACCTGGTCGACATTGTATATCTGGACTTTCAGAAGGCATTCGACAAGGTTCCGCATGAACGACTACTTCGGAAAATTGCAAGCCATGGAATCAAGGGTGAAATACTCACGTGGATTAAAAACTGGCTGGAGCATAGAAAACAGAGAGTGGGGGTAAATGGACACTACTCGGACTGGAAGAGTGTCACCAGTGGGGTGCCGCAGGGCTCAGTGCTTGGATCCATGCTCTTTAATATCTTTATAAATGATCTGGACATAGGTTCAACGAGCGAAATGATTAAATTTGCAGACAATACAAAGTTATTCAGAGTAGTGAAGATGCAGGGGAATAGCGAAGATCTGCAAAGTGACATAATCAGGCTCGAGGAATGGGCATCGACATGGCAGTTGAGGTTCAAGTGTAAAGTGATGTGTATCTGTAACAAAAATCTCCTGCATGAATACAGGATGTCCGGTGCAGTACTTGGAGAGACCTCCTAGGAAAGTGATTTGGGAGTTCTGATTGACAAGTCGATGAAGCTATCCACGCAATGTGCAGCGGCGAAAAGAATGCTAGGAATGATAAAGAAGGGGATCACGAACAGATCGGAGAAGGTTATCATGCCGCTGTACTGGGCCATGGTATGCCCTCATCTGCAGTATTGCGTACAGCACTGGTCACCATACATGAAGGAGGACACGGTATTACTCAAAAGGGTCCAGAGAAGAGCGACTAAGATGGTTAAGGGGTTGGAGAAGCTGCCATACAGCGAAAGATTAGAGAAACTGGGCCTCTTTTCCCTCGAATAGAGGGGACATGATCGAAACATTCAAGGTATTGAAGGGGATAGACTTAGTAGATAAGGACAGGTTGTTCACCCTCTCCAAGGTAGGGAGAACGAGAGGGCACTCTCTAAAGTTGAAAGGGGACAGATTCCATACAAACGTAAGGAAGTTCTTCTTCACCCAGAGTTTAGCAGAAAACTGGAATGCTCTTCTGGAATCTGTCATAGGGGAAAACACCCTCCAGGGATTCAAGACAAGTTCCTACTGAACAAGAACGTTCGCAGGTAGGGCTAGTCTCAGTTAGGACGCTGGTCTTTGACCGGAAGGCCGCCACATGAGCGGACTGCTGGGCATGATGGACCACTTGTCTGACCCAGTAGCGGCAATTCTTTTGTTCTTATGGAGATGGGGCAGTGCCAATGCTCCTAATTATGAGCTTGGAACCAGCTGGTATGAGATTAGCTCAGCAGTTCCTGAGTAGCTTATAAGAGTACGTGTTGGTATAAAATGGTAGAAGTCTGGTGAAACTTATGTTCTCAGCTGTAGTATGTCAGATAACCATGTTTGTTTAATATTTTTACACACGCAAAATACCTTCCCCATAAAAAAAAAGAATAAAAAAGACAGGCCTGTCAAAAAAATTACCCCCCTCACTAAACTCCCCCCCCTCACTGGAGAAAAAAGGAGGGATGCCAATTCCCTCCTGCCATCAGTGTTTTTTTGGGTTTTTTAAAAATGCTGCATGCATGCAGCACAGCCCTCGCCCTCCCCACCCCCCGCCGACGGCACGGCCCATCCCCGGCAGTAAAAAGTTGTGAGCAGGAGGAGTGCTCAGTTCCTCCTGCTCCTAGGCCAACCACCCCCCGGCCCATCCCTGGTCGGCTGAGGAGGTCGGGCCCGGCCCACCCACCTGGTACCTGTAAAATAGTTGGGAGCAGGAGGGTTGCCTGGTCCCTCCTGCTCCTTGGGCAAGGCTCCCCAACATCTTCGGGAGCAGGAGGGGTGCCCGGACCCTCCTCCTGCTCCTATGCACCACCAAAATCTTCAGGAGCAGGAGGAAAGCCCTCCTTCTCCTACTCTTCTGCCGGCCCACCGCCCAAAAGCGGCCTTAGGCCCCGCCCTGGCGCATCATCTGATGCACGGGGAGAGGCCTAAGGCCCTGATTGGCTGAGGTGCCTCCCCACCAGACTGAACCATAGCCCTGAGGGGAGGGAGCCAAAGGAATCTTCTGCTGCCATCCCAGAGCTGAAACTTTTTTGTCAGTCTTGGAAGATGTACGCTGCCCTGCCCTCCCCTGCCTGAACTGGAGCAGGGCCCTGAGGGGAGGGAGTCAAAGTACCTGCTATTTCGCCGGTGTTCACTCCATGCAGGCGCAAGGCTTTTTATTTTTTCCTTTTTGTAATAGATGAGTCGCTGCCAGTGCTACGGTGTTGTTATTGGCCCAGCTAAGGCTGAACGGTACTTTCATCCCCTGCCGGACTGAAGCAGAGCCCTGAGGGGAGGGAACCAAAAATACCTTTTGCTTTGCTGGTGTGCTCTCCATTCCAACGCAAAGCTTCCTCATATGAGTTGCTGCCGGCGGTGGGATCTTGTTATCAGCCCAGATGAGAGGGAACGGCACTTCCCTCCCCCGCCGGACCGAGTCAGAGCCCTAAGGGGAGGGAGCCAAAGGAATCTTCTGCTGCCTCACCGGTGCTGAAACTTTTTTGTCAGAGTTGGCGGATGTACGCTGCCTTCCCCTGTAGGACCGAAGCAGGGCCCAGAGAGGGAGCCATAAAAATCAGCTGTTTCTTCACCGGAATTTTCTATGTGCCAGTTTGTAACAACATCAGAGGCGTAGACATCTTAATTGCCAAAGTATCCACGGTCCTAGTGGCCGCTATGTGAGAAAGCAGGCCTGGCAAGTCTGTAACGGCAACAGACCCGCGCTTATTATGAAGAACGGCTTGTTAGGTTTTTGTTGTCTTTTTTTTTAGCGATTGTTGTTATAACCAAAAATACTTGTGATTAGTTGTCACAGTCAAAAAACTGGCGGTTGAAGAAATCAGTGTTCCTGTCGCTGAAGAACTGTGAGAAACAGGTCGGAATTTCACACTTTTTTTTTTTTTAATCTTTATTCATTTTTACATCTTACAACAAGTCTATCAATAAATGACATTTAAAATTGAATACATCACTTGAATTTCTATCAAATTCAACGTTAAAACATAAAATTTAATAATTAAGTCTGATCCAAGATGGCTGCAAGCTGTTGAGAGCGAGTAAGACGCTACCAGAGACCCGAACAAAACATTACCTTTTGCTTTATCGATACCAAAGAGGAGAGGAAAAGGCGCCTCTGGAGCCTCAAGGCGCCTGGAGACTCCTCTTCAGACGACCATGGAGGATTTTTTTGCGGCGATTAAACCAAGAGTTTGTTGCGTCTGGGAGTCGCCCGCTGGAACCGCCAGGAAGGAATGAGGCCGCGGCGAGTTTCCTTGGGCTAGAATCGACTCTGAGCCCCGACGCCAGGACCCCGCCCCCTCAACCAAAGTGTGCTAGCTCTCCACGGGAAAGCAGCGAGTCCGAAGAGGCAGACTCCGTTTCCCGGGAGGCTGAAATGAGCGAAGCACTTGAAAACGTAACTGAGGTGGGAACAATGAAGGGATTAGAATTGGAGCAAGGCATGCAGCGAGAGAAGACTGCCATCTCAGTGGAAGTTGGGACAATACCTGCAAGTATATTTTCTGTTCCTAAACCCACGAATGTTACCCTAGACTCTATATGGGATTTAGTAATCACTCTGGGACAAACATTATCACTACAAATTAAAGTATTAGAAGAGAAATTCTCAGAACAAAGAAATGAACTAAATGGACTTAAACAGTAAAATATATTGATGAAAAGTAATGTGGAAAAAATAGATAAAAAGATAAGTGAAATAAATCAGGTGCAAACAACATTGATTAAAGATAACCTTAACCTTAGGAGAAAGGTGGAAATGATGGAAAATAATATGCGGTTGAATAATCTTAGATTTTTGAACTTCCCAAAGATTCCTTCTTTATCAGCAAAAGAAGTTTTGAAAAAGTACTTTTGTGAAGTTCTTAATGTTCCAAATGATGCCTTTCCCCCTTTTTCTAAAATATACTATTTGCCAACACCAAAAAACTTGGAACAACATCCACAATATCTACTAGAGCAACAAGGCCAAGGTGAACAGATGGATCTAACAACATTATTGGAATCTTCAATGAGGGAGGTAGCTATTCCAGCTACTCTATTAGCTACGGTGGTTTTATCACCGGACAAAAATTGGAAATTACAGCTTTATTTTAAGAATAGACAAAGAATTTCTTGGACATAAAGTTCAAATATTTCCGGATGTGACAAGAGAATCTCAGAAACGAAGGAAAGAATTATTGCTTCTTAAGCCTGGGGTCACTGCAATGGTGGCATTATTTCTTTTACGATATCCTTGCAAATGTATTGTAAAGTATAAGTCTTGCAACTATATTTTCTTTGAACCATCTCAGTTGACAGGATTTCTCTCTAGGAAGCGCCTTGAAGGGGAGAAAGAAAAACTTAATGTATAAATTTACTCTTGTTCCACTCTCAACTAACCGCCTAATTTGTAATTTGAATTTCTCTTTTTTCTTTTAAATAGTTTTCTCACTCAGGTAGCATCTTGGATCCTCAATTTTGGGACTTTAATTTGATTGAGTAAATAGTAATCTAGTTATATTAAATGTAATTTCTTTTGTTAGCTATTATGTTGACTTAATCATATTCTATACAAGAAGTTTATTCTTGATAATTTGTTTTAAAATATAAATAAAGATTTTAAAAAAACAACCCATGAAATTTAACCCCCTCCCTCCCATCCCTATCATAACCTATGCAATCACATTTAACATATAAAATATTCTTCCTATTGAACTAAACATTTTATAAAATTCAGAAATCCCCCACCCCCTCATTTGTATTATACTTATAATGGAAAAATGGTATTTATTCATTACAATAATTTGTCAATGGCCCCCAAATCTCTTTAAATTTCTTATAATTCTCTTTTTGTATGGCTACTGTTCTTTCCATTTTATAAATGTGACAACGAATTCCACCAAAAACTGTAATTGAGTCTGCTCCAGTTCTTCCAATTGTGATATTTGTATGGCAAACCCTGTCATAATCAGTAGAAGCCTGTTATTTTTAGATTAAATTTGACTCTTTGCTCTCATTGACATACCAAATAGAACTGTATCATACAATAATGCCACAGGATTTTCCAATAAACAATTTATTTGGCCCCATATTGATTTTCAAAGGGCCAAGATAAATGGACAATAGAATAATAAGTGATCTAGAGTCCTTGCTTCAAGATTACAATGGCAGCATCTATCAGATGTAGAGCTATTTAACTTTTGTAATCTAACTAGGGTCCAAAATGCTCTATGCAAGAGAAAAAACCAAGTTTGTCTCATAGATGCAGACACTGTACATCTCATCCTCCAAGACCAAATTAGTGGCCATTGAGATGCAGTAATTTGATGCTTAATCTCAATGCTCCAAATATCCCTAAGACCAGTTTTAGGATTTTTATTTACAAATCCGTTTATCAATTTATACCACTGTGCGGCCTGGTGTCCCAGGAAGTCTACCTGAAAGCATAAAAATTCCAAGCTATATTGCGTATTAAGATTTTTCCATTCAGGGAACCCTACCTATCTTTCACCTCTGTTAAGTTCAATCAATTTGTACCATCTTTTAATCTTTGTAAACCGCATAGAACTTCATGATCCTGCGGTATATAAACTGTTATTATTATTACCTGAATGGCCTGCTTCAGTTGCAACCATCTAAAGCTTTGTGATTTATTAAGATCATATTTATGCTGCAATTGTAAAAAATCAAGCAGTTTACCATTTGAAATAACATCATCTAAAATATGTATACTTGAAATCATCCAGTGCTTCCAGATGACCTTAAATCCGCAAATTTGAATCTTGGGAGTTTAGCCATATAGTTTGATTCGTCGATTTATAAATTGGAATAGATGTTAAATTACTGACATATCGTAAGGTTTTCCATGTATCCATTAATATTCTGTTTTCTATATACAGTCTAGGCATTTTGATACTGAGAACATGACATAAACGTAGAGGAAACATGAGTCGCCATTCCAACCACAACCAGCAGCTGCTCTTTGAGGAAAAAGAGATCGGCTGCTGAGGAAGTGTGCGCATCCTCCACAAGCGCCACCCGTGTCTCAAATTGCCCTGTGCGCCGAGTAGTCTCCGTGAGTAGAGCTTCTAAAGAGGTAAGCTGCCCCGAAAGTTGTTCAAAACGGGAATCCAAGGCACGTACCACGGATGCCGACAGCGCTTCAATATGCACATCAGAAAGGAGTAGCGCGGAACACGGCTCTGCCACCGCCATCTTGGAATCGGACTTCGAAGGCCGCACGTCTTTTTCTTTGTCCTTTCTAGTCGCCCGTCCACTCATAGCCAGATGAAATGCTGGACAAACCTGTCCATGCACTGCTCCCAGCACTATGTCGCCCTGGTAGACACTAAATGAGGCCAGGCAAGGTGGGAAAGGACCTGGGACCCCGGAGCACGAGCAAGATACGTCCTGCTCTGTTCAGCACATCACATGACTCAAATGTAAAGAATTATAAGCTGCCGCCAAAGAGGTGGAAATGTCGTCGGACAAAATTTTATAGTATTCGCGCCCTGGAGATTTAGTTAATGTAAGCTCCTTAATACCCATCTCCACCTCAAGGCGTTCAATGGGAGCATTCAGAGCTTGAATCTGGGCCGGAGTGAGCTTAGGGAGGAGGACATTCTGAAAAAAAGCCACCCGATCGGTATCTTCAGAAGGCTTATGGGCGTAGAGATCTTTGTAATAAGTCACGAATTGGTGATGGATATGGGGTTCGGTCGTATAAGTGTGACCCTTTAGATCGGCGATAGCTGTAATAACCTGACGTTTGCGATAGGGACGGACTAAACGTGCCAGTAACCTGACAGCTTTCCCACCTCCCCCCCCAACGATGAAGGTTATATCGACGGAAATACAGCTCTCGTTCCGCCCGCTGTGTAAGAATCACATCTATCTGTTGTCTAAGGGTACGTATGCGGATACGATCAGCGTCCAGCAAGGTCCCCTGGTGGCACCTCTGTAACTGCTGTAGCTCGCCCGATAACGTCAGCAACTCTGCTTCTTGTTTCTTTTTTTTCCCAGCGACATAGGCAATAACGAAACCACGCAGTACCGCCTTGGAAGCTTCCCAGAAGAGACCCGGATCAAGATCAGGGGCGTAGTTAGTACTATAATAATCCAGCCACTTATCTCGCAGACACTTGTGAAAAGCAAGGTCTTTAAAGAGGTATCCCGGGAAACGCCAAGTCCGGTCGGGGGGGGGGGGGGGGGGGGGGTCAGCGGTGATTTGAAGCGAGAGTACCACAGGGAAGTGATCAGATAGAGGGACTCCAGCGAACTCCACCACCCCAGAACCCTCCCTTGACCTTACCAGTAAGTTGGACTGGACAGCTCCTCGCACGTCCGGCCAGCAGGCTCGCCTCCGTCCAAATGAGGCAGGCCCGCCTTGCCCAACCCACAGGATCCTAGGACCCGATTGGTCCAGGCGCCTAATAGCCCCTCCAGCTATAGGAGGGGCCTTAGGCACTTGGGCCAATCAGGCTCTAGGATCCTGTGTGTTGGGCAGGGTAGGGACCGTTCTATATCTCACATCAGAAGCCATTAAACCATACAATTTGAACTGTATTCATAGCATTCTTGTCTGATGTTATTAGTGTTCTATGAAGGCAAATTTTTATATTTGAAATCATATTGTAACGTTTGCTAACACACAATCTCAGCACTGAAATAAAATAAAACATTAAAGGGTGCACTGGGGGGTGGGGGGAGAGGGTTCTACTGCACAGGAGGATGGCTGGCAGGCAGGTACAAAGATCCACTGTAAATCATTTTGTAACTGCAATGCAATATGGCAGACTTCTGTTTTAGGCCATTTTAAAAATATGTGAAGAGGGACCGGGGAGAGCAGGGAAGAGGTGCTGCTGGCGGGGGGGTGGAGAGTTCTACTGCACAGGGGGATGGCAGACAGGAAGGCAAGCTGGCTTCGGAGGGTGGGGGTGGGACAAAGTCTGGAAGGCAGTGAGGGGGAGCAGGGAAGATGTGCTGCTGGACCAGGGGAGCAGGGAAGAGGTGCTGCTGGACCAAGGGAGCAGGGAAGTGGGGCAGGGGGAGTACATAAGAGGGGCTTCTGGACAGGGGGAGCAGGGAAGAGGGACCGGGGGAACAGGGAAGAGGTGCTGATGCACAGGGAAGTGGATTGGGGGAGGGAAATGCTGCTGCACAGGAAAATGGAGGGGGAGGATATGCTTCTGCTGCTACTGCACAGGGAAGTGGAGTGGGGAGGGAAATGCTGCTGGTGAGAAAAGGGGGCTGGAGCTGAAAGGGAAAAGATGGGAGAAGGGGGCTGGGGGGATAAAAATGGGTTTGGAGCTGGAACTGGGGCTGAAAATAGGGGACATGTGAGGGAAGGAGGCTTTACTAGCACCCATTAATGTAACGGGCTTAAACACTAGTAAATAAATAATTTCTTTAATATCCAATGAGGGATTCATGATGACATTGGCTGCTCCTGTTGATATAAAATATCTTGTAGTTTATCTGGCTCATCAAAATTTATAGTTTTATTTTCAAAAGTAATCCTTATAATTGCAGGGTATAGCAGCCCGTATTTGGTCCCCATTGCTCTTAATTGAGGTCTGAGCTCCAAAAACCTTTTCCTCTTGTTTGCAGTAGCTCTGGCAAAATCAGGAACTATATGTATATGGGCATCCTGGCATTTCAAGTTTTTATTTTGTTTTGCTAAATGAAATATCTCCATGACCTGTTGATGTCTTAACAACTTAAATATTAACTGGCGTGGACCCACCTGCTTGTCAGATCTCTTTGCGGGGATCCTATGTGCCTTCTCAATCTCTATAGGAAACTTCGTTTTTAAGAGGCAGTATTTTAGGTATAAAGTTCTCTAGAAAGGAAATTGGATTAACACTAGAAAAACACACCGATCTAATGTTCAAAAAATGTATCTCTACCCTTTGGAAACTTCGCACCATCAAAAAACTCTTCGACGAATCATCCTTTCGTCTACTTGTACAAGCCTCCATCTTGAGTACTCTGGACTACTGCAACATCATATTTTTAGGAGCATACAAAAAGTCCCTCCAAAAGCTAAGATTAATCCAAAACACGGCCGTCCGTCTCATCTTCGGACTCAAGAAATGGGAACATGTCTCTCCATACCTCCAAAGACTCCACTGGTTACCAGTAGAATCCAGAATACTTTTCAAGTTTGCCTGCATCAGCTTCAAAGCGATCTTCAGGATGCTACCAACTTACCTAGCTTCCCAATTCCTCACCTACTGCCCAAAAAAGACTTCCTGCAGAACAAACCTCTTTACTTACCCATCACTGAAATCATGTCACTACAAGAAGTACCTAAACAGAATGCTTTCTTTCCAGGCAGCCCAACTGAACACATGGCTAGCAAAACCTATACTCGAAGCCACATCGTATGCGGACTTCAGAAAATCTCTGAAAACCCGCCTCTTCAACACCACCTAAACTCTCCCCCTACCAATTATAAACCGCCTCGAAAGTCCTCCCCCTCCTTTTCCCCTCCCCCAACGTTTAATGCTGTACCTCTCTCACGCTCATCATATATATGTAGCTGTAAACAGCACTGATCCCTTGTAACTGTTCATATTGTATCATCCTATAACTTAGTATAACATCCTGTATCTGATTTTAAACATCCTGTAACTATTCTCTTGCTATCTTGTTATCTTGAACCTACTGTAATCACCCCAGTACCCGCTCACTTGGTACTTCCTGTATCTTATTGTAAACATCCTGTAACTGTTCTCTTGTTGATATCTTGTACCTTATGGTAAACACCCCAGTACCCTCTACCCCATTGTAAACATACTGTTACTGTTTTCTCGTGCTAATATCTCGCACCTTACTTGGTACTTCCGGTATCTTATTGTAAACATCCTGTAACTGTTCTCTTGTTAATATCTTGCACCTTATTGTAAACACCCCAGTACCCTGTACCCCATTGTAAACATACTGTAACTGTTTTTTCGTGTTAATATCTCGTACCTTATTGTAATCACCCAGTACCTGCTCACTTTGTGTCACCCTGTATCCTACTGTTAACACTGTACTCTCTCTAGACACGACCCCACTGTAAACCGCTTCGAACTTAGGGTATAGCGGTATATAAGAAATAAAATTATTATTATTATTATTACTTTTCTCCACCCCTTCTGGTAAACCCAAGATCCTTAAATTGCGCCTCCTCTCTCTATTTAAGCAGTCCTCCAGATCACGGGTATTTCAATTTTTTTCTGATCCAGTTTTATTTGAGTTAGTTCTGCCTCCATCACTTTGATTCTTTCCTCCATATCATTTACTTTTATTTCTACCCTCTCCATTCTTTTATTGAGATTAGCAACTTCTTCTCCAAGATCCTTTAACTTCTTTGCGTTATCCAACATTATTTCTTTAATTTCATGAAGCTTCTTCAAAACCTCATTTTCGTCTTTACCATCTTTATGCAATGGAGTCTTCAACGGTGTTACTGGCTCTGGTTTTGATCTTTTTATGCTTCCTGTGGCTGTAAACGCTGAGTCATTCTTTATTTGCTTCCCCGAAGCCATTTTATGTTACAGGATCGGCAGTATATATTTCTAACACTTGTTTGAGTAAAAAGAAAAATCTTTCTCGTAACTTATTTGACTTTAAAAAAAGTCTGCCAGCACGGAGCTCCTTCCTCACCCGACCGTTTTCATGCGCGATCAAGCCACGCCCTCGCTTTTTAAAAAAATTTTAATTACTGCCCTAAGGGCTAGAAAGCCAAGGCTTTCCTGACTAAAAACTACTTTTTCCTATTAATATTTTTCTCTGAGAAAAGGGAGAGCCGTGACTGTGCAGGAACGGGTCAGAATGGTCAGAAAAAAAACTGACAGGCAGAGGTGAGGGGCTCGAGTAGTAGGGCAATCCTGCACATGCTTAGTAAGCTCAAAAGCTTACTATAGCTAGGGGAGAGTACCGACATCATTAGGCTCAGACAGAGACTTCACCATCAAGTGGGGCTGAATATCCCCTGCCTGTCTCTGGAGAAAAATACAATATTCAAACAATAATAATTTTAAAAAAGCGCTCACACATTAGGAGGGGGAAAAAGCGATGTATTACACTACCTAGGGAAGGAAACTTCTTAGGAAGGAAGCAAAGGCATCCTTAAACAAAAAGGTCTTTAGATTTGTCTTATATATTGAGAAGGATGTTTCATTTCTGATATGGCTTGGAAGTATGTTCCATGATGTCGGAGCTAAAACAGAAAAAATTGTTTCAGTATTGTGTCATAAAATATATGGCGAAGTAATGGAATTGAAAGATTTTGCTGGGAAGATCATAGTAGTCGCAATGTTGTGTGAGAGATCAATAGTCTGACAATGAATGCCGGTGTGCTTTCTTATTTTGTTTTGAAAACAAGTAGGAAGATTTTAAATGAGATGTGGTAGGATAATGGCAACCAGTGAGCGTGTTTCAAGAAAGAGGTAACATGGTTGTATTTTTTAGCCTTGTAGATGAATTTCACCGCTGTGTTTTGTATTATCTAAAGTCATCTGATTTCTTTTTGATTTATACCATGGTAAAGGGAGTTTCTGTAGTCCAGCTGTGTTATAACTAAAGAATGAATTGAGGGATTCTTGATCTAAAAGACCTGAAATGGAATGGATAATTTTTAACTTATAAAAACATTTTTTGACTACTGAGCTTATGTGCTAGTGATAAGATAGTTTATTGCCTGTAATACAGATGTAACCTCAATCGGAATGACTATACAGAAATGGCACACTATTAGGAGAATATGTAGGGATAAAGTCATTTATATTGTGCATTAATAAATCTCTCATCTCTCCACACTCTGTGTCTTCTCTGCAAAAGCCAAATCCAGAGCTCCAAACTTACCTCAGCACAACTTGCACAGATTTCATACCAGGTTGCAAATCCCTAGGAAAAAAAAGAGTGAGATATGTGAGAAAGAACAAGTTATCACATTTTGCAATGTCATCCTGCATCATGGGGGAATATGTGGGGAAGGAGGGAGGAGGCAGGCAAGCTGTGGACTGAAGAAGTGAAATGAAAAAAACAAAATCTCCATTGAGAAAAAAAAATAAATGGTTAAGACCTGACCCCTCCTCCCCCTCCATAAACAGAAAAACCCACTGATCCTGTCCCCGCTGGAGATACATTCTAGACTGTTTAAGAGGGTCACACTACTCCAACTAGATCAGGAACATAAAGAAAATATAAATTTTTATATATAGAACCACCACAAAAATGATACACTTCGCATAAACTTCCCTTGATATGTAATTCTCAAAATTGAATCCTCTACCACACCATGTAATGTACACGAATCACTGTTATGTAATTTATCTAGATAATCTATATTACGCAATTCTTTTGGTAATTCCTATAATTTGTATTCCGCCTTGAACAATATATAATGTATAATGTATTAAGAACATAAGAACATAAGCAGTGCCTCTGCCGGGTCAGACCATAGGTCCATCCTGCCCAGCAGTCCGCTCCCGCGGCGGCCCAAACAGATCACAACCTGTCTGAATCATCTGAAGGGGCTCCCCTGCCACCTTGGCCTCCCAATTTGGTCCTGCCTTCCCATCGAAGTCCCAGCCCTCCGGTCCTGCACATGCACGACCTGGTTGGTTTATACTCATTACCTGACAAACTTTCTATACTTTTGTTACATCCCAGCTCCTCCCTCAGTATCCCATGATCCCTTTATCCCTCAGGAATCCGTCCAATCCCTGTTTGAATCCTTGGACCGTACCCTGCCTGATCACTTCCTCCGGTAGCGCATTCCAAGTGTCCACGACCCTCTGGGTGAAAAAGAACTTCCTTGCATTTGTTCTGAACCTATCTCCCTTCAGTTTCTCAGAATGCCCCCTTGTATTTGCTGTCCCCTTCAGTCTGAAGAATCTGTCCCTATCCACCCTCTCTATGCCCCTCATGATCTTGAAGGTCTCTATCATATCTCCCCTGAGCCTCCTTTTTTCCAGAGAGAAGAGCCCCAGCCTATCCAGCCTCTCGGCGTATGAGCAGTGTTCCAGCCCTTTTACCATTTTCGTTGCTCTCCTTTGGACTCTCTCAAGTACCGCCATGTCCTTCTTGAGGTGCGGCGACCAGTACTGAACGCAGTATTCCAGATGCGGACGCACCATCGCTCGATACAATGGCATGATGACTTCCCGTGTTCTGGTTGTTATGCCCTTTTTTATGATGCCCAGCATCCTGTTGGCTTTTTTCGAGGCTGCCGCGCACTGTGCAGATGGCTTCAGTGATGCATCCACCAGCACACCCAAGTCTCTCTCGAGTCTGCTGTCTCCCATCAATACCCCCCCCCAATTTGTAGCTGAACAACGGGTTCTTTTTCCCTATATGCATGACCTTGCATTTGTCCACGTTGAAGCGCATTTGCCATTTGTTTGCCCAGTCTTCCAGCTTGTCCAGGTCTCTTTGTAGGTCCTCACACTCCTCCCTGGTCCTAACTCTGCCGCACAGTTTGGTATCGTCTGCGAATTTTATAACCTCACACTTTGCCTCCTTTTCCAGGTCATTGATGAATATGTTAAAGAGTAACGGCCCCAGCACCGATCCCTGTGGCACACCGCTCGTGACTCCCCGCCAGTCAGAGTATTGACCCTTTACTCCAACCCTCTGCAGTCTACCCGACAACCAGTGCTCGATCCATCTGTGCACATCCCCTCCCACCCCGTGGTTCCAAAGCTTCTTAAGTAGCCTTTCATGTGGCACCTTGTCGAAAGCCTTCTGAAAATCGAGGTAAATGATGTCTATGGGCTCCCCTTTGTCCATGCGACTGCTTATTCCCTCAAAGAAGTACAGCAGGTTCGTTAGGCACGACCTCCCCTTACAGAATCCGTGCTGGCTTGTTCTCAGTAGGCCATTCCTCTCAATGTGCTCGCAAATGCCGTCCTTGATCATAGCTTCCACCATCTTCCCTATAATTGAAGTCAGGCTCACCGGCCTGTAGTTCCCGGGGTCACCCCTCGATCCCTTCTTGAAGATGGGTGTGACATTTGCCAATTTCCAGTCCTCTGGTACCTCACCCGTTTTCAAGGATAGGTTGCAAACATGTTGGATTGTGCCCGCTATTTCCTGTCTTAGTTCCTTCAGAACCCTTGGGTGGATCCCGTCCGGGCCCGGTGATTTGCCGCATTTTAACCTGTCTATCTGTTTGAGGACATCCTCCTTACTTACCTCTATGTGTTCTAATTTCTCAGCCTGTTCCCCACTCATGAGGTCCTCTGAGTCCGGTATATTAGAAGTGTCTTCGCTCGTGAAAACCGACGAGAAGAACGTGTTCAACCTCTCAGCTACCTCTTTATCCTCCTTAATCACTCCCTTCCTGTCCCCATCGTCCAACGGCCCCACCTCCTCTCTCGCTGGTCGCTTCCCCTTAACGTAACTGAAGAATGCCTTGAAGTTTTTCGCCTCCCTGGCCAGCCCCTCTTCGTATTTCCCTTTTGCTTTTTTAACCTCCCGGTGGCATTCCTTTTGGCATTTCCTGTGCGCCTGACGGTTTTCCTCTGTTGGGTCCTTTTTCCAACTCTGGAAAGATACTTTTTTGTCTTTTATCGCCCTCTTTACTTCTATTGACATCCAAACCGGGTCCTTTGATCGCTTGTTCTTGCAGCCTTTCCTGAAACTGGGGACGTACATTCTTTGCGCTTCCTGCAGGGTGTCCCTGAATAGGGTCCAGGCGCTTCCCACAGTCTCCATCCTAAAGATGTTTCTGAGCTTCCTCCCCACCATTTCCCTCATAGCAACATAGTTCCCTTTCTTGAAGTTCAGCGCAGTTGTTGCGGTCCTCCTAACTATGGGTGTCCCTCTTTCTAATGTGAATCTGATCATGTTGTGATCACTGTTTCCTAGCGGTCCTCCCACTTCTACCCCTCTTGCAGGCCCCCCTAAACCGTTTAGGATGAGGTCAAGAGTAGTACCCCCTCGCGTCGGTTCTTTGACTAGTTGCTCCATGAAGCAGTCCTTCACAGCTTCTACAAATCCTGTCTCCCTCGTGCAGTTGGAGTGACCCGTACTCCAGTCTATCCCTGGGTAGTTGAAGTCCCCCATCACTGTTACACTTCCAGTCCTGCACTCCTGTTTCAGTTCCGCTTCCAAGTCGTGTCCGACTCCCTCTGGTGTACCAGGTGGTCGATAGTAAAGCCCCAGTTTTATGCCCGCACCCTTGTTTCCCGGTAATTTGACCCATAGCGATTCCAGCTCCTCTGCCTTTGTTGCCATATCCATCCTGATCGAGTGGATAGAGTCCTTTATATATAGTGCTATGCCTCCCCCCTTTTTGTGGGTCCTGTCCCTCCTGTAGAGCTTGTACCCCGGCAGCGCTACATCCCATTGATTTTCCTCTGTCCACCAGGTTTCTACAATCCCAATTATATCCAGGTCCTCCTCTTTGGCCACGACTTCTAGTTCACCCATCTTGGCCGTGAGGCTTCTTGCATTTGCGTATAAGCCCCGCAGGTTCCGTCGTTTTTCTTCCACCTTTGCATTTACCTGGGCCACTTGCCCTTGGATTTCTGGCAATTTTCCCGCTCTCTGTGTTTCTGCCTTGCCCTCAGCCTTTACCCTCTTGGCTTCCTGCTTCCCCACATTCCTGCCACCCCACGTCTCCGCTTTTCCTCTGGGATTCCTAGCCCTACCGTCCCCCTCCTGGGCTATCATCCCTTGAGCCTCTGTTTGATCCCCTTCGCCCTGTGGTACCTCTATATTACCCTCGGCTTTCGCCCTCATGCCACCCAGCCCCGTGTCCCTGTGCCCCTTAGTCTTCTCCCAGCAAGCTCCCTTTACCCGTTGTTTCCCTCGCTGTCTGATTTTGAGATCTTCCGGTCCCTCTGTTTCCTCCCTGCAGTCAGCTCGTTCAGCATCTGTTCTGGATACTGTTTTCCGAAGCGTCAACATCAGATCAGCTGTCGGCTTTCCCCCTCTCCTCAGTTTAAAGCCCTCTCGATCTCCTTCCTCACATTGGCTGCCAGTAGTCTGGTTCCCGCTGTGCTCAGGTGCAGTCCGTCCCGCCGGTAGAGCTTGTTCTTTCTCCAGAAGGACGTCCAGTTCCTCACAAAGCGGAAGCCCTCCTCCTGGCACCATCTCCTCAACCATGCATTCACAGCTTGGATGTCTGACTGCCTCTTTGCATCTGCTCTCGGTACAGGCAGGATCTCCGAGAATGCTATCCTCCGTGTGCTCCGCTTCAGCTTTCGTCCCAGGACCCTGAACTGGTCAGTCAGTGCGTCCATGCTGAAGTTCCTCCGGCTCACATCGTTTGTTCCGACGTGGATTATTACCGCAGTCTCCTCTGTCTCTGCTCCGTCTAGGATCCTCTCAATCCTATCAGTGATGTCTCGTGTCTATGAACTGTTTTCCTACCTTCTTCTACTCTATGTTTATAACCTAACTAATTTATTTTTCTCAAGTACTTTAGCAAGAATGTGAGCCTTTGGGACAGTCAGGGAATTCTAAGTACTTTCTCTTCATCTTAATTAATCTTACTTATTGCATTTCTTTTGTTTATACTGTAAACCGCTTAGAACCTCACGGTACAGCGGTATATAAGAAATAAAATTATTATTATTATTATTATAAACTATAACATATACTGAAGAGCAGGATTAGAAAAGCTTTACTAACAATAAGGGCGGAAAAGGCCTTGAGAAATTTTCTCAGGAAGCAGTGTTGAGGTTAGAGCTCCATCATAGGAGGTTTCTTAGTGGACATTAGTTTAATAAAGGAGGTCCTGTATAGAGAGAGGCAGGTCTTGAAGTGTAGGATGAGATATCCAGGGTCTCTTCTACTATCACCATTCTAGGGGAAGATTAGGTTTTTACCTCAATAATCTTTCTAGTAGAAGGGTACAGTAGGCTTGACAAGTGGGTTTCTTCCCTTTACCCATAAGGTTTGCAGAAGGCAATACAGACTGGCATCCATCATCAGTATCACTCAAGAGGAAATGTAGAAAGGTAAGCTCCTGGATAGTGTCTCTGCCATGAGACATCAAAGATTTCCAGCACTGGGGAAGAAGAGGTTGTGCTGATGGAGAACAGCTGGACTCAGGTTACAAGACCCTACAGGATTGATACTGTGACTCCACCTACCCTTGAACTAAAGAACCGGTATGCAGCCATGGAAGCGGAGGAGAAGAGAGCATCCCAGGGAAAGGAATGACCAAAGCTTGAAATCACCAAAGTTGCTGAATCTGTGACCACTAGGTGAAAGACAGTGGTGGTTGGCAATTCCCTTTTAAGGGGTACAGAGGCATCCATCTGCAGACCAGACATGATGTCCTGGGAGGTTTGCTGTCTGCCTGGTGCCAAAAATCAAGATGTTATGGAGAGCTTGCTAAGACTCATCGAGCCTAATGACTATTATCTGATGTTACTCATCCATGATGGCACTAATGATACTGTAAGGTACCCTTCTGAATGTATCAAAAGTGATTTCATGGCTATGGGAGGGAAGGTGAAGCAATCAGGTACACAGGTGGTGTTTCCATCAATCCTCCTTGTCGAGGGTAGAGGCCAGAGCAGAGAAGCTCGCATCCCGGAGATGAATGCATGGCTGGTGTCAACAGCGTTTTGGCTTACTGGACCATAGGATGATTTTTCAAGGCATACTCAGTTGAGATGGTGTGCATTTATCAATGAAGGGATGAAATGTCTTCAGCAGCAAACTTGACTAACCTACTGAAGAGGGCTTTAAAACTAGAATCATTGGGGCAGGATGATCAATACCACAAGTTAAGTATAAGCTCTCGGGTAAGTTAATCACTAAATACTTTTACACAAATGAGAAAAAGGGGCAATGTCTGAAACGCAGTATATACTAATTCTCAAAGTATGGGAAATGAGGTTCTTAATCTAGAAGCTGAGTTGGATTGTGGTGATCACGGAGACGTGGTTCACAGTGAGCCATGACTGGGAAATAGTTATATCGGGCTAGAATCTGTTCAGGAAAGACAGGGTAGGAAGAAAAGGAGGGGGAGTGTCATTATATGTTAAAGATCATATTAAAACCACACAATTACAGGATCTAAAGTGTAAGGAAGAGGCACTGTGGGACAAACTGGAAAGAGGGAATGAAAAATGTATTTCTTTTATCGTCTCTCCAGACCAGCATAGCTCACTGATTGGTAATAGCTCACCATGACCAGCAGGTGGAGACTGAGACACAAACTTTTGGCTGAAATACAAGTGGGCTTTGCTTTCCTAAATACAATCAGTTTGCTATCAATCTCCAGCAGGTGGAGGTGGTAAGCCTGTGCAGCCTGATTTAGTGTAGGACTGTTGGATTTTGTTTAGGCCTTCTTGTCCTCATCTGTGGTGCCAAACTGAGCTTGGGGGACCCTTTTGGGGGGTCCGTCCAACCTCGAGGGTGTCACACTTGATGAGTTAAGTCCCTACCCACCTCCCCAAAAATTTTTTCACTAGAGGTGTCTCAGCTGTAAGCCTTGCCACCAACACCAGCAAGGCATATGGCTTTGAGAGCCAGTGGGGTCTGTTCAATTGTCCCTTACAGTTATATTAAGGGAAAAAAAACCCTGAGGCATTGCCGGTGTGAAGGGAAACCTTCAACTGAGGTAAATTGCATTTAATTGCTAATAGAGAATGACATGGGGAAAAAATTTGTCCCAACCCCGCCTGCTCAGTCCCAGTCTCCGCCCCATCCTCGCAAACCATCTGATCCCATCCACACAAGCCTCAAATAGTTTTATACTGAACTTATTTTATTAAAGTATAAAAAGAAACAATATTCTGTAAAATCGTCATTTCATATATCAAAGTTCTGGCTGCTGAACTAGAGGAAGAGATCTTCAGCTGGCAGGGCTTTGTTTATAAATGTTTATCAACACATCTAATATACTACTTTATCCTAAAGAAAAGAAAAGAAATAATTTTTTTCTACCTTTGTTGTCTGGTTTCTGCTTTCCCCATCTTCTTGTCTTCCATATGGCATCTACTCTGTTACTGTGCCTCTCCCTTCCATCTCTCCCTCACCCCCCCAATTGGTCTGGCACCCATCTTCTTCCCTCCGCTCCCCCCATAGTCTGGCATCTCTGTTTTCTTCAAGTTTCAAGTTTAATATAAATTTGATCACTTATTCAAAGTTCTAAGCGATGTACAAATCAGTAAAATTACAATTTGGGGACAACAAAACAAACGACAAACTAAATCTTGTAAGATATATTAAAAACTAATATTACAAACATATTAAACAAAAGGAAAGAGAAATATAAGTTCTTTGATAGTAAATAAGACATATATGGGAAACTACACTGGGAAGGGAAAGATCATGTATTTCAGAGAAGTAAAGAAATGCAATTGAAATAAGGCTACTACTCAAGCTTTCTAATTATAAAATGCATCCTTAAAAAGAAAGCTTTTTAATTGGCTCTTAAATCTGTCCAAATCACGTTCTTCCCTTAAATCGATAGGGAGTGAGTTCCATGTTTGGGGGGCTGGTTTTTAGCATCTTTCTCCTCCTTTCCTCCCCTCAGATCTGGTATCTGTCTCCCTAATCCAGCATGTGCCCTTTTTTTCCTTTATCCCCCCGCTTCCATCCAGTAAGTGCTCCCCTCTCTCCTCTCCACATTCCTTCAGCGTCTGTTCTACTCTCTCCCCTCCCCACTTTCCTTCAGCATCCTTCGCACGGTACAGCAGCCCCCTCCTTCCCTCCTGATCGCCACTGTTCGGATCTCTCTCTCCCTCCCTTCCCCTTCGCTTGCGATTTTCACTTTTCTGTCTCTGAGCGGCCCAAGCCTTTCCTCAAGGTATGTGCGGCTACACTGAAACTTCTCCTCTGATGCAACTTCCTGTTTCTAGTTCAGTCAGAGGAGAAGTTTGAGGCAGCCGCGCGTTACTTGTTTAAATACTTGTGCCACTCGAAGACAGAAAAATGAAAATCGCCAGCAAAGGTGAGGGGGAGGGAGGGAGATGCCCAGACTGAGAGGAAGGAGGGAGGGGGCTGCTGGACCGCACGGTCGTGAGGGGTGAAAGGTATTTTGCGCTCGTTGCCTCAACTGCGGGGACAAGGCCATTCACCACTCCACGGGCCACGGGGCGGTGAATGGCCTTGTCTCAGTACCCGCGGCAACCAGGCTTTTTTTCTTCCTGTTTCAGCAGGTTACCTGCAACATTCACTGTATCATTCTCTAATTGCTAATACCACTTTTATTTTTCAGATAGTAGCGGTTTTCGCAATAAGTAGTTTTAAAGGGATAGAGTGCTCATTGTGTTCCTGCCGCGAGATCGCTGCAGCTGGCCTGTGTTTGCAGTGTGTCCATCACCACAGATGGGAATCCTCCCCGGCTTTGTATGCTGGCAAGCAGGGTTCCCCTTTGCGCGTCAGCAGCACGCAGGAATTTCCCCAGCCGCCAATGGTCAGGTAAACAAAGGTTTCCCTTACTGCCGATAGTGCTGGGGACTCACTTTCCGCTGCTGCTGGCTTTAGCGGCTGAGGTGGTTCAGGCCTCTTTGCCGCTGCAAGCCTTAGAGTTTTTTTCGGCGGGTTTTGCACTGATTTTGGTGGGAAGCTCCTCCATTTTGTCTAAAGCCTCAGGTGACCTTCCCCCTGTATTGGAGAGACAGGGGCAGGTTTCTACTGGGTCTCCTGCTTTGGCAGTGAATCCTGCTGTGCCACCAGGGGGGTTTTCCTCAGATTTTGTACTAGCCTTGTGCAAGGCTTATCTTCAGGCGGCTGGGGGTTCTCTTTCCTCCACGGGGGTCACGGGTTTTTCAGAGGGTCTTTTGCCCTTCACATCCGGCCTCATTCGGCCCCCTTCAGCGTCGGTTCCGACCCAATCCCCCCAACTCCGTCCAGGCAGCTGTCTTTGTCATTTTATTCTTCACATCACATTGGTCTCAAGAGCTGGTTTCTGTTTCCATCCATCTACTCTTAACTCACTTGCCAGGGTCTTCTGACCATTTGACATGTCTTCTTTCTTCCTGCTCACCATTCATCTTCAATCTCTGTGTATGTTTTCCCCCCTTGTACAGCAAGCATCTCCTTTCTCTGTCTCCTATACTTCCCTTTCTAGTATTTCCCCTGTGCCCATGTCCCTACCTTCATCAACACTATTCTGTCTCCCTATCCTCTCTGTGCTCAGTGTCAATCCTGTGTCCCTATGCCCCCCCACGTCCAACATCTCTCTTCTGCGTTCCTCTCCCCCTCATGTCTAGCCATCTTCTGTGTCGATATACCCTCCTATGCCTGGCACTGCCCCATTGACTTTATTATAAAGCGTTCCCCTTTGCGTCCCTGTTCCTATGTAGAGAATGACACGGTGAAAAAATTGGTCCCCGTCACCGCCCCGTCCCCGTCTCACCATCCCCGTCACCGCCCCGTCCCCGTCTCACCAACCCCGTCACCGCCCCGTCCCCGTCTCACCATCCTCTTCACCGCCCCGTCACCGCCACTGCCACCCCATTCACCGCCCCGTCACCGCCACTGCAATCCCATTCACTTTTCTTTATTTACGTATAAAGGAAACATTCTTTAAAACTTTAAAACTTAGTTAAATATTAGTTAATAACTATACAAAAACAAAACACGCAGAGAAAAAATTAATTAATAAAAATTCTCAAAACTGACACATTTTGATCACTAAATTTAAAATAGTTATTTTTCATACAGTTTTTCAATCACTAATCTTCCACCACCCCTGGGGCTAGCAATGCAAAAACAAACACGACATGTACTTTAAATGCTGCCGTGATTAGCATAGTGACCGCGGCTACGGCTGCAAGTCTCCCCTCCCCCCAGCGATCACGGCAGGAGGGCACCCAACCCCTCCTGCTGGACACCCCCCCCCAACGAACCCTCCCACCCCGGAACCCCCTTAGTCTTACTTTTCAAGTTGGACCGGACAGCTCCTCGCTCGTCTGGCCAGCAGGCCTGCCTCCGTCCAAATGAGGCGGGCCCGCCCCTCCCCTCCCCTGCCTCCCAATGGCCTCCCCTAAGAGCGCCGGCAGGAGGGTACCCAACCCCTCCTGCTGGACCCCCCCCCAACGAACCCTCCCACCCCGGAACCCCCTTAGTCTTACTTTTCAAGTTGCACCGGACAGCTCCTCGCTCGTCTGGCCAGCAGGCCTGCCTCCGTCCAAATGAGGCGGGCCCGCCCCTACCCTGCCCAACCCACAGGATCCTAGAGCCTGATTGGTCTAGGCACCTAAAGCCACTCCCGCTATAGGAGGGGCCTTAGGTGCTTGGGCCAATCAGGCCCTAGGATCCTGTGGGTTAGGGAGGGGAGGGGAGGGGCGGGCCCGCCTCATTTGGACGGAGGCAGGCCTGCTGGCCAGACGAGCGAGGAGCTGTCCGGTCCAACTTGAAAAGTAAGACTAAGGGGGTTCCGGGGTGGGAGGGTTCGTTGGGGGGGGTCCAGCAGGAGGGGTTGGGTACCCTCCTGCCGGCGATCTTAGGGGAGGCCATTGGGAGGACCGGCAGGAGGGGTTGGGTACCCTTCTGCTGCGATTGGCAGGAAGGGTTGAAATGACAAATGAGGAGCACGGTGAAATAGCGGTTCCTAGAAGGGGGTACATTGGCCCGCGGGGACAAACCTGTTCACCGTTTCCGCGGTCGGTGAATGGCCTTGTCCCCGTCACCGCAGCGACTGCTATTTTTCTTCCCCGTTTTCGGCGGTGACCCGCGGCTTAAATGCGGTGGCCGCGGGTAAACCGTCACCGTGTCATTCTCTATTCCTATGCTCCTATCCATACCCACAATCTTCCTCTTTTTGTATCTCCTTGTGTTCAGCTGCTCCCCTTATTCCTTTACACCAAATTGTCTCACCCTCTCTTTTCTCCCTCCCTCCACTGTGTTAAATATTTCACTTGCATCATCCCCTTGGTTCAGCATCTCTTTCCCTTCCCTCTTCTCCTCCCTGCAGGTCCAGTACCGCTCTCCCTTCTCTCAACATAGCCCAAGGATCCAGAACCTCTTTCCCTTCCCTCTAGCCCCTCCTCTAATGGGTCCAACATCTCTCTCCCTTCCCTCTAGCTCCAGATCTGAGCCGCAAATTCAGTACCTCTCCCTTCCAGCTTTAGGTCTAGCACCTCTCTTTTCCCTTCAGTTCCAGTCCCCCCCCCAATCAGTAGCTCTCTCCCTTCCCTCCAGCCCCAACCCTCCCCCCCATTGGTCCATTACCTCTCTTTCCCCAGCCCAAATCCAGCACCATCCTTCAGCTCTAGTTCTGAAACAGCCAGCACCCCCCACCAGCAAATACATTGATAGTGGCAGGCGACATCCCCAAACACAGGTCAGCATCTCCTCCCGAGCTCCCCTCGCAACTACTACTCGAATGAGCCAACCAAGCTGAAAAATCTTGAGCAGCCTTCTCAAGAGGCCTTCCTTTTGCTGATGACCCCCTCCTCGATGTAACTTCCAGTTTCACAAAACCAAGAAACATCAAGGAGGGACTCATTGGCAGAGGAAGGCCTTGAACAGGCTTCTGAAGATTTTTCATTATCCACACGGCTGGCTCCTTCAGGTAAAAGCACCACCACACTGAAAAAACTTCAGAGGTCTGCTCCAAGCTTTCCTTCAGCTGACGAGTCCCTCCTTCAGTTTTGCAAGCAGGCTTCTCAAGATTTTTCAGCGTGGCGCAGCCGACTCGTCCGGGTAAGGTAGGTGTGAGGGGAACTGGGGAGTAGATGCTGAGCCGTAGGGAGAGGGAATGTTGTCACGCTGACCTTGGTACAATTTTTGCCACGAGAACAAGGCCGTTTACCACTCTTGTGGGGAAGTGGAAGACCTTGTTCCCATTCCCGCCTTAAGTTGGCTATATTGTTTCCCACAACCGCAGTTCACCGCGGGAACCCTTTACCGTGTCATTCTCTACTTAGAAGGTGGGTTGGAGTTTGGAATTGAAAGCATCAAAGAAGTGGGCTTTGAATCTGGATTTGAATACTGTCAGTTCTAACTACATCCTAAATACATAAATATAGGAGTTTGGCAAAAAGGAAAACTTGAAATAGAACCAAATTCATGGTAAGAAAATGTCAGATTAATACTGCAAATGAAATATAAAAAGGTAAGAGGCATTCTTCTCACACAGATCAATCTGTGCCAACAAAATAAGATTTGCTTTGCTCTCTGGTTCTCATACTACTTATTTGCTGGACACCAATTTTAGTCAAGTCAAGAAAGGTAAATTTTTATAACAGGAAGTAGTTTAAAAGTTGGTTCAGGACAGTTTTCCTTTCAATCTTTCCTTACATACAAGCTAAAAGTAGCAGTCAAATGATTTATAAAAGCACTTTAATACAGTAAGAATGGCCAGTTCCAATGCAAACTGAGAAGACAAAAAGCAGAAAAAATGGCTGGTACCTGGAATTTCTAATCAGTTCCACTTGGCGTGGAGTCAATGCAAAAATACATGGACTGTCCTGCAGCTTCTCATTATTCTGAGGGACTAGAAAGAAGGTGAGGAAAAGCAGACATTATATTCCAAGCAGTACACTGTTCATTTCCTGACATTAGTACCTAATGGCAGCCTAATGACTTCAGAAAAACTCACCAGTCCTAACACCCAGACAAGAATGCTCCAGGACTGAGATGAGGCAGGAGATGAGGGCATTTGTGGGACATGGACTCTTCAGCTTATTTCTCAGAATGGGTTCCTAGCTGCTTATCCATTCTATTCATCTTCCTTAGACCCAACATCAAAATTTGATGACTTACAGCCAGTTGAGCTTTACTTAAAGGGATGGTGTAACCTGATGTGCCATTATGAAAGCACTGTCTGCAGGTACTTTAACTCAGATTTTGTATTATAGGTCAAAAGGTTAAAGTATATATGTACTTTCCCTTTTGAAAAAAAAATTACCACAGGTACAAAGTTACTTTAGATTTTTTTGCACCTTTTTTTCTCCTGTGGACAAGGTGAAATTATGTCATAACTGTTAATTTCCTTTCCTTTAGTCAGGCTGTATTGTGCTGAACAAGCAGGCATTATCACTTCCTACCATCTGACGGTAACTGAACTTTTCCAGTAAACTCACGGTATAACCTGCTGGTGGCTCAGTAGAAAACTCCCAGTATGCATCTGCCAAAGCAAAAGATCTCAAGTACAACACACACACGTCCCATCAACCACTGCAGCTTTTTGTAACATGAGCCCCAACACCACATCTGTGGCACTCTTCTTTCTCTGCTTCAACAGATTAAAAGAAAAAAGGAAGAACAAACTTTTTCTCTCATAAAGGCAGAGCAGTCCAAGAGCCCCGCATCCAAGTATTCCGAGGGCAGGTCTCAAGATGATGCAGCCAAACTAAAGGAAAGGAAAGGAAATTAAACAGATATGACAAGAGTAATATCAATGCTAGTCTCACACTTGCAAACACACCCAGATGATCCCCAAGCCTTTCGGGATAATGTTTTATGGACAGGCAATCAAAAGTGGAATTCTTTGGACATCATAGGTCTCATTATGTCTGGTGTAAAGCAAATAGCAGCATTTAATAGCAAGATCATCATACCAATAATCAAACATGGTAGTATTAGTGTGATGGTGTGGGGATGCTTTTCTGTCTCAGGACCTGGAAAACTTGCCATTATTGAAGGTACCATGATTCTGCACTGTATCAGAAAATTCTTAAGGAGACTGTCCAGTCATCTTGTTCATAGCTTGAGTTAAGAATAATTGGGTTATGCAGCAAGATGATCCAAAACACATGAGCAAGTCTACATCTGTATGGCTAAGGAGAAACAAAATTAGTGTTTTTGGATTGGCCTAGTCAAAAATCCTGACTTATGTATGCTGTCACAGAGGACCTGAAACAAACAGCTCAGGCTTGAGAACCTACAAATGTGTCTGAAATAAAGCAATTCTGGAAAAAGGAAAATAAATAAATAAAGAGTGGGCTAAGATTACTCGATAGTGTTATGAACAATTGGTATCAAATGATATGAAGCATCTGGTTGCAATTATTGCTGCTAAAGGTGATGCAACCAATTATTACACGTATTTAACACATATACACTCTTCTTGTCTGCAAAATGTTAATCAAGATGGTGTTCAATCATAAAAACATTAAAACTCCCAGTTAACAAATCAAGGAAACAGCAGCACTTTCACCGCTTTCCTAAACTGCAAATCCAACTCCTCCCCTCTAAGTAGGCAACTATTCCACTCCAACACAGCCCTCATCTTAAATGTCCTCTTTCACCATACTTCCTTTCTCTTAACAGCTGCATTACGAAGTGCCACATGACTTCTAGAGGAGGAATGAAAAGGATATGTAGGCACATACTATACTAATCACGATGGGAGAGTCAGTGTTGACAGAGAGAGACACACAGAGAGACAGAGAGCGAGAGATGGTAGATGTGTGTTCTGCCAGAGCTGGTGTTTGTGAGTATGAGCTAATACCTAACAGAGAGGAATGTTGCTACTCTTTGGGTTTTGGCCAGGTACTAGTGACCTGGATTGGCCACCATGAGAACGGACTAATGGGCTTGATGGACCATTGGTCTGACCCAGTAAGGCTTTTATGTTTTTATGTGGCTATTTATCACACACAGTTTACACTGAGCAAAATCGAGTGAAAAAGCTTGTTTAGTTTTCAAAAAGTACCTAAGGCAATTAAGTGTAGAACACTAAATGTGGCATATGATGCACATATATAACCAAAAGGAGAAGTAAAGACCTCAAAGAACCCCCGGAGTCCAATCAATGGAAAGACACCAATTTGGGGTTTTGAGTACCATCACTGGTCAAAACCTCCTTTTTGGATAATGTTTATTTTTATAGAGAAATTTTTTTTCGGTTTTTAATAATTTATGATTTTTGAATTAAATCTTTTATAATATATTAAATATGTTTCAATAAATATCACTTCAAGTTTCTCCCATCTTTGATGAAGAGACAGAGCTGGCAACGAAGCAAGATTAAACCATAAAGCTAGATATAATATGTTACAAAAAGCACAGTTACTTACCGTAACAGGTGTTATCCAGGGACAGCAGGCAGATATTCTCACATGTGGGCAATGTCATCCATGGAGCCCGGATGCGGACAGCTTCACAAGCAGACTTGCTTGTAGAACTTTAGAAAGTTTGCGACAACCGCACCGCGCATGCGCGACTGCCGCACCACCCAGTGCAGAGCATGTGTCTCCTTAATTCAGATAGCTAGCAGTGAAGCCAACCAGGGGAGGTGGGTGGGTTGCGAGAATATCTGCCTGCTGTCCCTGGATAGCACCTGTTATGGTAAGTAACTGTGCTTTATCCCAGGACAAACAGGCAGCATATTCCCACATGTGGGTGACCTCCAAGCTAACCAAAATGGGAAAGTGGGAGTGTTGGCAACTTAGGAGAATAAAGTTTGTAAAACTGCCTGGCCGAAATGGCCATCCCATCTGGAAAAAGTATCCAGACAATAATGAGAAGTGAATGTATGAACCGAGGACCAAGTGGCAGCTTTGCAGATTTCCTCAATAGGAGTAGGTCTGAGGAAAGCCACTGATGCCACCATGGCTCTGACTTTGTGGGCTGTGACTCAACTCTGTAGATGCAGTACAGCCTGAGCATAGAAGAAAGAGATGCAAGCAGCTAACCATTTGGAGATGGTGCGCTTGGAAATCAGATGTCCCAACTTGTTTGGATCGAAGGAGACAAAAAATTGAGGTGCAGATCTATGTGGTTGAGTGCGTTGCAAGTAGAAAGCCAAAGCACACTTACAGTCCAGAGTATGAAGAGCTGATTCTCCAGAGTGAGAATGAGGCCTTGGAAAAAACACTGGAAGTACAATGGATTGATTGAGATGAAATTCTGAAACCACTTTAGGTAAGAATTTAGGATGAGTACGGAGGACCACCTTGTCATGATGGAATACTGTGAAAGGTGGGTCTGCAACTAAAGCTTGGAGCTCGCTGACCCTGCGAGCAGACGCGAGAGCAATGAGAAAACCCACTTTCCAAGTGAGATATTTAAGATGAGCCGAATCCATTGGTTCGAAAGGAGGCTTCATCAATTTAGCAAGAACAACATTGAGATCCCAAACCACTGGAGGTGGTTTGACATTAAAAAGTCCTTTCATAAATCTGGAAACCACAGGATGAGCAGAAAGGGATTTCCCTTCGATAGGCTGATGGAAAGCAGCAATTGCACTGAGATGGACTCGAATGGATATGGATTTTAGGCCTGATTGAGGCAAATGGAACAGGTAATCCAAAACTGAAGACAAGGAGGTAGATTGAGGCTCCTTGTGATGAATGGTACATCAAGCAGAAAATCTAGTCCATTTCTGATTGTAGCACTGTTTAGTGATCGGCTTCCTAGAAGCATCTAAAACGTCCTGTACAGATTGAGAAAACTGTAGAGTTACAGTTAAGTTGAGAGGTACCAAGCTTTCAGGGGTAGAGACTGCAGGTTGGGATAAAGTAGAGACCCCTGACTCTGTGTAAGCAGAGAGGGAAAAAGTAGTAGAAGCAGTGGCCCCCTGCTACTGAGTTGAAGTAGAAGGGAGTACCAAGGTTGTCTGGGCCACTGAGGAGCTATCAGAATCATGGTGGCATGTTCCTGTTTGAGTTTGACAAAGATGAGAGGGAATGGAGGAACGCATAGAGAAACTGATTCATCCATTCCAGTAGAAAAGCATCTGCCTCAAATCGGTGAGGAGAGTATATCCTGGAGCAGAACTGAGGCAGTTTGTTGTTGTGAGGAGATGCAAAGAGATCTATCTTGCACTTACTGTGGAGATAAAGTGTAAGCGGTGAGGAGTGTTTAGCTGCTGTGCCTAGTGCTCATGCTCCACTATGCGGGTTGTTCCTGCTTCCACATCTCAGCACTACTACAAAGATCATTTTGAATACTACATTTTCAGATAAGTGATGGTATTTTGATTTATTATTAAGGACTGTTATAATCAATAGTGTATTTCCACTTATCTTGGAGGTTGTTTTTTTTTTTTTTTTTTTTTACCAAGGATGTGTCTGCTGGTTTCAAAGTTGGTATTTTGAGACTGGCTTGTCTATATGGGAAGTTTTTTTGTTACCCCTATTAGACACTGAGGTTTTTTTCTCCATTTTTGATGTATGGATGTTTGTAGTGCTGAATCTAATTGGTTGCTGAAATTGTTGTCAAGGAAGACACTTTGTGGCAGAGATGAATGAGAACAGCCTGACGTTGTTGAGAAAGGAATGCTCTGAGTCAGACAGTGTCCAGAAAAACTCCAATGACCTGCAAAGTCTGAGAGGGCTGGGACCTGGGAAAGTTGATTTTGAACTCCAAGCTTTATAGGAACCACTTAGTCCATTGGATCGCTACAATAACCCCTTGAGATGTTGAATCTTTGATGAGCCAGTTGTCTAGGTACAGGAACACCTGGAGCCCATGGTTCCGAAGAGCTGCTGCTACTAGAACTAGGCACTTGGTGAACACTCTTAGAGATGAAACCAGGCTGAAAGGTAGCTCTCTGTACTGAAAATGCAGATTCCCCACCCGAAATCTGAGGAACTGTCAAGAGGCTGGATGAATGGAAATGCGAGTATAAGCCTCTTTGAGATCTAGAGAACATAACCAATCGTTCTGATCTAGAAGGGGGTATAATGATGCCAGAGACAGCATCTAAAATTTCTCTCCGATAAGAAATTTGTTGAGGACTCTGAGATCCAAAATGGGTCGCAGATCGCCTGTCTTCTTCGGAACTAGAAGTAACTGGAGTAACTGCTGTTCTGGGGGAACTTTCTCGATGGCACGGAGATGAAGCAGAGCTTGAGCTTCCTGAAGAAGAAGGGCGGTCTGGGATGGATTGGAAGGCTGACCTGGAGGAACCTGAATGAAATGAAGAGAGTATCCTTCCCTGATGGACAGCACCCAGAGGTCTGATGTAATGATCTCCCAGCGGTGGTAAAAATGATGGAGACGATTGCCAATGGGAAGGGGAGAGGACAGAGGCAGAACAATGGAGGTTATGCTCTGTATTAGATGGTCAAAAAGGCTGAGAGGCCTTAGGTGCAGCAGGAGTCTGAGGTTTCTGCTGCCTCTGTTGTTGTTGTGGTTGTTTCTTAAGAGGCGCTCTTGTAGAAATGAGATGCTCTCTGTGGAAAACGCCTCTGGTAAGATGGAAGAGGTCTGAAGCCTTTAGAGGTAGAAGGCTTAGGCTTAGGACAAGTGATGGAAGCAAACGATTTCTCATGTTCAGACAATCGTTTAGTAGCTGCCTCGATGGAGTCATCAAACAGTTCATTGCCTTGACAAGGAATGTTGGCCAGATGATCTTGAAGATTAGGGTCCATGTCTATAGTGCAGAGCCAGGCAAGCCTGCACATCGCCACTGAAAAGGCAGCGACTCTAGAGGAAAGTTCACATGCATCATATGAAGATTGAAGGAGATGCATGTGGAGTTGAGTCAGAGTGATGATTGCTGAAACCCTGGAAGATGGTGTTGAGGAATATATTTGAAATATTCAGTCAGTGTGTCAACCAAATTGCTTGAAGTAAGAAATGAAAACAAAATTGTAATTCAAAACTCTAGTTGTCATGAGAGCATTTTGATAAAAAAACGGCGACCAAACTTGTCCATGGTACTGCCCTCTCTTCCAGGAGGGACAGTTGCATAAGCTTTGGCAGGGTTGATCTTTTTCAGAGAAGATTCCACAAGAAGGGATTGATGGGATAACTGAGATTTCTCGAAGCCCTTGCAGTGGACCATCCTGTAATGAGACTCCAGTTTTCCTAGGACAGCAGGAATGGAATAAGGTGTTTCAAGATTTCTCTTAGAGAATGACATGGGGAAAAAATCTGTCCCCGTCACTGCACCGTCCCCGGCCCACCATCCTCTGCACCGCCCCCTCATCGCCGTTCCTTTCACCGCCCCGTCACCGCCACCCCTTTCACCGCCCCGTCACCACCACTGCCATCCCATTCACCGCCCCGTCACCGTCCCCGCAGCATCCATATAAGCCTTAGTACTGCAATATTTAGCTTATTCCTTTCTTATAAATCAAAGTTCTGGCTGCTGAACTTGAGAAAGAGATGTTCAGCTGGCAGGGCTTTGTTTATAAATTTTTATCAACACAACTAATATACTACTTTATCCTAAAGCAAAAAATAAATAAATAGAATTTTTTTTTCTACCTTTGTTGTCTGGTTTCTGCTTTCCACATCTTCTCATTCAATTCCTTCCATCCACTGTGTGTCTTTTCTCTGCGTCTTCCATTTGCTGTTACTGTGCCTCTCCCTTCACCCCCTCCCACAATTGATCTAGCACCCATCTTCATCCCTCCACTCCCCCATAGTCTGGCATCTGTCTTCTTCCCTTCCAGCGTCTTCTCCCCACTCTGCCTTCCATATTTCCCTTCAGGGTCTGTTCCTCTCTACCCTCTTTCAATGTCTGTTCTATTCCTTTCCACCACCACCCTTCCCTCCCTCCTTTACCATCTGTTCCTTTCTACCACCCTTCTTTCATATCTTCTATCAGTCCCCCCACCATCACTAGCAGTCTCTCCAGGCACAGTGGGAAACGCAGCCAGGAGCACTGGCATAGATGAAGGGGTGCATCCTGCCCCCTCTCTGCAGGCTCACCCCCCCTCTCAAGAAGGACAGAGAATGTCGACGGGGTACATGAAGCCACCCAACCAGTCAAGTGGAGCAGCACATGAACCTACGAACCACCAGGGGCGGGACCAGCAGCAACAGTTAATCTTCCTGCTGACCCAACTCCTCTCTAAGCGGACAACACTCCTCCTAATGCCCCCCTTTAGAGGGAGCCACGCACAACAACATGGCGTGTTCCAGCGACATGCCATGCACCTAAGCAATGGAGGAACAAGCAACATACCAGCCTCCAGCCACACCCTGAGTTACTACCCACAAAAATAAATAAATAAATAACAAAAAAAAAATTAAAACCCCACAAAAAACCCACAAACGAGGACTTACCCCATGTTCCTCCAGAAACTCACAGCCTTTCTCAAGATCCACATGGGTGGACCACCAGTACCCAACACAGATTACTACAATGGCTGAACTACTTCAGGCAGGCGGTGGCGATTCCAATCCACAAGAACTTCCTGGACTGCAGAGACAAGATTTGGCAGACTCCCTCTTCAGGGCAACCAACATCAAGGAGACTGGGACTGAAGTACCAGATCTTTCCAGCCCAGGGATTCAACAACCCGCAGCAGCCATACATGGACATTGCGGTAGCCTTGGTGCTTAAGAGAAACAGGGCAGCACGACCCCCCTCCAACGCCCAGTCAGGGAAGGACCTGAAAAACCCTGGATTCCACGGGGAAAAGACCTTCGAGGGCGCAATGCTGAGCACACTAATTGCTGCGCTCCAGTTCCAGATGCAGCTTTATCAGGAGGCCATTGAGAGAAAATAAATAAAAAAATAAAACAGGGACTCCAGCTCACCACCGAGCAAGTCCACACTGGCAGCAGTCTGTGCCCCAGCGCTCGCAACTGTAACATAACTGCTAAGCAAACAAGCACCGCCCGAGGGGCAGGGGCATCCAAGGGCAGGGGCATCCAAGGGCAGCCCTCTCCCCAAAACAAAAACAGAACCTTGATCACCCTCCGGCCAGCAGGATCAGATTGTCTGCGAAGGCTTGGCCCAGGATCACCATCGACCAGTGGGCCCTCAGCATCATCAAGCAGGGATTCCGAATTCGTCTCCACTCCCGCCCCCAGAGTGGTCGGGGCACCCTCCATCTGACGACCCAATTTTCCTGCAGCAAGGAGAGGACCTGCTTCGGCAGAATCAATAGAGGCGGTGCCGAACAGAGGAGATCACCAAGGAGTTTTTACTCCAGGAACCCCCGCGTCCCCATGGACAAGGACAACGCTCGATCCTGGATCTCTGCAAGCTCAACAGGTGCATACACAAGGAACGATTTCAGATGCACTCTCTGGGTACAGTCTTGGCCCTGTTACAGCCCGAGTATTGGCTAGTATCCCTGAACTTACATGATGCATACACTCACAATTTCATGAAGGGACTGTCCAATCTGCACCCACCGGTCAGACCACCACCGCCCGGATTGGACCTCAACTTGGTGCCGCATCAGCTCACCTCGACCCCTTCAAACCTTTGGGGGAGGCAGATCCCGTATTCCTGGCCGGGAAAACCCTGACCTCCATCGCATCGGCCAGATGAATCGGCGAGATCCAGGCCCTGGTCCATCACCCCCCGACACACTCCTCCATGAGAACAGGGTGGTACCCAGAACCCACCCCCGATTCTTGCCGAAGATGGCTTCAGTGTGCCTCCCGGTACTCTACATCCCCCCACAGGGAGGCACAAAGCCACCTCAGCGACACCTCCTGGACTGTGTGCGGGCCCTGACTATGTAACAGACCAGACAAGCCTCAATTGTTCGTCTCCTACGACCAAAACAGACCAGGACTGCCGGCCATCAAACGCAGGCTCTCGCGCTGGATATCCAAGTGCATCCCCTTCACCTATAGAAGAGAGCAGCGTCAACCGCAGGTGGGAGCCCACGCCCACCAGCGCAGAGCCATAGCCACCACAACGGCTCATCTGCACCACACACCAATAGGGGACATCTGCGATGCTGCCACTTGGTCCTCCATGCACACCTTCACCAAGCACTACTGCCTTGACATAGCATTCCACGCTCCAAATGCTTTTGGCTGAGCAGTCTTGGAAGTCGCTCTTCCCTCCCGGGAGGGACAGCAACCACTAGCACAGCCTTGACAAACACTGATCAAGTAGGAGTTATAAATATCGACAAACACAGATCAAGTAGGGTGTTATAGATATTGATTAAGTAGGTCTTCCAGCACTCCTGTCTAGACTGAATGTGGAATATGCAAGTATGAATTGTCACTGTTGACCAGTTGGTTTCTCACTGTTCATTGATTGTTATTGACCAGTTTCACTGTTCTGTATTATTGCTCAGTTAACACAGCGCTTTATCAAAAAACCTTGTTTCCACAACTTCACCTGCTTCGCCTGATTACCCTGCCCGGCTCGGCCTCCACAGCCAGGCGAGGGATGCACAGAGCACTAAGGTGCAGGTCCAGTTGGTACATCCCTCGGCTAGGGAGTCATCCATATGTGGCTGACTCATCCTGCTTGTCCTAGGAGAAAGTGTAGTTACTTAACTGTAACGTAGGTTCTCCGTGGACAGCAGGATAGTCAGCCACACAACCCACCCGCCTCCCCATACGGCCGACCCGGCCACAGCTAGGAACATCCTGGGGATTAGGGGGAAGCAGGGGGAAATGGGTAGGGCTCGGGCATGCCCAGTGGGGCCCGGGCACTGCATGTGCTCAGAGAAAAAAAAAAATCTCTCTGAGCTATTGGAGAGCTTATCCGCAAATTGGGAGCTGTTGGGACAACACCCATATGTGGCTGACTATCCTGCTGTCCACGGAGAACCTACGTTACAGGTAAGTAACTACACTTTATTAGCTTAGGTAGCTTATGAATGGCATTATATTTGTGAAATGTGCCAAATATTATGCTGGTCTTGTTAAACAATTAGAGTTTCTGTTATTAATCAAAAATGTATGCATTAAATAAAAATTACTGCATGATGTTATAGCCATTTTTTTAAAAAGCGTAATTCCTAAAATTCTAGGCATTTCCACAAATTTGGCCACTAGTATATACTGTATATAAAAATTAGATTATACATTCAGACTCAGATTGTCTATAACTAATTCCAAACAAATATTTTAAGAGCTTTATGAAAAGCTAAATAATAATCTAGTTGTCTTACTAAGAGGTAAATAGTTCCAAACTTTGAAAAGCAAATGTGTTTTCTAATTGTTTTTTTTCCTTGGAAATATTCTTGACAGAAGGATAATTCTGCTTAAAACATGGACTTCTCTCAAATGGCAAATTTTTCTGTAAACTTTAAATAGTTTGTCAAATCAATGAGAAGAAAAACCATAGAGTGATTTATAGACTAAACAGGCTATCTTAAATTTAATCTGAGGCAATGAGGCCTCCTTAACAACAAAGTTGCTCTTTCATACCTTTATTTGCAAACAACAACAAAAAAAGTCTAGCTGAGGTGGTTTGAAATACTTGCCATCTAGTCAACAATATAAAAAAGAATTACAGTAATCCAAATATGGAAATAGTATGGATTGAGATAGCACTCTAAAATAATAGAAACATAGAAAAATGATAGCAGATAAAGGCCAAATGGCCCATCTAGTCTGCCCATCCACAGTAACTATTCTCTCTTTCTCTCTCTGAGAGATCCCACATGCCTATCCCAGGCCCTCTTTAATTCAGACACAGACTGTTATAGAAACATGACGAACTCAACAAGCTAATAGATTGTAATTGTCTTTAAAAAAAATTGTCTTGATAAAGAATTCAGATGACATTTAAAAATCAAGCTCTGAATCTATTAAAACACCAAGAATTCTTGAGTTATTCTCAGTCGTAAGAGCCTTACCTATATCCAAATATAGAACCTTACAGGACAATTTTTCATGATCTCCAAACTAAATAAGTTTCATTTTAAGTCTATTAAGCTTCAGAAAATTCTTGATGGTCCAGATATCTATTTTCACTATAAATTTGTTTCAGATAAACTGATGGATCTTCAAATTTTCTAATAATTGGACAAAGCAGAAATATATCATTGGCATAAGAATATACAATACTAAAACACTGAGATCAGTAGAAAGAGAATCTAAGGCTCTCATATATACGTTGAACGATGTGAGTGATGGAATTCAAAAAGTGCTATGCTAAATTCTAGATAAAATCGTGACCTTTAAAAACTTGATAAGTTCTACTATAAACTTCAAGAATTCCTCTATCCAGTTCAAACAATTATTACTACTGTAATTCTCAAATCAATTAACTTATATAGTAATGAGCGATCAATTGTATCAAAGGCCACAGATATATCAAACTATAACTACTTGTTTCCCTAAAATCAGATGTTCTCTTATATCCAACATCATCTCTAATCTTAAAGTTTCTATGTTGTGCATTGCTCTAAATCCATGTTGTATGGGGTGAAGTGAGCCTGGTAACAAAAATAATTGGTTAAGCTGCTGATTATAGTTAACCCTAGAAGTTTTACAAGCCAAAATATGCTTGCAACTGGCCTAAATTTTTCAGATTTAGTATCCATAGATTTTGGTATATAGGTCAACATTATTTACAACTCTTTACACCAGGGGTGTCCAACCTTTTGGCTTCCCTGGGCCGCATTGGACGAAAAAAAAAAATTTCTGGAGCCGCACAAACACTAACACTAGCTGATGAGCAAAAAAAAGATTGAACAGGTCCCAAATTTGCAATCACTAATATAGAAGATGTACATATCTAATAATAAATCTTCATTAAAGGGACATTGTGGAGAGGAACCCAAAAAAGCAGTAATGCTTACCCTGACTGAGTGATCCTCCACGTGCACCTCTGACAGTGGGAGCAGCCACAGGCTTCCACATCCCCACTCTGATGAGCAGGGATACGCGCTCCTTGTTCTCCCATTCACTTCTATTACAGCTGCTTTGAGCCTCTTCAGAGGTGAGCCTCATCAGAGGGGGGATGCTGAATCAGCTGTCAGGAGTGCATGTGGAGGATTGTTTAATCAGGGTAAATATTACTGCTTTTTTGGGCCTCCCACTTTGAGCTTAGGCTCCCTCAAAATGAACATTTCACCTGTTGTAGCTAGTAGGGATCCACAAGCCTCACCAACTGATAGCCACCTCCTCCCCCTCCAACTTCCAAAGTTCTGCAGCTGGCAGCAACATTGCAGAGCTGCTGCCTTCCCTCCTCCCTGCTCCCCCTTTGGCTTTCATGCATGTATGAAAGCAGGGGCAGCTTGAGGATATTGCCATTGGCTGCAAAGCTTGGAGATTTTGAGTTGCCAGACTGGAGGAAGATGTCTTCAGTTGGCAGGGCTTGGGAATCCCCACTAGCTCAAGTATTTATAATTTGCACTCAGGCGGGGAGAAACTTTGGTGCCCATCCACTAATTTTGGGCTCCAGTCCCTCCTCAAAATCAGCTGTATATGACTATGCCACTGAATACAAAAATAATTGTGATGCACATATCCCAAAGCTAACATATTCCAGTTAATAAATTCAAAATAAAACCATTTTTTCTACCTTGTCTGGATGTTTTGTTTTTCCATCATGGTCCCAGTTTCTCTTTACCCAGGGGACTAACCCTTATTGCCCACTCCACCTCCGCCGCAGAAAAGGGAAGATCCAAAGCATCAGCATCCTTATGGGACAACGAGGCAAAGCAACACTGTCAAGATAGACCTGCCCGTCCAAAACCGCATCACCCGGATCCGCATAGACATCTGCGAAAAAAGTCCGCAAAAGCTCACAGATCTCTGTCATTCTATGATGCAGCACCCCATGAGAGTCCCGAAGAGCGGGAATGTCCATTGGGCTAGCTTGCATACGCACCATTCGCACCAACAACCGGCTGCTCTTATTCGCAAAATGAAATAATTGAAACTTATAGTGCGCCCGTGCACGCATGGTCCGGAGGTATAATAATTTGTTCAATTCTTGCTGTACCTCCAAGAGTTGCACCCAAAGCAAAAACGAGGGTGTCCTGCCATAGTGATGCCTCAACATGGTTGCTTTCCTTTCTAAAGCAAGAACATTCCAATATCTCAGCTTGGACTCCTGTGCCACATAGGCAATAACTTCTCCTAGCAAAACAGCCTTTGCTGTCTCCCAATAGAGAATGGGATCATCGTGATGTTGCTGGTTATTGCATTTAAAATCATTTCACCGCTGCACCAAAAACTCAAGAAATCGAAGATCCCTGTAGAGGTAGCAGGGAAATCACCACCCCCTCCTAGTTCCCGGAGAATCACCCCAGGTCTACTGAAAATTCACCCATGTTTGGTCAGAAATCTCAATGGGGCCCATATCCACCGCCTGCATACGGGGGAGCAATTCCCGCGAAATTAGGAGGTAATCTATACAGGAAAAAGTCCCATGAGCCCCAGATAAGTGGGAGTAATCCCTTTACAAGGAATGCAGCACCTGCCAAACATCGAGCAGCCCCAAGATAGACTCCAGAAGCTTGGCCCCTGTACAAAGTTTGATAACCTCTTTTCCAGTGGAGGTAGAGCGGTCCAGCTGGGGATATGGGACCTCATTAAAGTCCTCACCAATTAGTATCAGAAGGTCCCCAAATTGCAAAAGTTGATTACGAAGCCCCCGAAAAAACCGAACTGAAGGGTTATTAGGAGCATATACGTTACATAATAAAAGGGGCCGATTATTAAGCAAGACAGAAACAATGATGTAATGCCCATTAGGGTCGCGGAGCACTCGCCGGGTTTGCAAACGGAGACACTTATGGATCAAAATAATGACTCCACCTTTCCCATCAACCGTGGGCACCTCCAAATGTGTGCCCACCCACCAGGTACAGAGCTTAGCATGTTCAGCAGAGGACAGCCGGGTCTCCTGTAAAAAGGCTATCGAGGTTTTAGAACGATTTAAACGCTGCAAAATTTTTGAGCGCTTGAAAGGGGAATGTATCCCCCCAACATTCCATGAGGTTAAAGTGTACTCCAGAGTAGTGCTGCCTGATTCAGGAAAAAAAATTTCAATTCGATTCGGCCTACTGAATTGGTTTTTCGATTCGATTTTCCTGCCCAATTGGGTGTTCTTTTTCAAACATCCTGGTGGGTTTATTTTATAGCCTCTTCACCCCCTTTACCTTCTCCTAACCACACTGGCGCTGTGGTGTGAACAAAATAAACAAACAAAAGAGACTTTTCCTCTCTCTGTTAAATCCTACCTCACGTTTGCAGTCTAACACCAGCTCTGGCAGGATACACGTTTCAAATCTGACATATTGTAATCACAAAACGGAAAATAAAATTATTTTTTCTACCTTTTGTTGTCTGGTCATTATTCAAATCTTGTTGGTCCCATGCTCTGGCTGTCTTGCTTGCCAGGGTCTCCTTCTTTCTTCTTTCTCCATGCTAACCATCCATCTGCCATTTCTGTCCTCCCCTTCCGTTTCCCTTCCCTCCTCCGGAGGTCTGGCATCTTTCTTTTTTTTCGTCTCCATCCACAGATCCACCTTTTCTTAAACTACCCTTTCATCCAGCATCTCTCCTTCCTTCCCCACCACCCCAGGGTCCACCATCTCTCCCTTTCTTTTCCCAACTACCCTCCTCTCCCAGTATCTCTATCCCCCCCTCCACATCATCCCTTGTGTCCAACTTCTCTCCCTTTCTGTTCCTTCCCTCCCTAAATCCCATTGTCCATCATCTCTCTCCCTCTCCTCTATTTTTAGACCCATTATTTCTTCCCCCCCCAAAGTCCGGCATATGCACATCTCTTTGAACCCCCTTCCCTCCCTCCGTGTACTTCTACACCAGGGCCCCCCTCCCCTGAAGGTCTGTCCCCCCTGAAGGCCTGTCCCCCCCATCCCTGAAGGCCTGTCGTCCCCCCTTGAAGGCCTGCCTGTCCTCCCTGAAGGCCTATGCCACCATCCCTGGCCTGTCCCCCCCTTAAAGGCCTGCACCCCCCCCCCAAGGCCTGTCCCACCCCCTGAAGGACTGCCCTCCCAGGTCTGCCTGTCCCCCCTTTGAAGGCCTGTCCCCCCCCTTAAAGGCCTGTTCACCCCTTGAAGGCCTGCATCCCCCCCAAGGTATGTCCCACCCCCTGAAGGACTGCTCCCCCAAAGGACTGCCCCCCCCAGGCCTGCCTATCCCCCCTTTGAAGGCCTGTTCCCCCCCCTTAAAGGCCTGTTCCCCGTTAAAGGCCTGTTCACCCCTTGAAGGCATGCAACCCCCCAAGGCCTGTCTCACCCCCTGAAGGACTGCCCCCCCCCACCCCCCCCGAAAGACTGCGCACCCTCCTGGGAAGGCCTCTGTGTTCCCCCTGGCCTCCCCGAACCATTTACCTTAGAGCTTCAGCCGAAGATCGCGGTTACAGCTCTTTGCACTGCAGTGCTTTGAGCTGTTTCCTCTGCTGCGGTCCTGCCCCTCCTCTGACGTCAGACAACAAACAACAACAAAAAAGGGATAGCAGAAAAAGGCAGAGACTGTGGATTATAATGTTCTTGAAATGTTATTCATTAAAAAATAAAATCAAGGTGAATACATCTACTATAAGGAGCAGCTGACCCTATCGGTAGCAACGGACCTGACCATAGTCAAGAAGAACACCAGAGGAGAGACAAGGCATCCTCTCGTAGCCAGACACTCTTCTGTACCTGGGCCACTAAGTGACAAGTGCCTTCCCCAGAGTCTCAAGGAGATACAGTGACAATCTCAGACACTAAAGTAGCTGATCCAACCTCTAGTCCACTCCTCCACATGCATGCACCCAAGAGTGGAAAGAAAAACTTTGAGCAAGAGTAAGATCTGCAGTGCAAACTAGCCCGCTACCTGCCACAGCTACCTGCCAGCCAGCCTGGACTAAATAAGGTACAACAGGCCACAAGCAAAATCTTGCCCCGCCCAAGGACAACCCCCCCCCACCCATCCATGCGGCAGCTACTGGGGCCAGCCGGTTAGTGATTGCAAAGGCCACACTGCCGGGGGCGGTGATCCTCCTCCTAGAGGAGAAAGACTGACGGCGGCGGTGACGGCAACTGTAGATACAGTGACTCCCCCCTCTGATCCGTGGTGGGAAGGAAGGGCCTTGGCCGACCGCCCTGAGGGACCTCCCACCGCTCGCTGCTGCCCGACTGCGGCCGAAGCAGTCTCTGCTTCCTCCGCGGGAAAGGAGTAAAAAAAAAACAAAAACCAAACTCATCCATCCTACTGGTGCCACTCTGAAGAGAACGGCGACCTCTGTAGCTCCATAGACCGACTGAGTTTATGGGATTTAGAAATCCAGGTTCTTCGGGGGGGAGGGACTTGGGAGGCCAGGTGTTGCCCCCCCCCCCACCATAGGTACCATACAGCCAACATCCCACAACTCAACTGAGGCCTACTCCTCAGGAATCTTTCTCCACTGGGGCCCGAGCCACTGGAATATCCCTAATCTGGGGCCCCGGGGACTCTGTCTCCGCAGGGGCCTGCGCCCCAGGAATTTTTCTACTCTGAGGCCTAAGCTACAGGAATCTTATTTCCCCTCTGAGGATTTCGCCTTCTTGATACAACTGAAGAAGACAGCTACCTGTAACAGACCTTCATCCCCTTTAATTTAGAACAGAAGAACAAAAGATGAGAGTAGCCAGCAGGCACTTTTATAGCTAGCCCCTGAGGCCTGTCTAAAAAAATATAGATTAAGTGTGTGCTGTCACCAAAATCCGGTACCTTGCATGCTTGGGACAACCATACTGCAAGAACACTGAACTCTGTGAAAGCAGCCATAGAAGGCAGAAGATGTGCCAGCCCAGGCTGCCACCACAAAAGGCTGTGCCTGGTGCATCTGGAAACGCTCCAGAAAAAAACACTTCCGAAGCCAAGACCTATCCATAAAAAACTTACCGGGGGCCACAAGGAGCCATGTGTAACCTATCCAGCCTGTATTAAAAAAAACACTCTTCTCATAAGGATAGACATGATCGAGACGTTTAAGTATATTACTGGCCGTATCGAGATGGAAGAAGAGGTTCTCTTTCTCAAAGGACCCTCAGCCACAAGAGGGCATCCGCTCAAACTCAGGGGCGGGAAATTTCATGGCGACACCAGGAAATATTTCTTCACCGAGAGAGTTGTTGATCCTTGGAATGAGCTCCGGGTGCAGGTGATCGAGGCAAACAGCGTGCAAGAATTTAAGAGCAAATGGGATGCCCATGTGGGATCCCTTAGAGCACAGGTGTCAAAGTCGGTCCTCGAGGGCCAGAATCCAATCGGGTTTTCAGGATTTCCCCAATGAATCTGCATGAGATCTATTTGCATGCACTGCTTTCAATGCATATTCATTGGAGAAATCCAGAAAACCCGACTGGATTCCGGCCCTTGAGGAGGGACTTTGACACCCCTGCCTTAGAGGGTTAAGCCAAGGGAACCTGTCACCAGGAGTGGGATCCCTAGGATAGTAGACTTGGGGGTGGGTCAGTAGAGTGGGCAGACCTGATGGGCTATGGCCCTTATCTGCCGTCATCTTCTATGTTTCTAAAATACCAGTTCTATACTAGAGCATCCTCCTCCCCGAACGAGAGAACGAGGGTCAACCCCCAACATAGCTTCCACCTTTTAGACGCCTCCTTTTCCCAGTAACACGGAGATCATGGCAACCGACCAACTTACTTCTGCGTCTCCCGAACAACCGGCTAACAACCCAGCAACTAAATCACCCAGTACTCATGTGCTCCTGAACTACTGGAAGGCAACAGGAGAAGTGCTTGTGTTGCAGCGCACAGGGAACTGTGCTGGCACCTGAGGTTGGGCTTCTTCTTTAAAACCTCCAACCACATCAGCCTTCTCTCTACTGGCAGGGAGGGTCGGGAAGGGACCTGAGTGGGCCCAAGTGTTGCCCTTAAAGTTGATTCAGTCTGGCCAACACCCCTAGGCTCTACTGAAGCTGCAGCAACATAAGCAAACAGCCTTCTGTCCTCAGGAGTTGAAACCAGGTACCAGAATGATAGCAGCCATGGCCGCAGGAGCTGAAAAAAACAGGAACCAGTCATCCAACCTGCTGGAGATAGAGTATACTGGTTGGCCAGGAGGCTGTGCATCCAAGATATACTCGAGATCAATTCAGTTCTCTCTATCTCCACCTGCTGGTTGATGGACATAATCCCACTAGTCTCTGGATTCATCTGCTGTTGATGACAAGGAAAAACACACTTTAGAAAAGAACATTAAGGCATATTTAGTATGGGGTGTTTTAGAGGATCGAGGAATGTTATATAAGTTCTTATTAATTTTTTGTGCATTATGCATGCTATCTTATTCTTACAATATACTGTAATGTTATGATTATGCATATAATATAAATTTCTTAGAAGTATGACAATAGGTGGGATATTAATAACAAATATTTTGATAGCAAGCCTGTTTAATTAAAAATATACCTTAACTTTCTTCCTAAAGGGTTTTACAGGTGGTCATAAAATTGCATAATGTATATAATACCCCCCCTTCAGGGCCAAAAATATATAAAAGATCAAGGTCACACTGATCTAAAATGTTGGTGAATCTTTATGACTGTAGATCGTAGGGCTTGAATGCGGAAAAAAGTGAATGTGCCAGCACAAGAGAAACTGGTACTTAAAATTCTATGCAAGCATCTGACTAATCACACTATCAACATCAGCTGTTTTTAGGTGCAATATTTTTTTTCATGGCAGTCTCTTTATCAAGTACCAATTCAATTTTCCCACTGAATGCCTCTGAGCTTGGGAGGGGAAAAAGGGAAGGCACTAGAAAAGATTCATCTTTCCTTTTCACATACTGTAGAACGAGGGTTAGAAGTCTTATGAGTCATGAGCCGATCCACCTACAGGAATGGCAAAGATTGTACATTGGGTATGACAGTCTTAAAACAGACTACTTGAAATATAGACTGCACCAGTATATATACTGTGGTGCAAGATACAGTAAGTCAGAATATTCAGGCTCATAATCTTACTTGTCTTTAAAACCTGAGGTACTACTTATGTTCAGCCATAATAGTCTCCACAGATCACAGAGAAAATCTCATCCAGTAATCTCATTCTTGGCTGCTCTATTCTCTTGACCCACATTTCAACTGTACCAGGCTGTTTAAAGAATGCAGGCTCAAACAAAATTACTAACAAAAATTAGACAAAAACATAAGAACAGCCATACTGGGTCAGACCAATGGTCCATTTAGCCCAATTTACCATTTCCAACAGTGGCCAATCCAGGTCACAGTACCTGGAAGAACCCAAATAGTAGTAACATTCCATGATACCGATCGCAAGGCAAGCGTGGCTTCTCCCATGTCTGTCTGAATAACAGACTATGGATTTTTCTTCCAGAAACTTGTCCAAACCTTTCTTAAACCCAGCTACGCTAACCGTCCTTCATGATGGGTGGAACTACAGCCTCAGCATCCTGGGGTTGTGGGTTCAAAACCTGCGCTGCTCCTTGTGACCCTGGGCAAGCAATAGCCCCAGGTACGTTATATAGATTGTGAGCCCACCAGGATAGATAGGGAAAATTCTTGAGTACCCGATTGTAAACCGCTTAGATAACCTTGATAGGCAGTATATAAAATCCTAATAAAACTTGAAACTTGTTCCACCACATCTATTACACTCTATCATAAATTGGTTCTTCCAGGTCTTATGAGGGCCAAGTGGGAATCAACTAAATTAAGCACTTATTTCTTTTTGGCAACTAGTTTATGGAACAATTTACCACTCTCAATTTTCTAGGTGTACGGTTAGGAGTTTAGCTACGAGGCCTTCCATTAGCTTGACATAAAGTGGTATTGAGGCTCATCCCTGATCATGTATTCTTTAGAAAAATATACATCTAATCAAAATAAAGACTTATAACTGAGTACAGCATTCCACACACATTATTAGGTACCAAGGACTGTGGCTTCTCATGATATTCCATATTGTAATGAGGTGGAATATCAGGTAAACAATCACTATAAACATGTAAACAATCACTATCTTCACAGAAACAGCATCAATTCTATACTCAGCATCTTTACTCAGTATATTCTATATACTCAGATCACACAAGTTTTTGAATGGGAGAAATATATTTGTAAATCAGATCCTTTATGTATAAATAAACAGGAAGCCCACTGCACCCTTTGTGGCTCAGCAGTTTCTATCTGCTCTTTATGGTTTTCAAATCAGAACCATTGCTAGGATCTGATACCACAACAACTTCTCTCCATTCACTTTATATGGCATTATACACAGCTCATAAACCCTGAGAAAGTCATGAAACCAACCTAGCCCAGTACTTGTAAAAGTATCCCCTAAACCACACACAGATAATCTGTTTGGCCCATGGGATTAAAAAAAAAAAGACCCAGCTTATAGGACACATTGGTCTGATGACACAATTTTACAGAGGCAACAGTTTCATTTGTCAAAATTGCTACATAGAGGCTAAAATAAAACCCTGGCGATTCTAAATAAAGGGAGTCCCAATGCAGTTTGGATTCTTTGCAGATTTATCTTTGGACTAGAATTGGCAAGTAAAATCTGCCCAATGAAAAGAAGCTACAGTAGGCAATTAATAGTTCTACAGTGGTGCCTCGCATAACGGACGCCTCGCACAGCGAACGCTGCGCACAACGAACTTTATGTCTTGATTCGTACAACGAACTTCGTTTCACACAACGAAGTCGCCCGAGCTGCATCCTTCCGCGCAGGCACTGCGCTTAACTGCCCTCTCTTCGCCTGGCTCCCTCTTGCCCCCCCCCGACTCCCCGACACGATCGGGGCAAGAGGGAGCCCAAGCCCTCTTGCCCCCCCGACTCCCCGACACGATCGGGGCAAGAGGGAGCCCAAGCCCTCTTGCCCCCCCCGACTCCCCGACACGATCGGGCCAGGAGGGAGCCCAAGTCCTCCTGGCCACGGCGACCCCCTAACCCCACCCTGCACTACATTACGGGCAGGAGGGATCCCAGGCCCTCCTGCCCTCGACGCAAACCCCCCCTCCCCCCAACGACCGCCCCCCCCAAGAACCTCCGACCGCCCCCCAGCCGACCCGCGACCCCCCTGGCCGACCCCCACGACACCCCCAACCCCCTTCCCCGTACCTTTCTGTAGTTGGCCGGACAGACGGGAGCCAAACCCGCCTGTCCGGCAGGCAGCCAACGACGGAATGAGGCCGGATTGGCCCATCCGTCCCAAAGCTCCGCCTACTGGTGGGGCCTAAGGCGCCTGGGCCAATCAGAATAGGCCCGGGAGCCTTAGGTCCCTCCTGGGGGCGGGGCCTGAGGCACATGGGCCCAACCCGACCATGTGCCTCAGGCCCTGCCCCCAGGAGGGACCTAAGGCTCCCGGGCCTATTCTGATTGGCCCAGGCGCCTTAGGCCCCACCAGTAGGCGGAGCTTTGGGACGGATGGGCCAATCCGGCCTCATTCCGTCGTTGGCTGCCTGCCGGACAGGCGGGTTTGGCTCCCATCTGTCCGGCCAACTACAGAAAGGTACGGGGAAGGGGGTTGGGGGTGTCGTGGGGGTCGGCCAGGGGGGTCGCGGGTCGGCTGGGGGGGCGGTCGGAGGTTCTTGGGGGGGCGGTCATTGGGGGGAGGGGGGGTTTGCGTCGAGGGCAGGAGGGCCTGGGATCCCTCCTGCCCGTAATGTAGTGCAGGGTGGGGTTAGGGGGTCGCCGTGGCCAGGAGGACTTGGGCTCCCTCCTGGCCCGATATTGTCGGGGAGTTGGGGAATCGGCGGGGCAAGAGGGCTTGGGCTCCCTCTTGCCCCGATCGTGTCGGGGAGTCGGGGGGGCAAGAGGGCTTGGGCTCCCTCTTGCCCCGATCGTGTCGGGGAGTCGGGGGGCAAGAGGGCTTGGGCTCCCTCTTGCCCCGATCGTGTCGGGGAGTCGGGGGGGCAAGAGGGCTTGAGCTCCCTCTTGCCCCGATCGTGTCGGGGGTGCCAGGGACCACACGGAGTCACCCACCGTACCACCCGATTCGGGTAAGCGCAGGTATCGGTGGGTGGCTTATTTGCGGGGGGGTGCCTTATTTTACATTTTTTTCTAAAAAGGGGGGGCTGTCTTATTTGATGGCCCTGCCTTATCATCGGGGAAACACGGTAGAAAAAAAAAAAAAATGAACAGTTAAGTCCCAGTTTTTGCCGCTGAGACTCTGCCCTCTCTCACTGTAAAATTAGACTCTACTTAGTCTGTCTTTAAATTTAAAAAATGTGTGTTGTTTTAAAAAACAATTATGTTTTTAGATGTATCTAAATAAAAATAATAACCAAAAATTTATCTTTTTTTATGTCATCTTAGCATATTTTATGCTGCAGAACGAATTATTTTTTTTTACATGTATTCTTATGGGAAAACGCGTTTCACATAACAAACTTGCTCCTGGAACCAATTAAGTTCGTTGTGTGAGGCACCACTGTACTTGCAAATCAGTAACAAATATTGTTGGTTACTTATTATAGAATATAGAAAGATATTCCATTCCATCTATATTTTCTCTGGGTAGAACTAGAAAGACAGGAACTAGGAAGTATAAAAGCTCAGGGCACATTTGGGATGCAGAGAAGGCGCAAAGACCTGTTGCATATGCCTCCACATATCTGTGATCCAGGTAGGCCCAGTTGGGACTTTATAGTTTTACATATTGGATCCAGCCTAAGGCAGGCTGACTGGTGAAGCGCTGAAACCTGTGCCGATGCTTCTCCTGCTAGACCAGAGCCTAGAGAAGGTATTGCTTTATTGAAAAACTATATTGCCCATGGAACAGGCCACAGTGGACACTCCTTTTCTCAAGTTGTAGTTTTGCATTCGATTTCTCCTTCACCTGTGAACAAAAAGGAACCTCTTCCTAACAGCCTTAATAAATGTTAATTTTGTTCACCTTTAGACTGATGCATGATGTCCTTCTGTCCAGGCCCCAAGCTTGCCCTTGCTCACAGTATCACAGGGACCAAAACTACTTTGGGGCACTAGACCTATATGTGTTGAGAATGAACATCCTCTTCATCCTATACAAAATTGAATTTGCAATGGTACAGAGGGGGTGCATCTTAACTTAACATCTGAAGTGGTACAGGATACCAAAAGTTAACTTTCCAAAAACACAAACCCTTGTAATTCTCATCCCAGTTACACATCTTCCAGAACAAGATTCAGCCATTTTGGACGATGTTTCACTTAGCATAGACTACAATGAATTTTACTCATCTTCCTGTTTGATTCCAGGACACACCAGCAACGAAGGGCAGAGATGAAGGGGAAAGAAAGGTGTGTCAATCATTTCACCTTGAGGTTCTTCCAAGGAAAAATGTCACTTATACCAGGCTCAACTACCTAGAAATATAAGTCTTATTTAACAGGTAAAAGACAAAATAAAATACAGTAACTCACCCAGCTCGGTTGGTTTCAATAATTCATCCACAACATCAAAGAATGGCAACTTCACCAGTCGAACGTCAGGTTTTGATATTTTTGAGGGAACTCTGCTCAGTCCATTCAGATATTTACCATACAGCACAGGATAGTCAATATTAGGTGCAGTAAGAGAAGTCTTAGGAAGAGAACTCCCATGGTCATAGGAAGGGTGTATGGCTAGTGTGTCCGAAGATCTGTGTGATGGTTGCTGCTGTTGCTGCTGCTGCTGCTGCTGCAGTGGCTCTGTAGTCTTCTTGGCATAACGTGTCTCATATAGTTCTTTAATCTTCTTGAAGACCTCAGGACTACAGTCAAACTGGACTAGTTGCAACGCCCTGGTGACCAGTTCATGTTTAAGTCCACTCTTGCTGCGTCCAACAAAGCCTAACAACATCTGAAGATCCGAAACCCTGAAGCTCATCACCATGTTCTGAAGAAAATAAAAATAAAATCTAACATGAATCTGAATCACATGCTAAAAATGGATTGGCTAGGAAAAATGAAGCACAACCAAGACATAAGAAGAAATCTAAAAGCTCACTGTCCGGATATTAAAAAAAAAAAGATATACAAAATTGGAATAAAAGGCCAGAGGTACTATATACAGCCTCTATTAAAAAAAAACAAAAAAAAAAACAACAAAGTTAAAACAAACATTTGCTCATTAAAGAAAAGGTTTGGATAGGTAATGGTACTATGGAAAAGCCATAAATTTTCAATAAAACTAGCAGGCATTGAAGTTCTGATAGAGACTGAAGCAAAATTACTGGAAGTAATAAGTACAATACAATCTTTATTTATATAACACCAATACCTCAAGAAAGTTCACAGTGGTTTACATAAAACAAGTTCATACAAAATTGTAAATTGGTTATCCTACAATCATAACTTCTTAAGTACAAATAAATTTAGGTCTTTAGATTTTTTTTAAACTCAAAGTTAGTTTGCTGAATAATCTGAATAAGTCAAAACTACACAGGAGGAAAATAACTTCAAAAATCAAACAGCGTGAAAAAATTCAAGAAAATAAACAAAAATCACGCTAGTGTAATTGCTGTAACTTCTTAAAAGTCCTCTTGGAACTCCATATTCCTTATACTTTAATCAGTGGATAGATTGTGCTCAGAGACATGGAGGAAAAAGGGGACAGAAAGTCCCCAAAAAACCTCACCACCCAATCATTGCAAAACTTCCACCTTAACACACTTTTATATGTGCATGACTTGAAAGATTGTATTATTGAAAAAGCATTTATCTTTTGTGTATAGTTCTTTGGCCTTGACGTGCCACGTTTCAAAATTTCTTCAGGATGCGAAAGACTCTTCAGTCTTCCAGAATGGGTGTTAGTCTCTGGTCTAGCTTGCAATTCAGCTTTCAGTAAACTTCCGATATCTGCTGATCGGAGCAGATATCGGAAGTTCACTGAAAGCTGAATTGCAAGCTAGACCAGAGACTGACACCCATTCTGGAAGACTGAAGAGTCTTTTGCTGTTACCATTTGGCTTCCTGAAGAAATTTTGAAACGTGGTACGTCAAGGCCAAAGAACTATAAACAAAAGATAAGTGCTTTTTCAATAATACAATCTTTCAAGTCATGCACATATAAAAGTGTGTTAAGGTGGAAGTTTTGCAATGATTGGGTGGTGAGGTTTTTGGGGGACTTTCTGTCCCCTTTTTCCTCCATGTCTCTGAGCACAATCTATCCACTGATTAAAGTATAAGAAATATGGAATTCCAAGAGGACTTTTAAGAATAATCTGAATAGGCAAGAGTTTTACATAGTTTAGCTGCTTGATATACCAGAATTTATATGAGGGTCATTTCATAAATAATGCACACTATTTTTTTTAATATACATGGGGGTTTTCCCCCAAGTATTTCTTTACAATCCTTCAATATAGTCTCCCTGCTTTGCAATGACCAAGTCCCAACATCCGGGAAGCTTCATTATTCCATCCAAGAAACCGTTTTTGTTCAGTTGCAGAATGGCTCGGGTAATGGTGGAAGAAAGTTCTTCCAGAGATGCAAAACGATGTCCAGGTATAAGTTGTTTCAACTTTGTAAAAAGGTCGAAGTCTGATGGACTCATGTCTGGACTGTAGGAAGCATGAGGTAACACCTCCCACCTGTATTCACATAGTTTTTCAATGACGATATTCCCTATATGCAGGTGAGCGTTGTCGAGAAGATTGAGTGGCCCAGTCAAGAGCAACTGAGGTCGGGTTTTGTGTATTTTTCTACGCATTTTTTTGGTAAAAATCATGATAATACACTGCCGTGACACTTCTTCTACATGGAACTTTGTCTGTGATGATGATGCCTTTATGATCATAAGCAAAAATCATTAATTGTTTGACTTTTGATTGAACTCATCAAAATTTTTTTGGTCGTGAGGTAAGATGGAGCTCTCCACTTGTTGGACTGCGATTTCAGCTTTGGCTCAAAATCTCTGACCCACGTTTCATCAATAGCAACAATGTGATTCAAGAATGCCTGACCTTCAACATCAAATCTTTTGTTTCAGCACAGTTGCATTGTCCAGGCGTCTCTGCTGCTGTTCAGTAGTCAAGAAGTGGGGGACCCATTGCGCAGAAATTTTTCTCTTTTTTAAATCATTTGTCAGAATTTGGTATACTGATGTCGGTGGAATCCCTGTGGTTTCAGAAAGTTCCTCGCATGTCGCATGACAATCTTGTTCAAGAGCATCAGCCACGAGTTACACACATCGTTCATCGGTTGTTGATTTCGGCCTTCCTGGTCTTGCATCATCTATGCTCACACGACCACTGTGAAAATGAGTTGCCCACTGAGAAACTGTACTATGGTCCACTGTTAATTCACCACAAACTTCACTGTGGATTTCTGTCGGGTTTTTACCACGTAGAGTTTCAATCTTAATGTAAGACCTCTGACCGTTAACAGACACAGTACCCGAGACACCTGCAGCCTCCATTTCCCACACTTGTCACAGCCACAATATGTACACTACAGAGCTCCTAGCGCACGTTCTGCTGCTTCAAGCACTGAAGTGGAAGTGAAACAAGATTTACTGCAATTGCATCATCCACTCCCCAATGTTGCCAACCTGTGCATTATTTATGAAATGACCCTCGTAATTCAAACTGAACTTATTTTTAATTTCAGGAAAATGTAAAAGGATGATTTTGCCCTAAATTAACAGCTCAGTGGAGAATTTAAAACGTTGTGGTTATATAATCTGGGGTGTCCCCATAGCGAATTTTTAAACAATAAACAAAAAAAAATTAAAATAGATCCTCGTTTCAACTGGTAACCAGTGAAGCTTCTGTAGATAAGGTGTTATCCTATCACTCTTCTTCAATCTGAAAATTAGTCTTATAGCTGTATTTCGCAGAGTTTGTAGGGTTTTTTAAATATTGCTCTGGGACAGTCTAAAATGTAACATTGCAATAATCCAATAGAGACAGGAATAATGATTGCACTAGCAAATGGAATTTATGACGTTCAAAATATTTTAACCTTCTTAGTTTTCAAAAAAGACTAAGGGCTCCTTTTACTAAGCTGCGATAGCGTGATTAGCGCGCGCTAACACCCATGCTATGCGGAAAAACTAATGCCAGCTCTATGGAAGTGTTAGCGTTTTGCACACATGGCATTGTAGCGTGCGCTAAGCGTGCCCTAAAACCACTAGCGCAGCTTACTAAAAGGAGCCCTAAATGGTTTTTTGATTAACATGTTGATTTGGCGCAGCAGAGAAAGATTATCAAAATGTACTCATAGAATTCTGATTATTGAAGCCAATATTGGTTACTGATAACACTAACTTCACTCCCCATTTTGGGATGATTAACTAAACATAGATTCATTTTATTTTTATTTAATTTCAGTTGATAAACTGACATCCAGTTCTCTACCAGATTCATACAATGGTTTACTGTAGATTTGATATGTTCTAAGGAACAAGAAAAGGGGATAAGTACAGTAATGTCATCTGCATAGATGAAAGAAATAAAATTAGCTTTTTCCAATGGATGAAGGAAAATATTGAAAAAGGGAGCTAGTGGAGAACCTTGAGGGACTCCATAAGGGAGTTCCCATTCAGTAGATATCATCGAAGACATTTTTACTTTATAAGATCTTATCAAAAAAATTTGTAACCAACATTCATCCAATTTAAACCAATTTCATCCAATATTCTTAACAGTACGTGATCTACTAAGTCGTAAGCACTGGATAGGTCAAACTGAAGTAAAAATATACTCTGTAACCCTTAGAAATATTAGCTCTTAAAATATCTAACATGGATCCTAAAAAGCACAGTTACTTATCATAACAGTTGTTATCCAGGGACAGCAGGCAGATATTCTCAACATGTGGGTGACGTCACTAACGGAGTCCCGCAGCAGACAGCCTTGCAAGCAGACTTGCTTACAGATCTTTTAAGAGCTTACGAGTGCTGCACCACGCATGCTCGAGTGCCTTCCCGCCTGAGTTAGGGCGCGCATCTCCTGTGAGGTACCTCAGTTCAGATAGCTAGCTAAGAAGCCAACCAAGGGAGGTGGGTGGGTTGTGAGAATATCTGCCTGCTGTCCCTGGATAACAACTGTTACGGTAAGTAACTGTGCTTTATCCCAGGACAAGCAGGCAGCATATTCTCAACATGTGAGTGACCTCCAAGCTGAGCATAATGGGATGGAGGGAGAGTTGGCAGGTTAGGAAAACAAATGTAAAACGGACTGGCCAAAATGGCCGTCCCTCCTGAAGAAAGTATCCAGACAATAATGAGAGGTGAATGTATGAACCGAGGACAAAGTGGCAGCCTTGCAGATTTCCTCAATAGGAGTTGATATGAGGAAAGCTGCAGATGCCGCCATTGCTCTAACTCTGTTGCCCGTGACTTGACCCTGCAGAAGGAGACCAGCCTGAGCTTAGCAGAAAGAGATGCAAGCAGCCATCCAGTTGGAAATGGTTCACTTCGAGACAGGACGTCCCAACTTATTTGGATCAAAGGAGATGAAAAGTTGAGGAGCCGTTCTGTCAGGTTGAGTGTGTTGCAAGTAGAAAGCCAAAGCATGTTTACAGTCCAGAGTATGAAGCGCTATTTCTCCGGGGTGAGAAATATTGGAAGAACAATAGATTGATTAATATGAAATTCTGAAACAACTTTAGGTAAGAATTTAGGATGAGTACGGAGGACCACCTTGTCATGGTGGAAAACTGTGAAGGGTGGATCCGCAACTAAAGCTTGTAACTCACTGACTTTTCGAGCAGACGTGAGGGCAATGAGGAACACCACTTTCCAAGTGAGATACTTTAGATGAGCCTTATCAATTGGTTCAAATGGAGGCTTCATCAATTGAGCCAGGACGGCATTGAGATCCCAAAAAGATCTTCAAGCAAGTCTGCTTGCGAGGCTGTCTGCTGTGGGGTTCCGTTGGTGACATCACCCACATGTTGAGAATATGCTGCCTGCTTGTCCTGTCATAATGATTACTGTGCTGTGACCCTTGCAGAAACCAGATTGTATGGAATGTAAAATATTATTTTTTTCTAAGCAGGAATTTAATTGGATATTGACTAGGCCTTCTAATATTTTAACTAATAATGGTATTAAAGCTACCAGTCTATAATTGGATACCTGGTCAATATGTCCCTTAAGAGTCTTTTATTAAAGGTGTTAACATTATGTTTTAAATAGTTTGGGGAAGACCTCTATTTAGCATTTTGTTAACCCATTCAAAAAGAATTATTTGAAATGAGGGAGGTGCCTTCTTTAAGACATAAGATAGACAAATATCCAAATAGCAAAAAGTGTTGACATACCTATTATATGTTTTAATATATTCATCCCACTTTTTTGAAAAGATGTCCAATAAAAGGACCCCCTTATTATATTTGGGTCTTTGCTAAAAGCAAGATGGACTCTGAAACAGGTGGCAATTATGCTTTTTATATCTTTGACTTTAATTATAAAGTGACAAGCTAATTGTTGAGCAGTCAGTGGTTTTTCAATAGGAACATTAAATGTTTAGTGTTACTCAATTCCTTTATTAATTTGAATAATATTTTAATGTCACTAACATCTGTTCCTAGAAGATAAAAAAATAATCCTCTCTCGTTTCTGTTAGCTTCCTTTTATAAAAAGAGATCATTTTTCTCCATGTTATTCTTAACTCCTCAGTTTGATCTTTCCTCAATCTCTTTTCTAGTTTCCTGCATGCTCGTTTTAGATTGATTAATTCAGTTTAGAACACAGTCTTGATAATGGAACTGTATAACATCATAATAAGAAAGCTTTTTACAAGAGGAAAATGGTACGATAAAGACTAAGGGGCTCATAATCGAAACGGAAATATGTCTAAAAACCGGCCTAAATCGGCACGTGGACAATCAGCAAGACAAGTCGTCCAAGTGCCGATAATCAAACCGGATTTTAGACGTATCTAAAAATGACATAGGCCTTTTCAGTGTGCTGTACGACCAGAGCTAAAAGGGGCATTTTAGGAGGAGTGGCGAGGGCGGGATTTGGGCAGGACGTGGACTGATCTAAACTTAGTCGTACTGCAAGTATAACCGAAAGTTTAACGAGGCTGCCTGGATAGAACTTGTACGTTGTGGCTTAGGCCATGTAAAACCAGGTCTAAGTGCCAAAAAGGTATCCAAAGTGACCAGATAAGCACTGCAGACACAAAGTACATACCCCCCACACCCTGCCCCAGAGATCACTGACACCCCCCCACATCATAAAAATTGGAATAAAAACGTATATATCTGACTACAGAATATCAGCACCTGGCATAGCAAAGCCTAGTAGAGCAGCACAGAGGTGGCTTAAGTAGTGTGGGGGTGGGCTAGTGAACCATAGAGGAGGACCCAGGCCCATAAGCCACTCTAACCACTGCATTTATGGTGGAACATGTGCACCCCCCAAACTCTACTGTAGTGCCACATAGGTGCCACCTGCAGCTGTGAGGACCATTGGTGTGGTAGACAGGTGGGTCTAGTAGGTTTTTGGGGGCTCACCATGACCTATAATGGAGTTATGGTAAGATGTTTATGTGGCACCCTTTTTGTGAAGTTCGCAGCAGTGCCCTGTAAGGTGCCCCACTAATCTGTTGCCATATTTATAGAACAACACACATTTCAAGGGCATGATATTTAGTACTGGGATTCAAATCCTGTATTCAAAATGGCAAGAACCTTCATTATTGTGTGGATGCACCCTCAGTTTAAGCAGAAGGGTTACAAAACTTTAGTTTCTAAATTAATTCAAAGTAAACTCCACCTCCAGTGCTCTGATATCCTGTTTATACAACAGTGCACTGGCATTGCCTCTGGCTCCTCCCAATATGACATTAATCATCACTAGGTTATATCTTCTAGTGAGGCACTCTTATGGTGGTAAGAATATGGTCTTTTGTTTTTACAGTTAAAAAAAACTCACAATCTTACCTTGTTTTTTTTCTCCAAATCAAGATATGTAGCAATAATATGAAGCCTTACAATGAAGCCACTCTTCTAAGGCACCTTTAATATACATTGTTGCCAAGATAACAAAATTAATACAGTGGAACCTTGGTTTACGAGCATAATTCGTTCCAGAAGCATGCTCGTAAACCAAATTGCTCGTATATCAAAGCGAGTTTCCCCATAAAAAGTAAGGGAATCTCGGAGAGGGCGGGAAATCGAAGGCCTTGAGCATGCACAGATGCTCAAGGCCCAGCAAAAAGGACTGCAGATCTTCGGGCATCGGCACCGGCATGTCCTGTGCGTTGGTGCCAGATGGAGGGTAAGCGAAGTGTTCGGGTGGGTGGGGGGTGCCGGATCGCGGCGTGGGGGGGGGGGTGCCAGATCGCGGGGTGAGACGCTTGTACATCGAGGCAAGCTCGGTTTGCGAGGCACCAATTTTGCGAATGTTTTGCTCGTCTTGCAAAACACTCGCAAACCGATGCACTCATAAACCGAAGTACCACTGTATAACACAGTAAAATTATAGCTGAAAAACCCAGCATGGTCCATCCAATTTAATCAGACAGCTAGTGTTGTACCTGCAACTTTGTGCAGGTTAACCCCCCTCCCCCCCAAACCAGTTCTTAAGATTGTAACTGACACCTGATGCAGTCTAAACCTTTTACGAGATGTGATCAAAAAATACGGTGAAAGTTTAAAAAACATTTATTACAGTAAAAGACACATTGCCATTAATTCCCCCCAGGATATACTGGACTTCAAACGCCACTACCAAGAACAATATGAGAACATGATGGGAGACTACATAAGGGGGCTGATTCGTGAATGTGACTTACAATATAACCACAAATCTAAAAAAAACTACTCACCTCTAAATCTGTGGTCATTTTGTATAATTTCAATAAAAATACGTTACCATAAGTGTGATTCATATGTTGCTTTTTATGACTTTTATAAGAATGAAAAGTTGAGAATTCAGTGTTTTCACGTTTAAATAGGTAGGTTTGTACAATTAAAAGTGTTATTAAAAAAAACCCAAAAAAACAACAACTTTGAGAGGCATAGAAGGATTAGGGTGACTAAAAATTACACCAGGTGTATACCTGGCAGGGTCTCCGCATGTGCGGATCGCCGGACTTGATGGACCGAAGGTCTGATCTGGAGATGGCGCTTCTTATGTTCTTAAAATACTCCCCCTCGCTTCAAACACACTTATCCTGTCGTTCTAGCCACTTTCTGAAGCAGTTCTGGAAGTCCTTTATCGTGAGTCTCTTTAGCTACACTGTGATGGCTGCCTCGATGTCATGAATCAATTCAAATATTTACCTTTCATGGTCATTTTGTCTTTGGGGAAGAGCCAGAAGTTGCATGGTGCCAGATTCGGTGAATAAAGAGGATGATGAGACACCATAATATTTTTGGCAGAAATTGCAATACTAGATGTGATGCATGACTTCAGCATTGTCATGATGGAGGATAAAACTGCCTGTTTTTCATGCTCAAATCTGTTGTTAAAATGTTTTGAATGGAACCAGAGAAGTTCAGATCCTCAGATATTTCCCCAATAGTCAATCACCTGTTTGATCAAATCATTTTGCTTACTCTTCTAATTTCTGTAGTTCACACCTCATGTATTTCACAACTTTTGCAGTGGGTACTCTGTTGTCAATCTTCATGTCATCAATAAAGAGGCACACTTTCCATCTAACCCAGTGTATTGCAAACTGTGTGCTTCCTGAGATTTCAGGAGTGTTGCGGTACACTGGGGAAGAGGAGAGATGCCGGCGCCAGCTGTCTACAGGACGTGCCTCTCACGAAGAGAGGCACGTAATAGCAATCTCCCGACACCGGCACCTCTTCTCTCGGCCGGCCCTTTTCTCTTTCTCTCTGCCGGCCCTTCTATCCTCTCAGCGCAATGCCCATTTGAAGGACCTATGCACATGCGCTGACATCTCGAGCCGGGGACACTAGGTTTAGTGTGCCCCGGCTCAAAAAAGTTTGCGAGACACTGATCTAACCATTCAGCAATATCAGTCACAAATATATTGAAGAAAATAGGCCCCAGTATAGATACCAAAGGTGCTTCAATACTCACCTTTCTTTTGGTGAAAGTTTATTTACTGCCATCCTCTACCACTTATCATTCAACCAATTTCTGACCCAGTTAACCATCTCGGGTCTCATCCTCAATCTGTTCAGTTTATGAGCCTCTTATGAGGAGAGGGATCAAAGGCTTTGCTGAAATCTAAGTGGTCCACACCCAGTTCTTTTGCCTTTAGTAAAGCCATGGTGCCTTGCATCTTGTAACTCACTGGGTTGTAGAAAATTGGCCCAGCATCTTCATTATCTTTCCCACCACTGGTAAATATCTGTAATTGCTAGGAATATACCTTCACAGGTTTTGCCCAATACAAAAGTCTAGGAATACACATCCATATAGCAAAATGTGCATATAGCCAATTATTAAAAACTGTATTTTCACGTCTTTAGTTATTACTTACATTTATCTTCACTTGAATAAATCTTACCCCTAAAGGCAGTCCACAGACTAGGAACCCCATATTTCTATTAAGACTACTTCAGTTTGCAGTCCTTTTTTGTCAGTTAACTTAGGCAGATCTTCAATCATGTTTTTCTTTAGTTAAGCTCCAAGATGACAAAGCAATGGCCATTTTATGTCTATGGAGAAAATTATTAGCATAGCTGGCCCTTAAAAGAAGAGACATTCAGAGATTTCACATCTGAGGAAGAGAATAGTTACCATCAACACTCTAATAAGCTAGCCACCGGTAAATGTGTTTGAGACAAGTGGATTTCCCCTTCTACTATGCAATAGAAATTAAACCATAACACTACAACCTGCTAAAAGTGAAAAAGTGTTATAAATTGCGATATGTGAACCTCGCTCCAGCAGACACTTCTGTTCAAGCTTTGAACAGAAGTGTCTGGGATTCGTATTCCTAATTAGACAGGCTTACTATTGATACTAGCTCAACTAGCAAAGGAAGCACTAATGGGGACTCTAAAGCAGAAGGGGCTGGGAAAATATAAAGCAGACCTTGTGTCCCAGGGGAAAGGAAGCGCCCGAGGCCGCCCTAAATGCAGCAGGCTGGGCCAGAGACTGTGCCGGGGAACGCGGCTCACTGTCAGCTAAGAAGACGAATCAGCCCGGAGAAGACCGCTGGCAGAGAGCGGAGCGGCCCTTATGGTAACCTCCCGACACCGAGAATTGTAAAGCCGGCAGCCCGGCCCCCCACCTCACTTACCTTCGCTTCCACCAGCTCTGCCGCCATGTTGGCCTCCAGCGTCCTGCGCGCCCGCAGCCGCCGAGCCACGTGACGATCCCCGGAGGCCAGCAGCCAATCACCAGCCACCCTTGTCCACGGCCGTTTCGGGCTCCTTCGCGCGTGCCCGTGCAGCTTTTGCTGTCGTGCGGCATACACCAATCCAGACACTGACGTCCTGCTTAAGCCCCACCCCCGACTCGCCACGTCAATCCAGTCTTAAAGACGAAGGGCCCAAATGCGCGGCGTGCGCATGCACAGAAGAGAAAAGAACTCCAAAACGCTACCGGTAGTAGTGCAAAGGCTGGGCTGGCGCATGATGAATTAAGAGTTACTGTTTGATCTAGTGGGTGCGGCCTGTTGAAGTATCTGCCTCTTGCTGGTATATGCTTCTGATGTTTCTGTGTTTAATAATGAACAAATTATAGTTTGTTAACTGGGAAAACTAGCATATAATGACAGCAGTTAAAGACCTATGTGATTCATCCAGTCTGCCCAACAGTCACATTTATTATCAAGGCAATTTTGAGCCAACAATCCAGTATGCTATTATTATTTACTTGCTAAGTTCCACTATAAGATGTCTTCCCCTCCCTGCCCCCAGATATGCAAGACCATTAGATAATATGCATGTGGAATAAAGTATGTATACTTTAAGATATCTTCCAATATTCAGCACTGGGAACAGCAATTAAAGTTTATACTTCGCCTTTACATCTCACCCATATGAGCTTACCGGATGGGCATTTCTCAGAGTCATCAGTGCCCTAAATATTCTCATGCAAATGCATCATTGGGCCATATATTTTGGTTTTGCCCTAGTATTCTTCAGTTTTGGCACCGCTTGGGATCTTATATTACCGTTCTTTTGGGTCTCCGACTTCCAGAGCGCTCTTTGGATTTTATGATGTTGTCTCTCCTAAACCTAAAGGCCTCTCAGCCTTTTTGGCTCAAGCTATATTACTTGGAAAGAAGGCTATACTAACACAGTGGCTGGCTAGCGATGCCCCGACTTATAGTCAATGGAAATCATTGATGATCATACATGCTTCTTTAGAACGTAGACATTTTATTGATATCGACTCTGAACTGGGGCAAAGATTTCCTATGATTTGGGAGCGCTTTTGGATGACCCTTCCATCTGTGGCCCAGAGTAGACGCTTAAATTCATAATTGGTTTATCTATTGACTTTTTATATCCAGGGATTTTATGTTTGGGTTTCTGTTGGGGGGGTAGGGGGATTGGGAGGGATGGTTTGGTTTATGTGCAAATATGTCAGTATTCTGCAATGTTTTTGCTATGGTTGTTGTTGTTTTCTGCACGTTAAAATTGAATAAACACATTTGAACATAAAGTATATATACTTGCCCTGCACTGGCCCTACTTCTAGCTAACAAGGTGCTATCAAAACCTACTCCATCCAATCCTGATCTGTCTTGCCTCATATGAGACACAGATCATAGAAATCCGTCCGGCATCAGGTACACTGCCCCCACTGCTGCAGTTGCTGTCAAAGCTAACTCTGGCCCATTCTGATCTGTCTTGCCATATACAGGACACAGACAGTAGAAGTCTGTCTGGCATCAGCTTCACTTTTCCCCTGATGGAGCTGTTGTCAAAGCTAAATGCAGCCCATCCTGATTCATCTTGCAAGTCGACTACAAGACTTTTAGAAAAGAAATAAAGACCATACTCTTCAAGAAAACTCTGAAAAAATAAATAATACCGCAAGTCTCAAACTCCACCTCTCATTAAAGCCAACTACCCCAAACAAATAACCTTACCCATTTCTTACTCTTTTTGAAAATGACTAATTTTTTTTTTTTTGTAAGTTCTTGTTGTAATACATCTTGGATAATTCTTTTGTAATCCGCCTTGAATTGCAAAGTAATGGCGGAATAGAAATCCCTAATATAATGTAATGTAATATTTATTTAATTTATATTTATTTGTTAGGTATTTGTAGACTGCCTATGAAGGTTATCTAAATGGTTTACAATCAGGTACTCAAGCTTTTTCCCTGTCTGTACTGGTGGGACACAGCCTGTAGAAGTCTGTTGAAAGAGATTACTGAACATATGCTTTCTGAAATTGTGCAGTACATAATGAGCAAAGTACCAATTTGTGAAATGGTATGCTGGGGTTTGAGTGATTTATCATGACAGGCACAGTTCAAGTACCTGGTGCCAATAATGTTTGCAAAAGTATGTGAAAACATGAAAAGTTAAGTTCTGACCTTTTAACTTCTGACCAATTTTTGCTAAATGTGCATGCTTGGAATGTATCATTTTATGTTTCTCCTGGTAGTCTTAACAATCATCTTTCATTCTAGGGGAATGAAAGATGGCAGATGAAGTTCAACGTTGAGAAATGTAAAGTACTACATATGGGAAGCAGAAACCCAAGGTACAGCTATACGATGGGAGGGATGTTATTGAAGGAGAGTACCCAAGAAAGGACTTGGGGTAATGGTGGACATGACAATGAAACCGACGGCACAATGCGCAGCGCCAACTAAGAGAGCGAATAGAATGCTATGTATAATCAAGAAGGGTATTACTACCAGAACGAAAGAAGTTATCCTGCTGTTGTATCGGGCGATGGTGTGTCCGCATCTGGAGTACTGCGTCCAATATTGGTCGCTGTACTTAAAAAGGATATGGCATTACTCGAGAGGGTTCAGAGGAGAGCGACACGTCTGATAAAAGGTATGGAGAACCTTTCATACGCTGAGAGATTGGAGAAACTGGGACTCTTTTCCCTGGAGAAGAGGAGACTTAGAGGGGATATGATAGAGACTTACAAGATCATGAAAGGCATAGAGAGAGTGGAGAGGGACAGATTTTTCAAACTTTCCAAAAATAAAAGAACAAGAGGGCATTTGGAAAAGTTGAAAGGGGACAGATTCAAAATGAATGCTAAGTAGTTCTTTACCCAACGTGTGGTGGACACCTGGAATGCGCTTCCAGAGGGCTTAATAGGGCAGTGTATGGTACTGGGGTTCAAGAAAGGATTGGATAATTTCCTGCTGGAAAAGGGGATAAAGGGGTATAGGATAGAGGATTACTGCACAGGTCCTGGACCTGTTGGGCCGCCGCGTTTGCGGACTGCTGGACACAATGGACCTCAGGTCTGACCCAGCGGAGGCATTGCTTATGTTCTTATGTTCGTAAGAGATAGTAGGTGAGGTAATTAAGTATAATAAATATGATATGCATGAGCAAACCATAAATATATTATCCAGGATTGTGCTTATTAAAATTGATATTGCCACTCTATAATAAAGATACATCATAAAGTCAGACAGAGAATCTGCTTTGTGAATTCCTGTCTCCCAATGCTGATATAATAAACAGTTCCTCTGTAGTGTTATCAGTGGCCAGTGATTAATTTGACAGATCATGGACAGCTATACTTGGAGGAGTCCTGAAGCTTGGAATTGGACCTGTGGGGATTGCATAATAATATAAGCTACCTCTTGCACCAGGAAATAAATTTATTCTTACCATTTGTGGTGCTATATAAACGGGAAATCTTTGGTCCCTTTGATGCTTCCAGGTCATCCTTCCCCTTTTAATTAGTATAAGACCAATACATCATTACAAACTATCACCCACTTTTACTAGGCCGCGGTGGAGGTTTCTAACGTGGCCCGGAGCGCTAAATGCTCTGACGCTACTTCAACGCTTATAGAGTTCCTATGAGCGTTGGAGAAATGGCCATAGTAGAACTTCTACCACTGCTTAATAAAAGACGGCCTATTTCAGGCACTCTGGTTGAGAGACTATTTTGGCTACATTTATTTATTTTCTTGCACTCTTAACTTTTTAACTACAGTTGGAAACTCACTTCTCTAAATTTTACTATCTCACTCAATGCTGGACTGAGGAATATCCTTTCCGAGTTGAAGGATTCTGGGGTCCTCCGCTGAGTATGACCCCTCTTTCCTCTTTGAGGGGCTCTGATTAATTGTTTTTTCACCGTCCATCATAAGCTTCACTTCCCCACTGTTGGATCTGCCATCAAAGCTAACTCCAGCCCATCCTGATCCATCTTGCCACATACAGGGCAAAGACTGTAGATGTCTATCTGACATCTGCTTCAGTTCCTCACTGCTGGAGCTGCCAGATATCACAAACACTATAATATTAAGTATGCTGTTATGGTTTTCTGATATCTTTTTCCCCCCATTTCTGTTGTATGTGTTAATTAACAGTAACATTTAAAGGTTTCTTGTGGAAGATAGACACAAAGGATCTCTGAATATAAAGCAGATAGTATCGAAACAAAACTTGACAGGTCAATAGCTAAACTTTACTTCGTTTGTGATGTGCAGGAATGGTCCTGCACATCACAAACGAAGTAAAGTTTAGCTATTGACCTGTCAAGTTTTGTTTCGATACTATCTGCTTTATATTCAGAGATCCTTTGTGTCTATCTTCCACAAGAAACCTTTAAATGTTACTGTTAATTAACACATACAACAGAAATGGGGGGAAAAAGATATCAGAAAACCATAACAGCATACTTAATATTATAGTGTTTGTGATATCTGGTTAATAGTGTCTTTCATTGATCTTACAAAAAAAAAACCAAAAACCAACCAACAACTCTCATTGAAAATTGTATCATAAATAATACTTGAATAATGCTTTGTACTTATTATTATATAGAAATTGTACTTAGTTTACAATGCCCAGGTATCACAAGGATTATAATATTATGTGTGCTATGGTATAGTTTTCTGAGATCCTTTTTTATATCCAATCTTTAAGGTGCCACCTGCTTTATTTACTGTATGTATCTACTGATATGCTATGTTAACAATTCTTGACCTCTAATGAAGACCAGAGGTGGCACAGCCTGCAGTTCTTGAAGTTCTAGAGTTGACCTTTCTACTCTCATTCTTTTCTTTGTTTTCTTGTCTTTGCTTGGTTTCCAAACTTTGGATAGTCAAGGGATAGAGTAGTATCTGTCTGATCCTGCTGAAGGACATGTTTTCCTATTGTACATGGTAGTTTTTTAATGGCTTGGAAAGAACATTACATAGCTTCAACAAGTCAAACGACTTCGCTTCAAGCATGCACAAACAATCCCATATGTAAGATAAAGGCAGAAGCACTCAGAGTATTATCAGGATGGCAGGAAAGTCAGGCCCTACCTCCCCAGTAATGAGCTATAGCTTTATTTTGACATATTTATTGCCACTAACAAAAGTCTCTATGTGATTTCTAACATCAAAGCACAATACAATAACCATAGCACAATTCAATAACCTCACATCTAATCCCTATCTAATACAAATCGGTTCCTACTAATTCTTGGAGGAGAGTATGGTGTAGTGTGCTACAGCCTCAACACCCTGAGGTTGTGGGTTTAAACCCCATGCTACTCCCTGTGACCCTAGGCAAGTCACTTAATCCTCCACTGCCCATCATGACAGATTGGAAAATGCTTGAAGTACCTGTTTGTAAACCACTTTGAGTGTGGTTGTAAAACTACAAAAAGGCAGTATTTGAGTTACAGATCCCTTTCCCTTTTTTTTCCAACCCAGATACAAAAGTGATGGTAAAAATCAGTGCCACAGGGGCCCCCCAAAAAGTTGAAGTCCCTGCAGTAATATAATTTCCACTGGGCCAGCAGCAATCTGCTCCTTATTGGCAGAAGGAGAAGGAACTATAGCAAATTTCTGCCCAGTCAACAGGCACTGAACTCCAGCCAGCAAAAGAAAAGGAGAAAAGCTCAGAACAATGAATTATGATTAATATGGTAAAATAATGGAATATGACTTTAAAAAATAGTAAAATATAGGTAAATTTTGTAAGGTAATTATGAAAACAGTTATCTCTTTGGTGACTGCAAAAGTCTGATAGGAGAAAAATTCTATACAGAAAGACACAATAAAGTGGCACATCTCAACCACTGGAATCTTGATAAACATGTCAGTACTGTTGTATAGCAAAAAAACATTAGGATCACAAATCTAAGGCCACCTTTTATCAAACTGCGGTATGAATTGAATGAGCATTGGAGCATTTACGTTGCTGGCCCAGGGTAAAAAGCTCTACTGAGGTTTGATACAAAAGGCCCTAAGAGAATAAAACAAGACTAAGGCCTCCTTTTATTAAACTGCGCTAGCAGTTTTTAGTGCCGGGAGCTGTGCCGAATGCCTCGCGCTGCTCCCGACACTCATAGGAATTCTATGAGCATCGGGTGCAGCATGGCTCCCCATGCTAGAAACTGCTATCGCAGTTTAATAAAAGGGAGCATAAGTTTGCACCAGAAAATCCTAGACTATAAATCAGTACTGACGCAAAAGAAAAAAGAGTACTATAAACAGATCAGCACAGAAGATGTTATTATTGTTGAATTTGTTTCATTTGTTTTACTCTGTAAACCACTTAGAACTGAAAGGCTTGTGCGGTATAAAAATAAAGATTTATGTTATATTAGGTTATGCTTTAAGCTTAAAATTAACTGTTCTCAATATTAGATAACCTAACCAACACGAACAAGATCACAAAGGGCGACAACCCCTCTATTCCAACAGCCCCAGAACTAGCTATTTTAAAACAAAGATTCAATCCACACAAGACCAGCTAGACCCTCTGCAACAAAACCATCTATGGAAATACTAACAGATCTTGGAATGATTTTGAAGAGATTAAATTCAAAGACCACAAAAACTGTTTCTCCTAAAATACTCCAAAGCATACTGTAGCCTCGGCACCTGCCAACCTTACCTGATCAAAGCAGCTACCCCAACAACCATAGGAAAAAGAACCTTATGACCCAACTATCACCTAACAAGTGGCGTTTTCCCCAAATAAGGAGGAGGAATTATCTTAACAAACATTCCCAAGAACCCAAAACTCAGCACCTACGATGTGATCAATTATAAGCCAGTAGCTTTCATCCCCCTATTTATCAAAATGATGAAAGGATATGTCACAGAACAACTTGAATGCTACTTACAATGCTTTAGTATCCTCCACCCTTCACAGTTGGGTTTCAGGAATAATCACAGCACTGAGATGGTGGTTGCAGCACTAGTAACATATGGCAAAGAGCTACTAAGCAAGGGTCAGCGCAATCATAATCCAATTTGACCTAAGCAGCGCATTTGACTTAGTAGGCTTCGATCAAATGTTCAAGATCTTCCGTAATTTTGGATTTAGTGGCCCAGTCCTCTCCTGGTTCTAAGGCTTCCTAACCACTTGGCACCATGCTGTACGAAAGGATGGTGAACTTTCTGACAGCTGGCACCCTCCCAGCGGAGTCCCCCAAGGTTCCCCACTTTCACTGTCAGTGTTCAACCTTCTAATGCAATCCTTGGGAGCCAACCTAGATCTCACACAGATAAAAAATTTCACCAATGCAGATGACATAACAATCAAGCTTCCTGTAACTTCCACATCAGCCAACACCCCTACCACTGTCAAAGAATGTGTCCACATCATAGAAAACTGGACCTCAACTTACTGCCTCAAACTAAATAAAAACAAAAACAAATTCCTTTGGCTAGGACCCTCAACTGATCCATGCTATACTCCACATGACACAGACTTTCCATTAGAACTACAATCCTGAATCTTGGGAGTAGAAATTGGTAACCATCTATCCATGAAAAGCCACATACAATCAATAATAAAACAATCTTTCCTTGTGATGAGAAAGTTAAGATCCATCAGAAAATACTTCGAAACAGACTTTCTGAATTTTAGTGCAATTTCTAATCCTACCTAGACTAGACTACTGTAATGTAACACTAGTTCTTAGTGCTAAGACATTGCTTTCACGTCTACAACTAGTTCAAAATGCAGCAGTAAGACTCATATACGGACTGTGGAAATCAGAATACCTACATCCCTGCTAACTGTCCCTTATTGACTCAACCTCTTGTAATGTAATCCGACCTTGAACTGAATAGGTAAAGGTGGAATAGAAAACCTGATTAATATAACAGACATAACATATTCTCTTTCCAACCAATATAAAGCTAGATGCAAGGAAACTGAACATAGTGGAAAAGAGAAAACCACCCAGAACAGAAAAAAGAAGATTCTCAAGTACCAAGCAATACAGTCAGAAACCAAGAAAAATGTGACAAAAAGTTACAAATATTTTCCATCATACTGAGTGCTACAGACCTGATCAACACTATTGCTAAGCCTCTGATCTCAACAAAATGCAGCAATTAGGCTTCTGAAGAATCTTTAGAAACATGATGGCAGAAAAAGGCCAAATGGCCCATCTAGTCTGCCCATTCACTTCCTCTAAGAGATTCCACATGCTTATCTCATGCTTTCTTGAATTCACAGTCTCTACCGGGACACTGTAGATGTGTGGAACAGTCTCTTCTGGGAGACTGTTCCACACATCTACCACCTTCCTATAAAAAGGTATTTCCTTAAATTACTCCTGAGCCTATCACCTCTTAACTTCATTATTTGCCCTCTCATTCCAGAGCTTCCTTTCAAATGAAAGAGACTCGACTCGTACGCATTTACGCCACATATGAATTTAAATGTATCATATCTCCCCTCTCCTGCCTTTCCTGTAAAGCACATGTGTCAAACACAAGGCCCGCAGGCTGAATCTGGCCCGCCTGGCTGTTTTATGTGGCCTGTGGTGACTGCGCCGCAGCAGAGGGCTAGCATTAGGGGGAAGCAAACAGGGCAGCTGCCCTGGGCTCTAAGGCTCTGAGGGGTCCCTAGTGGGTCGGCATGTCCACCCCCTTCTATCCATGCCAGTCCGACATCTTCCTCTCCTGGTCTTGCAGACACATTCATTTTTATAACAGAGAGCTGCTGTCTCTGGCATCAATTCTTAACCGCTACTTGCGCCCCTCTCTGTGCTTTCCTTTTGCCACAGTTCATCCAGGCAGAAACAGGAAATTGTATTATTGGGGACTGACAGCAGCAGAAGGAAGGGGCTGCATGCAGCAGTTGAGAATTGCTGCCGAAGTTGGTGGTCCCCTGCAATAAAAATGAATGTATCTGCAAGACTGAAGGTGAGGATACCGTCGGACCAGCGCAGATAGAAAGGGGAGGAAATGCCAGGCCAGGAAGCCCCCTGGTCCAGTTTCTTAAATAGAATGGGGGAGGGGTGGGAGAGAGGGGAAGGGGAAGAACTTATGACGTCGGAAACAGAAGGGAGAGAAAGATAGTGGGCAACGGTGCAGAGCAGGGATGGAAGGGGAGGAAGGGAGAAAGCGATATGATAAACTAACGAGAGGAGAGAGATAGCAGACCACGGGAAGGGGGGGGAAGGGAAGGAGGGAAATGGACCATGGGATGGGAAGGGAAGAAGGTGAGAGAAATATGCCAGACTGTGAGAAGGAGAAGAGAGTGATACCAAATCAGGGGAAGGGGGAATGGAAGGAGAGAGAGATCAAACCTCAAGAAGGGGGAGGGAAGGAGGAGAGAGAGATGCCAGACCACAGTAGGGAGATGGAGGGAAAGGAAGGGATAGAGATGCCAAACTGTGGGAAGGAGAGAAAAAGTATGCCATACCATAGGAAGGGGGAAAACAGAGATGTCAGAACACAGGAGCAGGAGAGAGAAGGAAGAGATGATGCACAGGGATGGGAAGAGTGGGAAAGGGAAAAGAGATGGAAGAAATGCTATTTAGGATTGACGGGAATAGGGAAAAGGAAGGAGGAGATGGTGCACATATATGGAGAGGAGGGGAAGACATGAAAAAATAGATTGAGAAGGAAGCAGAAAAATGGAAGAAAGTTGAATGTTAAAGGTTAATGCCAATAATGGATGTAGGGCAGAAAGGAGAGAAAATCAGCAAATGGATAAGAAGGTCTTGGAAACAAGAATTAAGAGCACAGACAAAAGGAAATATAGCCAGAGACTGGGAAAATATATTAAAAAATAAAATCACCAGACAAGAAAGGTAGGAAAATTATTTTATTTTCAATTCAGTGATTGAAATATGTTAGTTTTGAAAATTTACATCTGCTGTCTATATTTTGCACTGTTCAGGAAGAAATTAATTTGTTTCTATTTCTCTGGTGTTGTACTGCATGCACTAGATGTGGTGTATTTAGATTTAGATTTTAGCAAAGCCTTTGACAATGTTCTACACAGATGTCTAATAAATAAACTGAGCGCCCTTGGGATGGGCCCCAGACTGAGTTAGGAACTGGTTGAGTGAAAGATGACAGATCAATGAAGATTGCTCTGAGCAACATGAGAATGTAAGAAGAACTTTACTGGATCAGACCAGTAGTCCATCTAACCTAGAATCCTTCTACTAAGACTAAGGGTGTCATAATTGAAATGAAAATACATCTAAAAAACCCGCCTAAATTGGCACTTAGATGATCAAAAAGACGGGTCGTCCAAGTGCAAATAATCGAGACAGGTTTTAGACGTATCTAAAAGCAGCTTAGGCCTTTTCACTGCCGCTGTGCGCTCAGAGTGAAATGGGATGTTTTTCGTGGAGTGGTTAGGGCGGGAGGTAGGCCGACCTAGACTTAGTCATCCTGCAGCGATAATTGAAAGTTTAACGAGACTGCCTAGACAGAACTTATACATTGTGACTTAGGCGATCTAAAAACAGGTATAGGTGCCCAGAAGGTATCCAAAGTGACCAGATAACCATGGCAGGGACAAAGTACAGACCCCCACCCACTCCCCCAGTGATCACTGACCCTCCCCACTCTGCCATACAAATCGGAATAAAACCATACATACCTGCCTCCAGAACATCAGCACCTGGCATAGGAGAGCCTAGTAGAGCTGTATAGAGGTGGCTTAAGTTGTCTGGAGGGTGAACTAGTGAACCATAGGAGGACCCAGGTCCATAAGGCACTCTAACCACTGCATTTATGGTGGAACATGCACCCACCAACCCCCCCCCACCCTACTTTATTGCCATATAAGTGCCACCTGAAGCCATAAGTGCTATTGGGATGGTAGACAGGTGGGTATCGTAGGTTTTGGTGGGGGGGGGCTCACCATGACATATAAGGGTGTTGTGGTGAGATGTTTATGTGGCATCCTTTTTGTGAAGTTCACAGCAGTGCCCTGTAAGGTGCCCCACTACTCTGTTGCCATGTCTGGGTAGCCAGTCCATCATTTTGCTGACCCCTCCCACATCCAAAAGGTTTTTTTCTAGGTGTTTTGGACTTGGACAATTTTATGGACGAGAATGCGGTAAAAACATAGACAACTTAGCGGTCTGGCGATCAAGCGGCTTGGCGTAGAAATATACAATTCTCAAAAAAAAAAAAAGATTTTGGATGTATTTTTCGAGAATGGACTTTAGACACTGCCGACTTTGGACCAGCTAGCACCTTAGGCCCAAAACAGACTTAGACGTATTTTTGGATTTTGCCCCTCTATGTATCTTAATAAAAAATTTGGCCTGCGACTTAGATTTCGGCCCCTTATAATAATAATAATTTATTTATTTATTTATATGCCGCCATACTGGGAAGGTTCTAAGCGGCTCACCGCATGATGAAAAAAAACAGTACATACATTTTCAATAACAATCTTGATAAAATACAACAAAAGGCAGTACATACATTTCAATCAAATTGATCAGATGTGATCTCATAGTTTCATAGTTTATTAAAATTTGATTAAATGCTTTACATAGAATTCAAAGTGTTGTACAATAAAAGTTGTTTAAAATATTAATTAGGGAACAAACTACAAGTAATAAACATAGTCATACAAGACAAACACAGTATTTTAAATAAGGTCTTACCAGAATCCCAAGCACTAGTGCCAGCCCATTGGCTACCTATAGCCAATGGCTTAGTACTTGCACATAAGTCCTTACACAGTACGTCCTGCTACATATCAGCCAAATTCCCACCTTATGTCCCTAACAGACCTCTCCACTCCCAAGAGGAAATATATCTACAATTACTCTCTGGTCGTAGCCTCTGACTAGAAAGTGCCAGATGCCGATCCTACTCCCATTTCTTAACAAAAAATGGAATCAACTACCTCCACCTATCAAATTTCTCAAAAAGCTTTTGAGCTTTAGGAAAGCAATAAAAACCTCTTTGCCTAAATCTCTTAGCCCACTACTTAACAAACTACCAGAGCATCTGACCCACTAGTCTTAATTCTTGACCTTAAGAAACCATCCAGTATATAACTCCAAAACTAATGTATTCCTCATGTATGGTGAACTAAATTCTCTGTGAATGCTTTAAGATGTTATATGTGGAACTAACTTATCTCTGAATTGCTAATATATGATGATCCATCTGAGTTGAAAAACCTCACTCTGTGATTTCTAATTTATGTTGAACAACCGTATTAGACGAATTTCTCTGTAGCCCATACTGCCTTAGATTTCTGTATCTCATTTTTGTTCAATTATTATGCATGTTACCTTGTAACCCATTCTGAACTCTCTGGGGTGGACGGGATATAAAACAAAATTAATTAATTAATTAAATAACCTAGTGGTTTTCATTCATTTTTAAGTTGAGACCACTTTGGATCCCAACAAGCTGAAGGATAGCCACCAAATATCTTCCCATGTGGCGACACAACACCTGAAGACCAGCGGGTATTAATATCAACCCATATCAGCCTGCTTTCAAACTTTTCAATGGGAGTAACCTCGAGGAGGTGAGCATTTCTGATACATTCTTCTTCTATTGAGAAATCCCTTGTCCTTCAAGCATGCAAGTATGCCCTGCCTCCCCCCCCCAACTGCTTCCTCTTTCTGTCATGAGTTTGGATAGAGAGGCAGAGAGTAGCAACAAAATAAACAAACAGAATGATGGGAAGGACGGCTACTGAACTCTGAGCCTTGCATTGAAGAAAACTGACATAACCCATATAATTTCTTCCTAGACATCCACCCAGCCCCCTTTTAGTCTACTATGGGCTCCTTTTACGAAGGCGCATTAGGGTCTTAACGCACAGAATAGCGCGTGCTAAAATGCCCTCTTGAGCAGGCGGTAGTTTTTTGGCTAGCGCGCACTAATCTGGTGCGTACGTTAAAAACGCTAGCGTACCTTCGTAAAAGGAGCCCTATGTTTTGGGTTTAGAAATGGAAGGAGGGGAAATGTGCCACTGTGTGCACTTTTCAACTTGTTAATCTTTCTAATGACTTTACTGCATTGTTTAACTCCTTAATTGGTTTTATTTTCTAACATATGTAGTCTGCTAGTCAGAAAATTTTACCCTTAGCAGATTATAGTGTGGCTGCTGTTGATGGAAATGAGTATATCCTGTATTGCACTTATTTTGTTACTATTGGGGGTGGTTGATGGAAATGTTATTACAGTAGACTCTCTGTTAACCAGAACTCATTTACCCAGAACTCTCAGTCTCAAGCAACCAGAAAAAAAATCTAAAGATATATTGTAATACTTTAAATAACAATGAAAATAAAATCAATTTCTGGCAGAAATTTAAGTGTAAACTTGGCATGCCATACCTGAGTACGCCCATGTTTTGCCTACTACATTTCCGGTAGTTTGTCTGGAACAGTTTATGGTATGGCATAGTATTAGTTAGGCCTATTTTTAATAGTAACTCTCGAGCAACCAGAAATCACATTTATCCGGCATCGATCAATCCCCATGGGTGCCGGTTAACTGAGCGTCTACTGTATATTGTATTTATTTATGGATATGTTTGCTTTAGCTTACTGGAGTGGAATGGGGATATAAATTTCTGCATTTCTTACTAGACTGGACAGAAAATTGTACTGAGAGGTTACTGTGTTCTTTAGATGTGTTTAACCTTGGGAAATGTGGAATTGAAGCCCTAATAGCAATTGAACCAATATTTTGCATTTTAGTGAAATCTGCAGTATTTAACTAAAAGGATGGAGTTGGTCCAGAGGAAGGCTACTAAAATGGTGTGTGGTCTTCGTCATAAGGCATTTGGGGACAGACTTAAAGATCAGGAGATGTTTAGTTTGCTTAGAGACTGTGGAGCTCAATCAATACTTAAACGCGTCTAAAAACCTGCCCAAGTCAGCACTTGGACAACCTAAAAGAGAAGTCGTCCAAGTGTCGATAATCAAACTGACTTTCTAGATGTGTTGCAGGACTTTTTAGTATTCAAACATTTTTATTGATGACAAAGAATTACCATAAAACAACAGTCACAGTACACTGTCAGCAATACATGTAGAAGTCAACACCAAGGCTACTAACAAGTGTATCTAGTCATCAATCCGATTTAACATGAATGTTCCCCATCTCCCTCCCCCCTTCCCATAGCCCAGTCCTTAGATAGCAGCAGGAGCAAAATAGAAGGCCACTTCAGAACTGCAGCAAACAACAATCCGAGGCCTTGTTCCTCATGGTCCCCGAATTAGTGCCGCTACAAGCTTGTCAGGTTCTGTACAACCAAACAAACACAACACCCGCAACTGTTCCTACCAAAAAAATTACATTCCCTTCATAAGTGGACTATTATTCAACTCCCCAAACAGAATGTACTAAACAACAAATATGTCCCCTCTAGTATACACAACCCCCCCCCCCCCCTTCTTACCAATCCTTTCTACAGCTGTCGCGGGACTTTTTATGCCTCTGAATGCCGCTGTTCGCCCAGAGCTGAAACGGGCGTATCTGGAGGAGGGGTTAGGACAGTATGTGGGTGGAATTTTGGCCGATCTAGAGTTAGTCGTCCTGCAGGGATAATCGAATGTTTTACTAGACATCCTGGACGAAACTTATATGTTGTGAGTTAGATGATGTAAAAATAGGTATAAATGCCAAAAAAGTATCTAACCACTGCAGAGACAAAGTAAAGACCCACACACACTCCCCCAGTGTTCACCGACCCCTTCACACCTCCACAAAGATCTTAATAAAGAAAGTACATACCTGTCTCCAGAACATAAGCACCTGGTATAGGAAGCCTAATAGAGCTGCACACAGGTGTTTTAAATAACCTGGGGAGTGAGGACTGAACCATAGGAGGAGCCACTATAGCCACTACACTTATGGTGGAACATGTGCGCCCACCAAACCCCCCCAAAACCCTACTCTACTGTCATATAGGTGCCACCTGCAGCCATAAGGGCTATTAGAGTTGTAGACAGGTGGGTATGGTGGGGTTTGGGGGGGGGCTTACCATAACCTATAAGGGAGTTCTGGTGAGATGTTTATCTGGCACCATTTTTGTGAAGTTCACAGCAGTGTCCCTGTAAGGTGGCCCACTGCTCTGTTGCTATGTCTGGGTAGCTAGTCCATTACAAGATTGGCCCTTCCCACGTCCAAATGATAAAGAAGGGGATCACGAACAGATCAGAGAAGGTTATCATGCCACTGTACCGGGTCATGGTGCGCCCTCACCTGGAGTACTGCGTCCAGCACTGGTCACCATACATGAAGAAGGACACGGTACTACTCAAAAGGGTCCAGAGAAGAGCGACTAAGATGGTTAAGGGGGCTGGAGGAGTTGCCATACAGTGAAAGATTAGAGAAACTGAGCCTTTTCTCCCTTGAACAGAGGAGATTGAGAGGGGACATGATCAAAACATTCAAGGTACTGAAGGGAATAGACTTAGTAGATAAGAACAGATTGTTCACCCTCTCCAAGATAGGGAGAACGAGAGAGCACTCTCTAAAATTTAAAGGGGATAGATGCCGTACAAATGTAAGGAAGTTCTTCTCCACTCAGAGAGTAGTAGAAAACTGGAACGCTCTTCCGGAGTCTGTCGTAGGGGAAAACACCCTCCAGAGATTCAAGACAAAGTTAGACAAGTTCTTGCTGAACCAGAACGTACGCAGGTAGGGCTAGTCTCAGGGCGCTGGTCTTTGACAAGGGCCGCTGCGTGAGCGGACTGCTGGGCACGATGGACCACCGGTCTAACCCAACAGCGGCAATTCTTATGTTCTTATCTTGTTCTGGGCTTTTGGGATTTGGATGAAATTTTGGTCAAAAATGCGGTATAAAAATAGACATCCCGGCGGTCTGTACAAACAATAGCCTGGATGTCCAGATAGACGAGAAAAAAAATATATTTTTGACGTATTTTTCAAAAATGGGCATTTTACCACTATCGACTTTGGGTTTCTAGTGCCATATACCCAAATCGTACTTAGACATATGTTTTGATTATGCCCTTCCATGGCTTTTACACTTCAATATCTGAAATTATCAGCTCTTTTGTTCTGTATTTAACTTGAATCTCCAGCAATTTGAAGCTGGGAATGCTGTTTATTGCTAGAGGCTTTGATCTGTGCAGCCTTTACGTTATTTTATTTTATTTTTTTTTCTGGAATTATGTCTCATATTCTGTGTTTTGTTTCCTATCTGAAGAAACTGTCTGGCTACATTTCAGAACCCCAGCTAAATCAGATCTCCAGCAGAATTCCTGTGCAGCCTCACAAGCTGCCGTGCACAAGGGGGTACTATCATGTTGGCACCCCCTTCCCCACTCCATTTTACATCATATTTGCAGAGAAAAGGAACTGAGTGTAGATGGGGGAAATAAAGAGGGAGTTATTAATCAAAGAGAAAAAGAAAGGAGGATGCTGTAGTCAAAACACTATGGGGCTCATAATTGAAAGAGAAAAACATCCAAAAACCGGCATAAGTCGGCACTTGGACGAACATTTCCCAAATACGTACAAGTGCCGATAATAAAAACGGGTTTTGGACGTATTTCTAAACTACCTAGGCCTTCATAGTGCTGCTGAATGACCAAAGCTAAACGGGGCGTTTCAGGAGGAGTGTCGAGGGCAGGAGTTGGGCGGGACGTGGGCCGGCTTAGACTTAGTTGTACAGCATGTATAACCAAAAGTTATATAGTCCACCAGAGAAGCACTGCAAACACATAAAGCAGACCCCCGCACACTACCCCAGTGATCCCCGACCCCCCCCCCCCCCCACTCCCATAAAAATATTAATCACAACTTTAAAATTCAGCCTCTAGACCATCATCACCTGGCTGCCTGGCATAGGAAAGCCTAGTTGTCCAGCACAGAGTCATCTTGGGGGGTGGGTTAGGGACTCATGGAAAGGAGGACCCATGCCCATAAGCCCCTGTAATCACTGCATTGATAATGAAACATGTGCACTCCCCTATACACCCCAAAACCCTTTTGTACTGGCATATAAGTGGCTCCTGCAGCCATAAGGGCTATTGGGGTGGTAGATAAGTGGGTCTAGGGGATTCTAGAGGTGGTTTGTGGGGCTCACCGTGACCTATTAGGGAGCTGTAGTGAGGCGCCCTTTTTGTGAAGTTCACAGCAGTGCCTTGTAAGGTACCCCACTATTTAGGTGGCATGTCTGGGTGTTCAGTCCATCACTTTGCAGACCCCTCCCACATCCAACAAGGCTTGTTCTAGGCGTTTTGGACTTGGACGAAAAGTTAGACGAAAATGTGGTATAAAGATGGACGATTTAGCGACTTGGACGATCAGATCTGCAGTAAGTATAATTAGACGATTTTCGAAAGTAAAAAAATTTTGGACGTATTTTTCGAAAATGTGTCCTAGAATGTTTTTTACTTTGGATGACTTGTGAGTTGGACGTAAACGGACTTAGACGTCCCTTTCGATTATGCCCTTCCACGAGTACAAGTGATGATGGAGAAACAATGTGCTGGAGCTGCCACTGTGAAATGGGACACTACCAGTTTTAGGCATTGTACAGGGCACCAGTTGGCTAGAGCTGGCTCTTATCACATGCATTTCTCCAAAAGTTCATACATGATGAGAAAGGAAGATCCTATGAGGGTCCGAACGGGAACAAAAGTGATATAATAAAATCAAGATATTTTCATTGTTTTCTGGTGAACTTTGCGGGGGAGCAACAGTATGTATGGGGGTGTTTACTTTGCCACTGCAGTGGTTATCTGGTCACTTTGGATACCTTTTGGGCACTTATACATGTCTTTATGTCATCTAAATCACAACGTATAAGTTCCATAGGCAGTCTAGTCAAATCTTCGATTATCCCTGTAAGACGACTAGGTCGGCCCACATCCTGCCCTAACCTCTCCTCCAAAAATAAAGTCAGCAGTGTGCCTGACTTTATGACGCAGGACCTAAGACAGCTTGAACAGTGGTCATCAACTTGGCAGCTAGGCTTCAATGCTAAAAAATGTAAAGTAATGCACCTAGGCAAAAAAAATCCACACAGAACTTACACACTAAATGGTGAAACCTTGTCCAGGACCACGGTGGAACGTGATTTAGGAGTGATCATTAGCGACGATATGAAGGCTGCCAATCAAGTAGAGAAGGCTTCGTCCAAGGCAAGACAAATGATGGGCTGTATCCATAGGGGTTTTGTCAGCAGAAAACCTGAAGTCATAATGCCACTGTACAGATCCATGGTGAGACCTCATCTCGAGTATTGTGTTCAATTCTGGAGACCACACTACCGAAAAGATGTGTTGAGAATTGAGTCGGTTCAGCGAATGGCTACCAGGATGGTCTTGGGGCTCAGGGATCTCACGTATGAAGAAAGGTTAAAAAAACTGCGGATGTACTCGCTGGAGGAGCGAAGAGAGAGAGGGGACATGATTGAGACCTTTAAGTATATTACTGGGCGTATAGAGGTGAAAGATGATATCTTCAGTCTTACAGGGCCCTCGGTAACCAGAGGACACTCGCTGAAAATCAGGGGAGGGAAATTTCGGGGTGATGCTAGGAAGTACTTCTTCACCGAAAGGGTGGTCGATCATTGGAACGAGCTGCCTCAGCGGGTGATTGAGGCCAGCAGCGTGTTAGATTTCAAGAGAAAATGGGATATTCATGTGGGATCTCTAGGAGAGTAAGAATCAGGGAGTGGGTCATTGGTATGGGCAGACTCGATGGGCTATGGCCCTTTTCTGCCGTCAATTTCTATGTTTCTATGATCACTTCAAGGAAGAACTTAGGGGGGGAGGGTCATTAGAATGGGCAGACTTGATGGGCCGTGGCCCTTTTCTGCCCTCATATTCTATGTTTCTTTAGTCAAATAAAAAGAATAGAAAATACAAAAAAAGATCTGCTTCCTTTCCACAAAACCTACTCTCTCTTTAACTGCTACAGAGACATTGGAGGATCTGAAGGCTAATACACACTTATGATTATGTATAACTTTTTTTTTTTTTGTTCTGAAAATCCTCACAGTAACAACACTGAAAAAATTAACATCTGAGCCTTCAGGAGGGAAAACCATAGGAAGAAAGTTCTGCCTTCAAAAGCTAGTAAAAGTAATGTTAGTCCAATTTGTAATTATTACCTTTAAAAGTAAACTAACATAACAACCACAATATTTATCAACTTAATACGTTGAAGTATACTATTTTTTTATTTTTAAATCAAATGGCAATGTTTAGGTAAAACATCTATGAAACAGCAGTGACATCTGGTAGTAGGTAGGATTTCTTAAGGCATGGAAAGCTATAGCAAGGACACTGATAGCACCTCCCACACACACTGTGAGATCACCAAGAAACTGTTAAAGTTTCACAGTTTTATTAGAGTTCAGGCCTCTTCATATATCAGTAAAGATTCATGCATTGCAGGGATCTTGAGACCTGATCTGCTTTTTTGCTTCAGTCAGTGGTAAAGGTTCCAGCTCGGGACAAGCAGCAGCCGGTATCTTCCAGCCCAGTTACAATGGGGGAAAAGGAAGCAATTTTGAAAAGGTTCCTGTTTGGCGACCTGACAAAAAATTTTCACGGGGTGCAGTGCTTGTTTAGACTTGCATACCTTATAGACCACAATTGAAATAATTGGGCATTTATTGTTGGATAGGACATGTGATTGCTTTGCTATGAGGGTGTTGCTGTTTACCCTCAGTGTGAGGGACGGGACTGAAAGAGGTTTGAGTTAAATAAGTCCGAGTTGAAAATAAATAAAAGCCTCCTCTAAGTCCTCCTGACCAGCTGGGGTCACCAGGGAGCTTCTAATCATAGACCGGATTAAGTTCCTGCTTGTCCCTCCTTTGACAACAACAAAAAAAGAGAAGTAGCTTGGAGCCCTCCCCCCCCCCCACCTTGTCCTAAATAATTTATGGATGGACGTAGGCAGAAAGGAATCTTGGCAGACCACGCCATGCTGCCTGACAGTGCAAAAGGCTCACAATTATCTGGCTGACTGCCAGTGAGATTATAAAACAGCAAAAAATATGATGGCGCCCCAGGAGGGAGGAATCTGTATTCTGCAGAATGTTATTGCTTTTTTTTCATATCTATTAAATGTGATTTATACAAATCTCATAAAACATATGGTTGATGAAAATTTAACTCCATAGCTAGAGAGAAAGAGATAGATACAGATGTATAATCCCAATGACAATAAAACTGAACTGAGCTGTAGCCTGGTTTCCTGTGTAAATCCCCCCTCCTCCACACACATACCAGGTTCATGTTTAATGTTTATTTGACATACTATACAAATCAATAGAGAATGTATTGTAGATTGAAGGAAAAGAAGAGGGAAATAGTTAATTAAAAGTATTAGTGGGGTTCTTAGGAATCTGACCCTTGTTGTTATAATAAGCATATTGGATTCTCTAGTGTTATTTCTGTATTAATTTATTGTTCTTTTTAAATAACACAGACTTGACATAAAGGGGTCCATAATCAAAAAACATAGACATCCAAAAAGCATCCTAAATCAGCACTTGAATGTTCTAATCGCCAGGATGACCAAGTGCCGATAATCAAAACCGTCTCTCTGTACATCTAGCCAGTGTTTCTCAATTCGGTCCTGGAGTGCCCTCTTACCAGTTAGGTTTTCAAGATATCCATAATAAATATGCATGAAAAGCATTTGCATATAATGGAGGCAGTGCATATAATTCAAGTTTATGCAAATTAAATGTGGATATCCTGAAAACCTGACTGGCAAGGGGGGACTCCAGGACCGAGTTGAGAAACACTGCATCTAGCAAGGTGTTCCAGCCTGTGTACATTAAGAGCACAAGATGAACGTGGTAGAGGCATGTTATGGGTAAGCTTTGGGCAGTTTCAAGGGTGGGTTAGACATGGACGTCTTGCTGCGATAAACATTTTGCAAGACATCCTGGACAGAACTTATGCGTTTGGAACTAGACCTGTTTTAGAAGGGTCTAAGTGTCACAAAGGTGCCCAAACTGACCAGATGACCATGTATGTATCAAGATAAGACACTTCCACACTGCTCACAGAGCCCCTCACACCCACAAAGAAAAGAATACAAACATACATGCCTAGTAGAGCTGCACACAGGTGTCTTCAGTAGCTTGATATGTGGGCTAGTGAACGATACTATATTGCCTTATAAGTGCCACCTGCAGCCATAAGAGCTTTTGGGGTTATAGACAGGTGGGTATAGTGGGTTGTGGTGTTTTTGGTTTTTTTTTTTGGGGGGGGAGGGAAATCACCATAACCTATAAGGTAGTTCTGCTGATATGCTTATCTGGCACCCTGTATGTGAAGGTCACAGCAGTGCTCTGTAAAGTGCCCCACTGCTCTGTTGCCATTTCTGAGTGACCAGACCATTACAGGACTGGCCCTTCCCATGTCCAAATGGTCTTATTCTGGGCATTTGGGAATTGGATTAAATTTTTATCGTAAATGTGGTATAGAGAGAGATGTCCTGGTGGTCTGGGTGTCCCAATGACCTGGACATCCAGATAGAGGATTTTTTTTAAATTATTATTTCTAGATGTAAGGCATTTTCTTACTGCTGACTTTGGACGTCTAGCACCATAAGTCCAAATTGGACTTAGATGTATGTTTTGAAAATGCCCCTCAAAATGGCTTTTTATCAATGTATCATTGCTGAGTGTGAAAACATAAAAGTTATAGCTAAAAAACCAAGAAATTGCTCCATTAAGCAAAAGGTACCTGGAAGACCAAGCTTCGCTCAGGGATGTAGTGTTAATGATGATGATGGTATTGTTGTTTTAGTTTTATATTGCTGCTATTACACTGTGGCATTTAAGTTTTCATTGTTTTCTGGGTGAGAACTAAAACGTTTGGGTCATTGTTGAAATGATTCAGTTTTTTTTAATTTCTTGAATTTGATAATGTGTTTGTTCCAATTCATATGAGTACTAAAAGTTTTAAAAAAAATGTTTTAGTTATATTTTACACCACCTTATGTATGCTAAAATTTAAACCGCATACATTAAACACATCATCATCATCAGTACACAGAAGGCTGCGAAGCAGACTGAGTGCTGCTGGTCCGACGCTCCTCTGCAGCAAGATATTTATGGTTGTGGTTGTCGGGGATCGGTTGGGAGGGAAGGATGGTCAGCGGGGGATCGGCTGCACGGCAGGGGGAAGTGCAGCTGCCTATGACTAGGGCTTATTTTTGGGGGTAGGGCTTATATTAAGACCTACCCCAAAAAGCATGCTAGGGCTTATTTTCGGGGAAACACGGTACACAGGTGTGCAATGGGTTTAGCTTATTTCATAGAGATTTTAAGGGCTCCTTTTATCAAGCCGCACTAGCGGTTTAACGCACGTAATAGCGCGCGTTAAACCGCCGGCCGTGCTAGCCACTAACGCCTGCCTTGAGCAGGCAGTTTTTTGGGCAGTGCGGGGGTTAACACATGATTAAAAGTCGTGCACGCTAACGCGGCTTGATAAAAGGAGCCCTAAATGTTTTAAGAATGATGTGTAGGGTTCCAATTAAACGTTGATGGAAGTATTTTCATACAATTTGTCCCTGTAAGCATGCTGAAAAGTGGTGTAGTCAGTCACAGTAGAAGCATGTTGGAAGGAGTATATTCTGTTACATGAAGCACAGTAGAGGTACAGTGCAAGTTTTATGTCATGTTAGTGCAAACAGTCTTTGTATTATCTGAAGTTGTTAGGGTTGTTGATATGACCAGTGATGGTAAGTCTCAGAGAACATAAAATGGTGAAGAGTTAAAAATAGGAAAAACCTGTTAGTTCAGCAATAAAAATGATAAAGTAAAAAAAATTAATAATAATAAAACAGTGCTTCAATGTGGGATATGACTGTGTATATAAACAGAGGCAGACAGCTTCTCTCTCTTACCCCTCCTTTTACAAAGCCATGTTAGGCATTTTTATCGCTGGCCGTGGTAGCATTATGCCTGACACTCATAGAATGCCTATGGGCGTCGGAGTTAATACTGCTGTGACCAGTGATTAAAAAAAGCCTAATGCAGCTTCATAAAAGGGGGGGGAGGTTAGTGTATTGTATTAAATTTACATGGATGTTAGGCAACCGTTTGTATGTTACGGCAATGATTATGTTGTGTTTTTGAGGGGTTTTAAACTGAAAAAAACCCCAGATGTAGTTGTTGTTGGTTCCTGTAGAACTGTGGTGTTGTGGAAACTGTAAATAAACACTAGCTTGTGCTCTAAATTAACAATTGTTTATTAATATATTTCAATATACGAGGACATACAGCACACATCTTAAAGGCAGACGTAGTATGCTCTAAATTCTGAACAAAAGCCTGCCCCTTACATAGGTCAGTCTACTAATAACTTCATACATATGGTTTATATTTTTGTGACAACTCCATCAAATTGGTAACTGTTCAAGATATGAATGCCCTATGTTGTCCTTTCCTGAAGGTCTCAGAGTCAAGTAACATACTGTATGTCCTGTCATTCACATTAAAGATATGCGTTATGCTACATCTGGAAAAAGTTAACCACAGGTTTACAATGTTATATAAACTTAGCCTATCACTAGCCCTACATCAGTAATATATTTCTAAGTTGCTAATGTAATTTGTTTCCACAGTGTGGGCACATATGTGCTGTATGGTGGTGCTGTATTATTATCTGATTAATTTTCCTCAGGTAGTGTGCTGAATCATGGTTTTTATCAGCCTAACTTCCCTCCTGTGTGTTTGTGAAGTGTCCAAGCTGTATCTTGAAATCATGGTTTTATAAGCATAACTGGCAACCTAACTTCATTCTTGCATGTTTGTGAATTGAACTTCCCTCCTGTGAAGCTCAACCTCTTTGTTTAAATTTCCTTAGGTTGTGGAGTTCCCTCCTTTGTGTTTGTGAACTGTGTGCAGTGGTTTGTTTGTTTTTTCTTCAAGTGGCCAACCTTTATCTGCCAAACTTCCCTTCTGTCTTTTTCTTCAGGTTGTGTATTTAGATCTTTATCATTGTATTATAAGCCTCATTCTGGCATTCCAATAGCCTTCCAAACCTCACTGTTATTCCAGCAGTCTTGTGCATTCCAAGCCTCATTCTTGTGTTCCAATAGACTTTCTCAGTGCTTCCAAACCTCACTTTGGCACTCCAACAGTCTTTCTCAGTGTGTTCCAAGCCTCATTCTGATGCTACTCCAAACCTTTTTCAAATGACAAAAAGACACCCCCCAATTAATTTTCCCATACTTGACACCTAGCTAAAATGTAACTTGTCCCCATTTAAATCCTTAGAGCCATTTTCAAGATAAAATTTCCAACAAATGTACAATTACAGTATTGCTCTCTTTATAATATAGGACAATAGCAAATTTTAAGAAAAACAGAGCTTTGTGGGACCCCTGGAGGGTCTTTAAAAATAGTTTCTGATCAAGTACAATCGAATTCAGGTGAAAAACTTCAATTTGCACAGTTTTTTCCAACTTTAGTTTTTACTGAACAACCCTAATGCCACCTCTTCAGCTGGAGCACATGCATATCTTCACCAATAAAGAATTCTACATGGATAGCCCTCCTCTGTATCATTAAGGCCACCTTGCTTCCCCTTACTCTCCAAACCCTCTTCCAAACTACCCTCTCCCATCTCCCTCGTCACTATATTCTCTTGAGTCCTCCCCTCTTCTCACCCCACCCCCCATTTTTTCCCATTGTATGTTCCATTGCACTTATATGCAACAGAAAAAAAGAACCACGCTAATTGCCTGGGGCTCTGTACCACATCTAGTAGCACCCTAGGGCCCAAGTTCAACAAAAAGGAGAGGGGTTCACAATAGGGAATACCTTTTGATATGCTTGGAAAATCATGCCTTCCACTCACCCCGATCAGTAAACTGCAATATCTAGTAGCTGGACTACATTACCATACACCAACATGCGCCCTGCACTAGAGTCAAGAATACTTGTTGCGTGAGGATAAGAATGTCCTCAGTGATGGCTCCAAGGTGGTGGAAGGAATTCCAAAGGAATTCAAACTAGAAAAGAACACTGGAAAGTTCAAGAAAGGGATAAAGACCATCCTCTTCACAGACTACTTTAACTAATAAAGCAACATAAAGGAGATAGCTGGCTAGTCTTCATTAGGAACACAACACAGAACATGATACAGGTGTTAAGTGTGCAAATAAGTAGGATTTACGGCCTCTTTTACAAAGCCGCACTAGCGGCTGCTGCACGGCAACAGCCCCAAAGCCCTTTAAATCTCTATTGGCTTTGGGGCCATTAGCACAGTGCAGCCGCTAGCATGGCTTTGTAAAAGAGGCCGTTAGTATGAACATAAAACACAATACTAGTATTATATGTGTATAAACATAGGATGATTGACTATGGTATAAATGTGTCTGTACTGAAAACCACCTCAAAAAATGCTAACTCTGTATTGTAACATCTTTACAGAAGCTCATTCATGTAAATTGCTCTGAATTGGATCCCCAGTATTAGTAGCAAAGCCCAGTAGCCCGTTCTCACTAATACCTTGCCAAACCCTAAGGAGTAGCAATATTCCATGCAGTATAGAAGCTTTCAATAAATATAAAATATAATTAATATCTCAATCTATTTCGCCAGGGGATCCATCCCTGCCCTAAAACAGGTTTAGTTGGGAGAAAAAGTGTGTTTTTAATAGTCTTGAAAAAGGAGAAATATTGTTCAGATCTGATGACATTGGTTAAAGTAGAGCATTTCAAAGAGTTGGGGGCCACGAAATAGAATGCTGAATGCCTAGTAGATTCTAAGGGCTCCTTTCACTAAGCTGCGATAGCGTTTTTAGCACACATAGGATTGTACTGCGCGCTAAACCCGCGCTAAACAGCTAGAACTAACGCCAGCTCAATGCTGGCATTAAGGTCTAGCACGTGGGGTAATTCAGCGCGTGCTAAAAAACATTATCGCAGCTTAGCAAAAGGAGCCCTAAGTGAGCTTGCATAAGATTTGGTATAACCATTCTATTTGAATCTTAAGGGGTTCATCCTCTTCCCCCCCCCCAGCAGCCTGATATTCTCTTTATCTTCTTCTATCTGTCTTCTGCAACAGGCTTCACCCTTAGTAATTCCAGGAAGAAACTCCCTCATCCCTTCATTTTACCACAGGTTTTCCAGGGGGGTTACATATTTTAAATAATGCCAACTATGTGTTATGCTTTTTTAAAAAAAGAGTTGTCTGCTTTTTAAAGGATTTCCTGTCAAAGCTTCTTGGCCACTTCTTCCAACAAAATTGATGGTACTGACTTATCCACAGCAGCAGCTACCGTAGAATACAGTTTTGAAGTATATTTGACTAGCTGACTTGTTTTTAAAATAAGAATCCATGGAAGCTTTTTAACTGTTAGACATACTGATTCCCTCCTTGAGAATGTGAAAGCACCATATGAGGGGCCTGGAAAACTCATACTGCGATACTGTATAGTTTGTTGTTGATTGTGAATAAATTGATAGTTGATTTAAAATTTTTAATTTTATATTGTTTATGTTGGTCTATCGTTTATATTTTTGTTTGGCTTAAATGTAAAAGGTTTTTATAGTCTACCTTACCTGTCAGTGCTAAACCGGAAGCATATAATAAACACTACAATATTTTGTGTGAGGGACTTTTACAATACGTCAAAACCCTAAAGAAACCTTATATACATCAAAAGTGAGAGAAATCCTTAAATATCTGGCCCTCAACTCGCCGGTTTTCTTCAGGACTAGTATACAGTATTACATAGGCACTCTGACGAACTAAAATATTTATTACAGAAGAATCAGATATATTATTTTGTAATTCGTACAGACAACTAAATAAAAAGTTAAAATGATTTCAAGAAACAGGGATAACTAAGGACTAAACCATTGTAAACAACACGTATACATTTAACAATGCGATACTGTCGCTTTAAAAGCCTAACGTCACCCAACCATAAACTTCACGGAGTGCACAGAGCGTCTCCGGCGCACTCACTAGCACTAGCACTTCCTGCCCGATCGTCCAGCCCTCTTCCCAAGAGAACGAGGCTGCTGACGCGCCCGGCGTCTGCTTATATATAGAGACGCGTTGACGTCATCGGTCTCTTGCGCCTGTCTGTCCAGCGGAGGAGGCAGGCAGCAGCCACCAGCTTCCTGATTGTGTTTCACCTTTTGCGCGCTTGCGAGGAGAATCCGCTGCCATCCGCCAAAATGGTGAGGACGGGAGACTCACCGGTGGCCTTACACCGGCCCTGGAGGTTTTATTTATCTGTCCTAATAGGCGTCGTAGGTTTCTAGTTCTTATGTTCAGTATCGGGTCGCGCGGACAATAGGAAGCGGCGGAGGCCATTTTATTCGCGGGATGGTGGGGGAGGGGAGAGCCCTTTTGCGTTTGCTTGTCTGAAATGTGAGAGAGTGGTGACTGTTGTGGAAATGGCACTGGGTGAGCGTCCTTGATTGTGCTGTTCTCATTTGGGTGGTGGTAATAATGGGAGGGGGAGGGGAGAAACTTAGATGGTGTGGTCCTTGGCTGGGGTTCTTTTGAAGTGCACTAGTTGCAGGGGCCTTTCTGATTGCGGTAGCTGTTTCTGTAGGGGAAGATGTAAATGTGCTGGCAGTGGTGATGTCCGGAGAATACCGACTGCTTTAGGCCCTGGTTAATTGTCCTTGGAAACTCTGAGAAGGATTTTCTTGGGTTCCTCTAAACGCAGGCCTTTGAGGATGGAAAACATCAACTTAAGCTAGCTAATCCCATTGTGTCTTTCTGGAGTACATTCATTTGCTTCTCTGTTTTGGGAAATATGAAGTTTAATGCAAATACTTTAGTCTTTTTATTTTTTTTTTTTGTAACTATTACCTTGCTACAGGGCGTATCTGTCCTTGACTTTCAACTTCCTTCAAAAATATCTCTCAATTTGAAAATTAGGGATACTATATTAGTGATATACCTTCTATATTTAACATTTTAATGTGAAAAAAAAATTGCCTGACAAGGTAGCTCACTACTTGTGTCTCTTTTTTTTTTTTTTTTCCTTCCTAACTCGTCTAGGTGAACTTTACAGTAGATCAGATTCGGGCCATTATGGACAAAAAGGCTAATATCCGAAACATGTCTGTGATCGCACATGTGGATCATGGGAAATCAACCTTAACAGATTCCCTGGTCTGCAAAGCTGGTATCATAGCCTCTGCCCGTGCTGGTGAGACCCGTTTTACTGACACGAGAAAAGATGAACAAGAAAGATGCATCACTATCAAATCTACGTAGGTGCTGCCTTTTCTAGGGTTTGAGTTGCTATGTTTTAATGTTGATGGGGCTGCTGGTGCTTGGGTTGTTATAGCAACCAGAAAGAACTGCTGAGAATATTTTTTCAGTGGGCTTTCAAAGTCACTGGTTATAGATCTATTATTTAAAATATGGCCTAGAAGAACACAATCGACAAAATGAGGCTTTCTTTTGTAAGTTCAATTTAGTGTGTCAAGAATTACATGCTTACTGCAACACTTTCCTGGTAAGTTTGCTGATGTCCCAAGATTAGTAGTCCAATGCTGCAGAAGACCTAGGATACTGGAGATTCCAGAGAATTGTAGTGGTGGCTCCAACATTATGCTTTTTCTGAGCTGGATTTTTTTTCTTTTTTTCTATGCAGTGCCATTTCTCTGTTTTATGAGCTCTCCAATAATGACTTGGCCTTCATCAAGCAGAGTAAAGATGGCTCTGGTTTCCTTATCAACTTGATTGACTCCCCTGGACATGTGGACTTTTCCTCTGAAGTAACTGCTGCACTCCGTGTAACAGATGGTGCCTTGGTTGTGGTTGACTGTGTGTCTGGTGAGTCACCGGGGCATTGGGTTAGCTTGCTCTATGGAATGGCCGCCAAGTCGATCCCTTTGTTCATTTTTACCCTTTACTTCACACAGGGGTGTGTGTCCAGACAGAGACTGTGTTGCGCCAGGCTATTGCTGAGAGAATTCGACCTGTGTTGATGATGAACAAAATGGACCGTGCCCTGTTAGAATTGCAGCTTGAGCCAGAGGAGCTGTATCAGACTTTCCAGCGTATTGTGGAAAATGTTAATGTTATTATTTCCACCTATGGCGAGGGTGAAAGTGGTCCCATGGGAAACATCATGGTGAGGGGAATATATTCAAATGAATGTTTCATTCAATAAATTTTGAGACTTAATGGGATGTAAGTGATTATCAAACAAGCTCTGATTGACTATAGCTAACAAGAAGTACATGTTTGTCAGAGATTAAAGCAGTAAGGCATGAGCTACCATCCATACACAGAGAGGCCACCACAGAACAAGTTTATTTGCTTATGTAATAGCTGTTGCTGCAGCAAAAAGTGCAGGTTTTAGGTTTGAGAAGCACATGTGATTATTAATGAAGAGAGAAACCATTTCAGGAGAATGACAGGGTTTTGGTACCTGTTTTTGGATGCTCTTATATAATTTTCAGTAGCTTTCATATTACTAAACTCTAGTATACTATACCCTTGTAAGCTGCTAAAAGGCTTACTGTATTTTCTTTTAGATTGATCCAGTCCTTGGTACTGTTGGCTTTGGTTCTGGTTTGCATGGCTGGGCCTTTACCTTGAAGCAGTTTGCTGAGATGTATGTAGCTAAGTTTGCTGCTAAAGGTGATGCTCAACTGGGCGCCCCTGAACGGGCCAGGAAGGTGGAGGATATGATGAAGAAATTATGGGGAGACAGGTAAGTTCATAACTCTGTATGAAGGCATACTTGTGGTGTGAAGGCATAAGTGGGGAGCAGTGATTTAATGATTGAGGCTTACCTAGATATGGGGAGGCTATTAACAAACCTATTGGCCAAGATTATGTATATAGCTGATGAAAAACTGGCTTGGTCAGTCAAACTGCATTTTATCCTTGACGTCTGGTACCTGGACAGTAATGTAATGTAATTTATTTCTTATATACCGCTACATCCGTTAAGTTCTAAGTGGTTTACAGAAAATATACATTGAAATTATAAGTAAGAAAGGTACTTAGAAATTCCCTTACTGTCCCGAAGGCTCACAATCTAACTAAAGTACCTAGAGAGTAATAAAGAAGTGAAAAGTAGAGATAGAGGTAAAATAAGAAAATAAACATTCTAACAAGATTGTATTAAACTTAGTACTTTGGAAGGTAGAGGAGAGAAAGTACTGTTTTTAGTAATGTACCAAGTTTACCGATACTGAGAAATCATGGGTGTTCAATATTAAATGTTTCCAGTCTGGGAGACTCAGCCTTGGATCAGCTTTCCCACAGCTTCTGGGGTGGGGGTTTTTCTTTTGTTTAAAATCTTTGCTGATATACAAATCTTAACTACATTTGATGCTCAATCTAATCTGGTAATGAGGTGATCTAATGTGCATACATCAAAGTATGAATTTTAAATATAGCATGGTCTAGAAGCCAGGGTTTTTGTGTATTCAGCCTCTGTATTGGGGTAGAGTACCTTGTCACTTTATTGAAAGTGCTGAACTTGGGCATGAGACTCGGTTTCTCCATCTTAGCCACAAGTGATAGTAACATGAAATGCCTGTATTGTGCAAAGTTTAGATTGATGAAGCAATTTGTGTTTAAGGGCTTTTAAGGAATAGATACCCTGTTTCCCCGAATATATGACACTGTCTTATATTTTTAAAAACTCCAAAATATGCACAAGGTCTTATTTTCAGGGGGATGTCTTATTTTTCCATGAAGAAGAATACAGTACACATTTATTGCTGAAAAAAGACATTTATTACCTGTATATGGTACAGGTCATCACAAACCAGAAAAGCTGTATCACAAACCAGAAAAACATTTAAGGCCCTGATTCTCCAAAAGTGCGTCCCGATTTTAGGCAGCTGTAGACGTCCTACAGCTGTCTAATCAGCCAATCGGGATGCACGTTTTTAAAAAAAAAATGCTCCCCAGGCAGGCCGCCCGGGAGAGGCGTCCTATACTAAACGCCGATTCTGTAACTGGCGTCTTTAGAGAATCGGGTTAAATTAGACGCGGCCACTATACTTATGGCAGCAAGGGATCTCCCTGCTGCAATATGTATAGCGGCCGCGGTTGTTGCGGCCGCCTGTCCCATCACCGACAGGAGAATGCGTAACTCCTCCTGTCGGAACCCCGAGCCCCCTCCCCCCCAAACTCGTAATCGCCGACAGGATGCCCAACTCCTCCTGTCGGAACCCCGGAACCCCCTCCCTCCCAAACTCGTAATCGCCGACAGGAGGATGCCCAACTCCTCCTGTCGGAACCCCCCTCCCCCCCAAACTCGTAATCGCCGACAGGAGGATGCCCAACTCCTCCTGCCGAAAAGCCCAACGACCCCCCGCCCCAACTAATCTCCCTCCCCCAACTAACCTTTCAATGTTGGTCAGCTGGACGGGTCTTGCTGCCGTCCAGCCGACGGGTCTGCCTCGTGGAAATGAGACGGCACGCCCCTTCCCGGCCCATCCCCGCTAAATCTAAGGCCTGATTGGCCCAGGCTAGGCACCTTGGCCAATCAGGCCTTAGGATTAGTGGGGATGGGCGGACCCGCTATGCCTAAGGCCTGATTGGTCCAGGCTTCTACAGCCTGGGCCAATCAGGCCTTAGATTTAGCGGGGATGGGCCAGGAAGGGGCGTGCCGTCTCATTTCCACGAGGCAGACCCGTCGGCTGGACGGCAGCAAGACCCGTCCAGCTGACCAACATTGAAAGGTTAGTTGGGGGAGGGAGATTAGTTGGGGCGGGGGGTCGTTGGGCTTTTCGGCAGGAGGAGTTGGGCATCCTCCTGTCGGCGATTACGAGTTTGGGGGGGAGGGGGTTCCGACAGGAGGAGTTGGGCATCCTCCTGTCGGCGATTACAAGTTTGGGGGGGAGGGGGCTCGGGGTTCAGACAGGAGGAGTTAGGCATTCTCCTGTCGGTGATGGGACAGGCGGCCGCAACAACTGCGGCTGCTATACATATTGCAGCAGGGAGATCCCTTGCTGCCATAAGTATAGCGGCCGTGTCTAATTTAACCCGATTCTCTAAAGACGCCGGTTACAGAATCGGCGTTTAGTATAGGACGCCTCTCCCGGGCGGCCTGCCTGGGGAGCATTTTTTTTTTAAAAACGTGCATCCCGATTGGCTGATTAGACAGCTGTAGGACGTCTACAGCTGCCTAAAATCGGGACGCACTTTTGGAGAATCAGGGCCTCGGTGTACAGAGGCTGTTCCTGGGCTTGTTTTCCTGGACAGCGGAAGCAGGAAGTTGTGTGACCACGCATACGGTACTGTACCAGTACTCTGGATCGCCAAGACATGCTTGCCAAATAGTGCCTTATTTTCGGGGGGGGGGGGGGCCTTATATTTCCCAGGTGGGGAAAAAAGGGGGGGTGTCTTACTAAAGGAGGAGGTCCTATAATGGGGGAAACACGGTAGTGACCCAGTAGTCAAGTGAAGTACAAACATATAATATCTTATATGTAGACCTAGAAAGATTTGTGAAAGTTCCAATGTAGCAGCATGGCTGGCTATATGTAATTCTCTGGAATTCTAGATTGGTATACTCCTGCTATATAAACAAGAAAATAGTTTTCTGCTTTTATGCAAATAAGAGCTTGTTTCAGAACATGGAAAAATCTGTATGCGTAGTTTTGAGAGTGCTCTCTGATATTTGCAAAAGCATTGAGGTTGCATCTATCTAGTTAGGTTTATTGAATGGGTTTAGTATGAGCAATGTATCACATATAGGTACCAGCTCTTCCAGCATTTCCCAGACATCGGAACTGAATCTCCCCAATGTAGAACTGCAGAAGAAAGCAGAAAGTAAGGCTGTCTCTGCAACAAATATTCCTGCCGCCTCCTGCAGCCTATTGGTCAGACATTTTTTTAGCCAGCCAATGTCCTGCAAAGGAGTTGGGACCAGTAGCTTATGCTCCATTGGTCAGACATTCCTTAGCCAACCAGTAGACCACAGGGGAAAGGAGAAATTAGGTTCTTGCTTACTAATTTTCTTTTTTTAGACTCTCCAAACGGGTACAGTTCACTGATGGATAATAGCTCACCATGACCAGCAGGTGGAGACACAAAACTTTGGCTGTAATACTAATAGCTATGCTTTCCTCTAGTCCAGTGGTCTCAAACTTGTGGCCTGCCAGGTACTATTGTGAGGCCCTCGGTATGTTTATCATAATCGCAAAAGTAAACTAAAACAGTTTCTTGATCATATTTTTTTAGCGATAAATTACAATATTAAGTCTTAGCTAAAAGGAAAGATTTATAAACTATAGAGTTTTACCTCATGCAAAATTGTAATTTCTTTAATAAGACATTAACTATTTTTTGAGGCCCTCCCAAGTACCAAATCCAAAATGTGGCCCTGCAAAGGGTTTGAGTTTGAGACCACTGCTCTAGTCTAACCAGTCTGCCAAATGGCTACTGAAAGTGCTAATTATAACAGGAATAACACTTCTAACATGAGGAACAACTAACAGAGAGCAGTACGGTTGGCAGCTGCATGGAAGAAGCCCCTTCAGCAAAACGTCCCCACAGCTCATCAACTGAGCCAAAGCCGCTGTTCTTTTGATATCTCAGCTTTAAAAATACTAGAATCCACAGACAAAACAGGCTCTTCATGTGATTACCTTAAGAACAGACAGGGTAAGGACTGTGCCTGTCTGGAGTATCTAAAAGAGAGAAGAAAATTAGCAGGTAAGAACCTAATTTCTCCTTCGTTGGCATCTCTTCAGACTGCTTCAGTTCACTGATGGGATGTACCAAAGCAGTACCCATCATGGGCGGGAATGACATGAAAAGGTGAGACCATCTTCATCAGAAAGGAAGGAACAGGGCGTAGCACCACCTGCTCCCTAGAAAACTTCGGGATGGGAGGCCTACAACAGAAAAGCCTGCAGCTCATAAACGCATCTCGCAGAAGTAATGGCCACTAGGAAAACTGCCTTGAGAGTAAGGTCCTTCAACGAGCAGGAACCCAGGAGCTCAAAGGGAGGGTGCACTAGCACGGACAGGACCAGATTGAGATCCCAGGCCAAAACTGAAGGCTGCACTGGAGGCTGAAGCAATTTAGCCGCCCTCAAAAAGAGAACCACGTCTGGAAAAGAAAAATACTTACCCTGCAGCAGCAAACCGCGACATGTAAACAAAGCTGCAAGCTGAATCCGGAGAGAACAGGCTAGGCCCCTATCCAGGCCATCCTGCAAGAACTCTCAAGATGTGAGGCAAAGAGGCGTGAAAGGAAACTACTCCACATGCAGCACACCGCCAAATCCACACATAAGCCTGAGAAGTGGAAAGCCTCCGGGACCCCAAGAGAGTGGAGACCTTTCTTACCTAGGCGTTTCCTCTCAAGAGCCAAGCCGTAAGATAAAAGGGACCTTGATCGAACATTGGAATGGTGCACTGAGTCAGAGGGGCACTGGAAGATGATCTGTCACGAGAAGACAAACCAGATCATGTACCATGGACACATAGACCAGTCTGGAGCCTCCAGGATCATGTGGCTGGGGTGCCGAGCAATGTGAAGGACTGCTCACAATTGGCCATGGAGTAAACACATACAGCATGCTGCTGTCGACCAAGGCTGTACCAAAACATCCAGATCCATCCCCTTGGCCTGAACAACTCTGCGCCGACTGAAGAACCTTCAGGTCCATGACCAGCTGCCACCAAGACTGCAAAATCAACTCGAAGGCTGCGTGACCAAGACACTATGCTCCAGGATCTAGCAAGTAAATAAGTAAGTCCGCCTGGACGTTCTGCAGTCCTGCTATGTGGAAAGCCGAGATGTCCCGAAAATCAGTTTGCCCACACCATGATGGGCCTCCTGTGCCACCAGATGACTCCTGGTTCCCCCTAACGATTCACTTAAGCCACTGCCGTGACATTGTCCAAGAGAACCCGAACAGACTTGCCCGTCAACGTCTGGAACGCTAGCAATGCTAGCCAGGTGGCTCTGGTCTCCAGAACATTGATTGACCAACACGCTGCCTCTGGAGACCAGCTGCCCTGAGCTGAGACACTGAGCTCCCCAACCGAGGAGACTGATGTTCGTGAGAAGCACTGTCCACTGGGGCTGATCAAGACTCGTCCTTGCACCAGATTGGAAGACTAGCCGCCAACGAAGACGGATGAATAGAAAATTGAAAAAAATAAATAACCCCTGAAGAGGCGTAGGAGAGTCCAAATCGTGCACCTGGGGCAACCAGCGCTGAAGCAGAACATGCAGGAACAGGTGCATGTGAGCCCGGGCCCATCAAACCACATCCAGGGAAGCCGCCATCAACTCCCCAAGACCTGGAGAAAATCCTTTGCCCGAGGACACCGGGAAACCATCAGAAGACTCAGGCCTCTGGCAGCAAGACCTTCCCCCAAGCTGGTGTCAAAAAACCACAAGGTGCTCCAGGCGCTGAGTCAGAGCCAACCGGCTCTTGGTACCCATCTCAGCGACTGCAGGACGTCCACAATCCAAGCTGTAACTTGGGAACTCTCCCAAAAAGACTTTGCTCAGACCAACCAGTCATCCAGATAGGGGTGAACCAGAATTGCCCTCCTTGCGCAAGGCCGCCACCACGACCACCATAATCTTGGTGAACGTCCGTGGAGCCATGGCCAAACCAAAAGGAAGTTCAGAAAACTGATAGTGCTGTCCTAGGATTGCAAACTGAAGGAACCGTTGATGAGACGCATGAATTGGAACATGCTAGTAGGCCTCCGTTAGATCGAGAGAGGTTGGAAATTCACCCAGCTGAACTGGCAGAATGACAGATCTCAGGTTCTTCATGCAGAAAGATGGAACTTGCAGAGCCCTGTTGACATCTGACCTCTTTCCCCCCCCCACAGATCCAAGATGGGCTGAAAAATCACCTCTTTCTTGGGTACCACAAAGTAAATCAAATACCAGCTGGTACCACACTCCTGCAGAGGCATGGAACTACCGCTTTGAGATCTAGCAATCTTTGAAGTGTCTGGCGAAAGGCCCTCTTCTTCCATGCCGTCTGACAAGGAGAAGCAAGAAAATGATCTGGCAAGGAGCGGGAAAACTCCAGAGCATAACCATCCCGAATCACCTCCAGGATCCACTGATCCATTGTGATCTCAACCTACCCCCTGGTAAGTCTCGCAACCGAGCGCCCACCAGAACTAAGAGATATGCTGGCAAGCAGAAATGCCCCCCCCCGAAAGGACTCCATGTGCTGAAAGAAACTGACCCAGTGAGACCCAGAGGCAGGAAAAGAAGCAGCCCCTAGATCAGGGCGATATTTGCAGAAATCACACATACTTCCCTGATCAATGCCACCCGGCAGGCAGGCACGGTTTTCAGGGAGATGGGGCACCTTAAAGTCCTTTAAGGTCTGAACCAACTTGTCCAAATTCTAGCCAAATAAGACCCCTGAAAGGGAAACGCAACTTAGCCTTGGATGCTGCATCTGCCGACCAAGCCTGGAGCTACAAGGTACGACGAGCAGCCACCCCAAGAGCCATGGACTTGGCCGACACCCCAACAGGTTGTACATGACATTGGAGAGAAAAGTACCCATCTCAATTTTGACTACATACAGACGAGCCATAGAGCATGCAAAACGAAAGGGCACATCTGGAGCTTTCCACTGCAGAAGCACACAATCCTGATGCATAGGAAAAGAGCGGGATGCTGAACTGTTTCCCCGAAGCAGAGGGTCTTCCACACGTGGAAGCTCTGTATCCTCCTCAAAATGCAATACCGAGGAGACCTGAAGAATAAGTTCCTGGAGATCTTCCCGCATCCTTGCCAGCTGACGAACTGAAAATGGCTGCCAGCAGCATCCATCCTCCCACCCGAGAGGATCCTGGAGGTCTTCCAAAGGGTCCAGGTCCTCATAAAGATAAAACTGCTCCCCATAGAAAAAAATAATTGTACCAAGAGATCCTCAGCCGCTTGAACGAGAGAGGAGATGGGGACCAAACTGGCACTGAGGGCCCCCCCCCCCCCGAGATGGCCGCCTGAAGATAAGCCTTACACAAAATCAGGGGGGAAACCCCCTGGTGGCCCAATGGGATTCACTGCCAAAGCAAAGGACCCAGCAGAAACCTGCCTGTCTCTCAAATACAGGGTAAAGATCACCTGAGGTTGCAGACAAAATGGAGACGCTTCCCGTGTAAAAACATGCCCCCGAGGCATGTAGCAGCTGAGAAGCCTAACTGTCCCAGCTACTAAAGCAGGCAAGCGGGTAGCAGCGGTAAGGAAGTCCCCAGTAGCATGGGAGGTAAGGAAACTTTATTTCCCTGACCGTTGGTGGTTGGGGAAATCCCTGTGTGTGCGGCAAGGGAAGGCTGGGTATCCCTGCTGGCATGCGAGGCTCGCAAAGGGGATCCTGATGATGAGGATTCCCCTTCGCGGCTGGCACACCGCAAGTACAGGCTGGCTGCATTGACCTTGCATCTGGAGCACAATGAGCACTTTTTCCCTTTAAAAGTGCTCATTGCTCAATACGCAACCTAGTTAAGGGGAGAAAAAAGTGCCGATTAGCAATAAAAAGCAATAACAATGAACTGAAGGCTCATTTCAAACTGGCAGTACCTCAGGATTTTTTATTTTATTTTTTTTCTTCTTCTCTCAGAACAGATTCCACTGGTTCTCTAAGCCATATGCCTGGCCGGTATTGGTCCAAACAAATCAAACTGACCTCACATTCAGATTAGTAACCAAACCATAGGATTGTAACCACCAAATTTAGTCACTCAGAGGTATGAAACTCTTCAAGGAGGGACCGCACCCCCCTAGTGGTGAACCAGAGTTTACTTTCCAGTCATTGCAACTGTGTTAGTGCTGGTTACGCTCCAAGGTTGATTCATAAGGAAATTGGCCGGTATTGGTGGCAAGGCTTATAGCTGATTGGCCCAGGTTGTAGGGGCCTTAAACAACCTGGGGAGGGGAATTTTAGACGCAGCTGGGAGGAGTGTCCACGTTCCTCCGGCTCTTCTATATTGAGATAAGAGGGAGGGGGGTCACTTAAAAGCACGGGAGAGTGGGCATCTCTCCTGCTGTAGGGAGCTGTCAGGTAAATGGTGGGGTGGTCGCATCGGTTATATTAGTGCAGCAGGAGCGTGGGCATCTCCTGCTGCGGGGGGTGTTCCGGTAAGATTGCATCGGGGTGGTTGCGTTGGGTATTTTAATGCAGCAGGAGAGAAAGTGCATCTCTCCTGCTGGGGGGGGAGGGGCGGTCAGGTATTTTAGTGCAGCAGGAGAGAGTTGGCGTCTCTCTCCCGCTGCATCACAACATAGGGCTTTCTAGCGCTGACTGGCACCCATGGACAAGTTGCTTTTTTTGTCGCTAAAAGCCTATGCCGCCTTTTGAAAATGGCTTGGCATTTTTTATTTTTTTTTATACTTCTTTATTCATTTTAAAATATTCAAACAAGTGTACAACAAATCAAATCATAATATACATTTTCACTTGAAATTCTACAATCATCTCATAATATAAATTATCCCAGGACAAGCAGGCAGCATATTCTTGACTGATGGGTGACGGCACCGACGGACAATTTTAGAGTGATTGCACTCTAAGAACTTAGAAAGTTCCAGTAGGCCGCACCGCGCACGCGCGAGTGCCTTCCCGCCCGACAGAGGCGCGCGGTCCCCAGTTTCTTAGTTTCCGCGGAGCTAAGAAGACGCGTTTCTCTCAACGGCCGTTGTGAGAAAATCTTTTTGTAACTTCCCGCTCGCGTAAACTTGTGAAGGAAATATTATTTCCTTCCTTTTTTCTTTATTTTCTTTATTCGACTTTGGGGTTTGTCAACAACGACCAGCTGCTAGACAACCTCAACAACAGCAGCAGGTAACACCTCCACCTTCGCAAAAATCTATTCAACCCTTTTGACTTGGTTCTCCAGAACATAGCCAGTCTTGTTCCGTCTACCCATCTTCTACAGCCTATAGGAGGACGCCTTACTTATTTCATAAGCCGTTGGGAATTCATCACGTCAGATCAGTGGGTCCTAAACATCATCCGCCACGGCTACTCTCAACTTTCAGACTCTACCTCCTCCAAGTCAACCACTCCTCAGTCTTTCCTTCTTCTCCAAGAAGTTCAATCCTTCCTCCTTCTGAACGCCATAGAGGAGGTTCCTCTAGATCAGAAGGGGCAGGGGTTCTACTCCCGTTATTTTTTAGTCCCCAAAAAAACAGGAGATCTCAGACCCATTCTAGATCTCCGCGATCTCAACAAATGTTTGGTCAAAGAAAAGTTCAAGATGCTTTCTCTGGCCACTCTTTATCCTCTTCTCAATCAAGGCGACTGGCTATGTTCCCTCGATCTCAAAGAAGCATACACTCATATACCGGTCAATCTGGCCTCCAGACAGTACCTACGCTTCATGATCAATCGTTGTCATTACCAATACAAGGTGCTGCCCTTCGGTCTTGCCTCCTCTCCAAGAGTGTTCACCAAATGTCTGATTGTGGTGGCTGCCTTTCTACGATCTCACCACCTTCAGGTCTTTCCTTACCTGGACGACTGGTTAATCAAGGCCAATTCATCTCAGACTGTTCTCCTAGCCACCAACCAAACCATTATGTTTCTTCAACTTCTGGGGTTCGAGATCAATCTTCCCAAATCTCATCTCATCCCCACTCAGAGACTTCAATTCATCGGAGCTGTCTTGGACACAGTTCTCATGAGAGCGTTCCTGCCATCCAACCGTCTTCACACACTTCAATCTCTGTGTCAGCAGGTGCTTCTACAACTTTCCATCTCTGCCAAGAAAATGATGATACTCTTGGGTCACATGGCCTCCACAGTTCATTTCACACCCTTCGCACGTCTTCACCTGCGCACTCCTCAATGGACCCTAGCTACCCAGTGGTCCCAAGCGATGGATCCTTGCTCACGTCACATATCTGTCACATCATCTCTTCGTCAGTCTCTACAATGGTGGTTGATATCCTCAAATCTCTCCAGAGGTCTTCTGCTCCATCTACCTCCTCATCAACTGGTCATCACCACCAACGCCTCCCCTTATGCCTGGGGAGCTCATTTGAACGAGTTCCAAACTCAAGGCCTTTGGACAGCCCAGGAAAAGAAACATCACATCAATTTCCTGGAACTCAGAGCGATGTTTTATGCCCTCAAGGCCTTCCAACATCTTCTCTTTCCTCAAGTTCTCCTGCTGTGCACAGACAATCAAGTTGCGATGTACTACATCAACAAGCAGGGTGGGACGGGCTCTCGCCTCTTATGCCAGGAAGCCCAGAAGATCTGGACTTGGGCCATAAATCACCATTATTCCTGAAAGCTATCTACATTCAGGGAGAAAGGAATTCCTTAGCGGACAAACTCAGCAGAATTCTCCAGCCTCACGAGTGGACACTCGATCCTTTCACTCTACAGTCCATCTTCGCTCAATGGGGCACTCCTCAGATAGACCTCTTTGCAGCTCCTTACAATCACCAGCTGCCCCTTTTCTGCTCCAGACTCTCCTCTCCTCACCGTCTGGCAGCGGATGCATTTCTCCTCAACTGGTCCAATCTGTTCCTGTACGCTTTCCCTCCTCTGCCTCTCATGTTGAGAACCTTGTTCAAGCTCAAGCTGATTGCTCCGAGGTGGCCCAGGCAACATTGGTTCTCCCTTCTACTTCAACTCAGTTCCAGGGAACCTTTTCTTCTTCCACTGTTTCCTTCTCTGCTTACACAGCATCAGGAGACCCTTCTACATCCCAACCTCCAGTCTCTGCATCTGACAGCTTGGTATCTCTCGGGCTGACTTCTCATGATACGCTTTTGTCTCAGCCTGTTCGTTCAATTCTGGATGCCTCCAGGAAACCGGCCACTCTGCAATGTTACCTTCAGAAGTGGACACGGTTTTCTTCCTGGTGTCTTCTTCATCATTATAGTCCCACTTCCCTTGCAGTGGAGACCTCTTGTTGGATTATCTTCTTTCTTTGTCAGACTCTGGCCTCAAGTCCACTTCAATCAGAGTCCATCTCAGTGCTATTGCGGCTTTTCATGAGCCAGTCCATGGAAAACTCCTCTCAGCTCATCCCTTGGTGTCCAGGTTCATGCGGGGTCTTTTTAATGTTAAACCACCTCTTAAAGCCCCTCCTGTTATCTGGGATCTCAATGTGGTTCTTTCCGTCTTAATGAAACCTCCATTTGAACCCTTGGCTACCGCTTCTTTCAAGTTTCTCACTTGGAAGGTTCTTTTCCTTATTGCCCTTACCTCTGCCAGGAGGGTTAGTGAGCTTCATGCACTAGTTGCGGACCCAACTTTTACAGTATTCCATCACGACAAGGTGGTTCTGCGTACGCACCCAAAGTTTCTTCCTAAGGTTGTTTCTGAATTCCATCTCAACCAATCCATTGTTTTGCCTGTCTTCTTTCCGAAACCTCACTCACATTCAGGGGAACAGGCCCTGCATACTTTGGACTGTAAGAGGGCTCTAGCTTACTATTTAGACCGCACTAAGCCCCACAGATCATCTCCCCAACTATTTCTGTCTTTTGATCTGAATAAATTGGGACGTCCTGTTTCTAAACGTACGTTGTCTAATTGGCTGGCAGCGTGCATTTCATTCTGTTATGCTCAGACCGGACTGACACTGGAAGGTTCTGTCACGGCCCATAGGGTCCGAGCCATGGCAGCATCTGTAGCTTTCCTCCGTTCCACTCCTATTGAGGAAATCTGCAAGGCTGCTACTTGGTCCTCAGTTCATACTTTTACATCTCATTATTGTCTGGACGCTTTCTCCAGACGGGATGGACACTTCGGCCAATCTGTTTTGCAAAATTTGTTTTCCTAATGGCCAACCTTCCCACCATCCCTCTTTTTGTTAGCTTGGAGGTCACCCATCAGTCAAGAATATGCTGCCTGCTTGTCCTGGGATAAAGCACAGTTACTTACCGTAACAGGTGTTATCCAGGGACAGCAGGCAGATATTCTTGCGTCCCTCCCACCTCCCCGGGTTGGCTTCTTAGCTGGCTTATCCTAACTGGGGACCGCGCGCCTCTGTCGGGCGGGAAGGCACTCGCACGTGCGCGGTGCGGCCTACTGGAACTTTCTAAGTTCTTAGAGTGCAATCACTCTAAAATTGTCCGTACCGGGGCTCCGTTGGTGCCGTCACCCATCAGTCAAGAATATCTGCCTTTACCTCCCATCCCTCCCTCTCCAAATATATTTTTAATTACTTGACACACTTTTACATAAAACCCACCCACCCACCATATACATACTAAATGGGGATAAATACAATTATTTATTATAGTAATTTATTAATGGTCCCCACACATCTTTAAATTTCTTAAAATATCCTTTTCTAACCGCTAATGTTTTCTCCATTTCATACACGTGACACACAGAATTCCACCAAAAACAGTAATTTAACCCTCTATAGTCTTTCCAATTATGAGTTATTTGTTGGATGGCAACTCCTGTTAAAATCATTAAAAGCTTATTATTATTCGAGGAAATTTGACACTTGGCCCTCATGGACATACCAAACAAAACTGTATCGTATGACAGGGCCACATGATTCTCTAACATAATACAATTATTTGACCCCCAGATCAATTTCCAAAAATTATTAATAAAAGCTTGGCATTTTTTTAAGATTCCACCAGAGGGCTCATTTCCATGTTAAAGAGTCCATTTGCATGTCGGTGTCAGAGACTGCTAGAAACCTCACTAAAGATGGAGATAATCCCTTTTGTTAATCCACCACTAAACTGCCAGAAAACAGTTTAGCAACAGCGTTAAACTTTTGAGAATCTTGCTCTGTGTGTGTTCTGGTTTTGGCTCCCTAGCTTCTTGCTTAAATGCTGAATCCTTGCTCCCCTCTTTGCTCTTGGCAGCCTGGAACACAGTGCCTTAGTATAAGTGCGTTTTCCTATGCCCTGGGCTGCTGGAACATGTTCTCCCACTCAGCATGTAATCTTTGAGGTTTCAGACTTATCCTTGTTATGTTTTCCATAGCTCACGGTAACTATGTGGCAAAGAATCTGATGTAGTAGATTCTATAGGTGGAAAGGGGGCCATTGGCTTGGAATCTGTGAGTACCAGGGAAAGTGCAATAGGGGATGGGGAATTGGTCCCAGAAAATAGGAATGTGCTTGGAGCCAGGGAGAGCAGAGCAGGGAAATGATCCAAGCCTGGAGAAAGTTGCAAATTGGCGAGGCATTAAACCTACCAATAAAAGCAAGTCTTGCCTGTAGAAGAGACTGAGAAGTAGGAAGCAGTAAAGAGATGGGTGAGACAAACCAGTCTGGAGGAGCAGCAGCTAGCTAGGGAAAAGTGCATTGGGGCTTACTGAGGAGTGGAGGGAAATAAGACTGGGTCAAAGGGAAATGAGAAGAACAGGCTAAAAACTTAGGGAATAAAGCAGGCGAAGTTCCTACCTCCAAAATATAAAACATCAAGTTTATGCCTGTGCAGAGGGAGGTAGAGAAGGGAAGAGGACAAGGAGGGAGTGATGGAGAAGAAATTTAGGGGAAAATGAGGGAAGAGAGGAATTGGTTGGGAGAAGTGCTATAAATGGCTTGAATGGAGGGAGAGTACATACAGTAATGCTGACAGGCTACCAGGGGGAGGAGAGAAGGCAGGTCCCTAGCTCTTGATTTATCAACATTACCTGCTCTGCTCTTGCCATTTAGATACATACTGGTCATTCACTCCCAGATATATTTTATTTTTCCTTTGCTGGGTGAGGGGAAATTTGTGAGTTAAGTTCAGCACCCCAAATCCATTTTCAAAAGTTGGTATCATGTGATGCTAGATTATATTGACATTCTAGTTTTGTATGCTTTGTAAATTGCCTCGGAGGCAACAGATAAATGTTGACTTAAACCTTTTTGCTTCCACTATTTTTGTAAATCTACATGAAAAAATAACACTGCTGGATCGTATTTGTGCAGTCTCATCCTTGTTTCTGAAGGAAAAGTAATGCTCCATGTTTGCTGATAATGTACTAGGCTGAGTGTCAAAATGAAGGCGAAATAAGACATTGCCAAATCTGAATATTCTCTAGGTATTTTGATCCTGCCAATGGCAAGTTCAGCAAATCTGCTACAAGCCCTGATGGGAAGAAACTGCCCCGGACTTTTTGCCAGCTGATCTTGGATCCCATTTTTAAGGTAAGTTCCTAAAAGGCTTAGTATGAGGTAGTTTTCAGTACCATAAATAAGAAGGCACAGTAGAGATTCCTTGCGGTTAGCTACCGAACTTCCACGTTGCATCTATGCACAATGTAGTGGCATGAAGTTTTAAGTAGTAGAAACTGGTTCATTCAGGTGATTTGCTCCTGTTTGCGGCAGTTATGTGTGTGATGACCAAATATTTCTTCACTTTGACCTGATCTTTTATTGAAGAAATAAAATTGTCTGACACTTCCTCATAGGTGAGAACATGGCAGTAAAATCTTATCTATGACTAATCTGGCTGTTTAAAAGAAAAAATTGAATTGCTTAGTCTTGAGTTTCTTCTGCTAACCTGGGACACCTTTTTTATAGGTGTTTGATGCCATCATGCATTTCAACAAAGAAGAGACAGCTAAACTCATTGAGAAACTGGATATCAAGTTGGACAGTGAGGACAAGGACAAAGAAGGGAAACCTCTGCTGAAGGTAACATGGCAATACTCTAAGAAAAAAAAACAAGAATGATGACCCAAAACCCAGACTTGGAGCTTCATACATCAAGAGTAAACCTATTTAGGATGATCGTTGCTTAATTTCCTGCTCTTGCTTTTTCCCAGGCTGTGATGAGACGCTGGCTGCCAGCTGGGGATGCCCTCCTGCAAATGATAACCATTCACCTGCCTTCCCCAGTAACTGCTCAGAAGTACCGCTGTGAGCTGCTCTATGAAGGACCCCCAGATGATGAGGCTGCCATAGGTACTTCTGCTGAGTACAACTTCTTCAATTGCCAAGGCTGTAGCAAGCCCTTACTGACTTAGTTGGAATTGGGGTAGGACAGGTTAACAGAGTATTGTGGGCTGACCATAAGGCTCAGAATTCTGAAAAGTCATAGGTTGCTGTAGTAAAAAGAACTAAAGGCGTGTCGCACTTGCTGTCTTTTATATTAGAATATTTTTATTGGTGACCTTTTTATTAAATATCTACAGTCAAACTCAGAACAGACAAAATCAGTTGGTCAACCTGTATCATATGTTGTGTTGAAACGACTAGGGGAGGAGGAATAACCTAATACATATCCAAATCAAATGTTAAGAAGCCATGATCTCTTGAATCATGAACCTAAATATGACTGTTCCCTAGATCTCCCCTACTCACACACTCAATACCTAACAAGCTAAAGCACATCAATCTATAAGGCATGCTGGAGGCAAGCTTATTCATCAAAGTTCAAGGTGATGACTCTCTAAGCCCAGGGAGGACACTAGGTGAGGGAACATATTCAGTCAACATAAATAGGTTTTTGAGGACTTAACCCCACTTCTGGTTACTCAAGCAGCATCAATTCATATAATCTTTTTCCAGTGCCTGTAAGGTGATGAATTGGTCTCTTGAGACAGCCAGTGTTTGTAGGGAAAAAATGTATATTGCAAACTTCCAATGTTCAGCCTTGCCCTGTTGGTGTCTTATTTTAACTGAACTTTTATTTTCCCTAGCTATTAAGAGTTGTGATCCCAAAGGTCCCCTGATGATGTATATCTCTAAAATGGTGCCCACAACAGACAAGGGTCGTTTCTATGCTTTTGGTCGTGTCTTCTCTGGTGTGGTATCTACTGGCTTGAAGGTCAGAATCATGGGACCAAACTATACTCCAGGCAAAAAAGATGATCTGTACCTGAAACCAATTCAGAGGTGAGTACTGAATCTACCTACAGATTTGTTGTGGTAGAGAGCTGTTACTATACTTTTCATATGCTATCTGGTTGTTCTCAACTTGTATTACTATTTAGTTGAGTGCACTGGTGAGGTCTTTGGCATGTAGAGTGACTAATCGTGAAGAGATTTTTTCAGCTCAGTCTCTTCCATCCAGGGTAGAGGACCATTCATGGGACCTTTCCTGTCATTCTGACAAAATACTTTGTACTTGCTTAATAAGCCACTAATTCCCTATCTGAGGCTATACCGCTGGACTGACCTGAATAGACATTTTTTTTTTTTTTTAATAAAAGTCGGAGCCTTTTGGTACCAGGTCACTAGATAGGCCATATGGTCTTGCTTTCTATCTTCCTTCATTTTTTCCATCTAGTCTGTATAACAATGCCACCTACTAGCCCCTCCTCTCCTTTAGCTTTGGGACAAGTAAGTTGGATCTTTCTTGAATTCAGGTATTGTCTCCACCACATCCACAAGGAAGCCACACCACCCTTTCTATGAAAGTATTTTCTGAGGTTATTTCTGAACCTTTCACCTTCATCCTATGCCCCCTCATTCTAGAGTTTCCAGTCAATTGAAAGACTAGCCTCTTGCACATTGTGCCACATGGGAATTTAAACGTGTCTATCTTACGAGTATCTCCCTTTTATCCCAGGACAAGCAGGCAGCATATTCTCGCACATGGAGCCCTGGTACGAATATCTTAAAAGTGTATCGGAACTTAGTATTTAGAAAGTTTGATAGCCTGCACGTCGCATGCGTGAGTGCCTTCCCGCCCGACGGAGGCGCATGGTCCCTTAGTTTCTGCAGAGCTAAGAAGTCGCGTTTCAACAGCCATTGAAATTCTCATTTTTCACTGCCTTCCCGCTCTTGCAGTTTTGACTTTTTAGTTGTCATTTCTTTCTTTCTTTTTTTTTTTTTCCTGTTAAAATAATTTTTTATTTTTTTTTTATTTTTGTTTGTGGGCTCGCGACCCGGGTGAGCCTCTTAGCCGCCGCCTCAATAATTGATTTTTAATTTAACAGAGGCAGTCTTACCGTCCATGTCACACCCGCCAACAGGTTTTAAAAAGTGTGGTCGCTGTGCTTGGGCTATTTCTGTTACTGACCATCACCGCTGGTCTCTCCATTGTTTGGGACCCGAGCACCGTCCCGAGACTTGCACGCGCTGTTTTTCTTTACAGAAGAGGACTTTGAAAAATCGTCTTCTGTAACAGAAACAGCTCTTTGGTGCTGCCATGGAAGCTCACCTCAACAGCGACACTGAGATCTTAGATGTCGGCAGATCCACCACCAACGCTGGCTCAGGTGTCACAGTATACCATCTCTTTGGGTAAGCTGGCTAAGAAGCCTTCCACTTCCCCTCCAGGATGTAGATCAAAGCTGGATTGAGCCAAGTCATGCTGACCTCATGAAAGTTCTGTAAGCGCACAGCTCTGATCAGGTGAGTTCCTCTTCATCGGCCTCCTCATCTCTGGACCATGTTGCCCCACCAGTAGTACTGGTGAAAAAGCCAACAGTACCGTTGCTCTCCTTCAAGCAAAAAATAGACAACTTGCTTAGGGAAGAATTAAGGGAGCATTTTCAATTGTTGGTGCTGACTTGTACCACTGTCGATGCCGACCTGATGCGGATCCAGACTGAGCAGCTCATGGCGCAACTACACCTGTCTCGGATGCTCCCCTGGTGCGGATGTCCTCGACAAGGGAATCGAGCATTACGCCATCATGACAACATTCCTCCTCGACTCAAAACTTCTCGAGAGGTCACTCTGGCATGGTTGAGTAAGGTCTCGCATAAATCTAAACATACTGAGTCCTCAACACCAATCCGCCGGCACTGTTCCCAACATAAATCATCCTCCATCAGAGATTCTGATTTATTGGGAGATTCTGAACCAGAGCCAACATCCACCACTGAGGAGGACTCTTCTGCTTCAGGTTCACCTCGCCTCTCTCCAACTTGAGCCTCTTCTTCTGAGAAACTCTCCTCCTCCAAATTTCTCTGTCAGATGGGCAAGGATTTGGACATTTCTTTGGAAGCAGGCTCTAAATACAGTAAAGAATATTTAGAGACTTTAATCAAGAATTTTGAAACTCTTCTTTTCATGCCAGTGGCTCCCAAGAAACTGGAGTCACTATACAAGAGGTGCTTCTTCCAGGCTTTGACAAGCTGCAACTGCCGCATGAGTCACTGGTGGTGGAATCCACTTTGAAAAAGTCTTCTGGAGCCAGTGTCTATGCTTCCATTCCTCCTGGCAGAGAGGGCCAGATAATGGACAGATTCGGTAGACGACTAATTCATTGTTGGCAAACCGAGCAGGAAATGACAATTATTATTTTTCCTGCTTTCTGAAGCATCTGGTCAAGCAATTTTTCTTTCCAGAAATACATTCCTACACGTAAAGCTAAGCCTTTTCAGAATCTTGTCTTCACTGTTTTCCAACTTTGCAAGTATATGGTGAGGTCCACCTATGACACGTTTGAGCTCACTTCTTGGGCAGCAGCCATATCGGTGGCTATGCGACGTCTTGCATGGTTGTATATCTCCAACCTAGATGTTAATCACCAGGATCGTCTGGCCAATGCTCTGTAATGAACTTTTTAGTGACTTATCGACACTGCCACACACAAACTTTTGGCCCATGAGATAAGGTGGGACGCATTAGTGAAACCTAAAAAAGAAGCCTCAGGCCCCTTGACCATTCAAGCCTGTCTCTTCTTACCAATGAAGTTTTGCTGCTAAGGCTGCTGCTCCTGCTCCTCCTCCACCTAGAAGACAGAAGCAATAACCATGTCAACCCAAACCACTGGCTGCTCCACAAAAACCTACACAACCTTTTTGACGTGTTCCTTCTGAGCATAGCCACAGTTCCCATCCTTCCTCAGCAGATAGGAGGGCGCCTTCAGTATTACATCAATCGTTGGGAACTCATCACCTTCGATCTCTGGGTGTTAAACATCATTTGTCATTGTTACATCCTTCACTCCTACACCCTTTCTCTGGATCATCCTCCAGGAGTCTGCTTCAAACCCTGCACAGTCCTCGCTTCTCCAGGATGTTCAATCCCTTCTTCTCAATGCCATCGAGGAAGTTCCTCTCTCTCAACTCAACCAGGTATTCTACTACCGCTATTTCTTAGTGCCAAAGAAGACTGGAGGACTGCGGCCCATTCTGGATCTGAGATCTCAACAAATATCTCATCAAGGAGAACATAAGAACATAAGAAGTTGCCTCCGCTGAGGCAGACCATAGGTCCATCCTGCCCAGCGGTCCGCTCCCGCGGCGGCCCATCAGGCCCATCGCCTGAGTAGTGGTCTATACCTATCTATACCCTTCAATCCCTTTTTCTTCTAGGAATCTATCCAAACTTTCTTTGAAACCATTTAATGTTTTCTTGTCTACAACAGCCTCTGGAAGCGCGTTCCATGTATCCACCACCCTCTGAGTGAAAAAGAACTTCCTAGCGTTTGTTCTAAACCTGTCCCCTTTCAATTTCTCTGAGTGCCCCCTTGTACTTGTGGTGGTCCTTAATTTGAAAAATCTGTCCCTGTCTACTTTTTCTATGCCCTTCAGGATCTTGAAGGTTTCTATCATGTCTCCTCTAAGTCTCCGCTTTTCCAGTGAGAAAAGTCCCAACTGCTTCAACCTGTCGGTATATGGGAGATTTTCCATTCCCTTTATCAGTTTAGTTGCTCTTCTCTGTACTCCCTCAAGTACTGCCATGTCCTTCTTGAGGTACGGCGACCAGTACTGGACACAGTACTCCAGATGCGGCCGCACCATTGCACGATACAGCGGCATGATGACTTCCTTCGTCCTGGTCGTAATACCCTTCTTAATGATACCCAACATTCTGTTAGCTTTCTTTGAGGCTGTAGCGCACTGCGCCGATGCCTTCATTGTTGCGTCTACCATCACTCCCAGGTCTCTCTCCAGGTTACTGACCCCTAGCGGTGTTCCCCCCATTCTGTATGTGAACATCGGGTTCTTTTTCCCCACGTGCATGACCTTGCATTTCCCTATGTTGAAGCTCATTTGCCATTTTTCGGCCCACTTTTCCAGCTGCGTTAGATCCTTTTGGAGATTTTCGCAGTCTCCCCTGGTTTGAGCCCTGCTGTATAGTTTGGTGTCATCTGCAAATTTAATAACCTCACACTTGATTCCCGCCTCTAGGTCGTTTATGTAGATATTGAACAGGAGCGGTCCCAGCACCGACCCCTGCGGAACTCCGCTCGTGACCCCTTTCCAGTCTGAGTAATGGCCCTTTACGCCAACCCTCTGTTCCCTGTTCGCCAGCCAGTTTTTGATCCATCGGTGGATCACCCCTTGTACCCCGTGGTTCTATATCTTCTTAAGCAGCCTTTCGTGTGGTACCTTGTCGAAGGCTTTTTGGAAGTCAAGGTAAATGATATCTATAGATTCCCCTTTATCAACCTGGCTGTTTACCCCCTCGAAGAAGTGCAATAAGTTTGTGAGGCATGACCTACCCTTGCAGAAGCCATGCTGACTCGGTTTTAGCTGCTCATTGTTTTCGATGTGTTCACAGATGCTGTCCTTAATCAGTGCCTCCATCATCTTTCCTGGGACTGAGGTCAGGCTCACTGGCCTGTAGTTTCCTGGGTCTCCCCTTGAGCCCTTCTTGAATATGGGCGTGACATTTGCTATTTTCCAGTCCTTCGGGATCTCTCCGGTTTTAAGGATAGGCTGTATATTTGTCGAAGTGGCTCCGCTATTCGTTTTTAGTTCCTTGAGTACCCTTGGGTGAATGCCGTCCGGACCTGGAGATTTGTCACTCTTTAGTCTGTCTATCTGCTTGAGTACATCTTCTTGGCTTACCTCTAAATTGACCAGTTTTACATCTTGGTCTCCTTTTACGCTCTCTTCAGGTTCTGGGATGTTGGTTATATCTTCCCTCGTGAAAACTGACGTGAAGAACTCATTTAACCTGTCAGCTATTTCTTTCTCTTCCTTTACCACTCCCTTCCTGTCTCCATCATCCAATGGTCCCACTTCTTCTCTTGCCGGTTGCTTCCCCTTGACGTATCTGAAGAAAGACTTGAAGTTTGTTGCTTCCTCTGCCAGTCTCTCTTCATATTCTCTTTTTGCTTTTCTAACCGCTCGGTGGCACTCCTTCTGGTGTTCTTTGTGCACTTTTTGGTTCTCCTCTGTTTGTCTTTTTTCCATTTTCTGAACGATGCTTTCTTGTCGCTTATCGCCTTCTTCACTGCATTTGTTATCCACACTGGGTTTTTTGTTCTATTTTTTTTGCACCCTTTCCTGAACTTGGGATGCACAGGTTTGCGCTTCGTGCACAGTTCCCTTGAGTAAGGTCCAGGCTTTTTCTACGGAATCCATCTTCCCTATGTTACCTTTGAGTTTTTTTCCCACCATTTCCCTCATGGCATCATAATTTCCTTTTTTCCAAATGCGCTCTGTCGCCCTTCTCTATCCCCTATTGGCTCAGATCGAATGGTTATGCTCTCAGGATCTCAAGGAAGCCTATACACATATACCAATCCATCTGGCTTCCAGAAAATATCTCCGCTTTCAAGTGAATCGGCGCCATTTTCAGTACAAGGTACTTCCGTTTGGCCTGGCATTTTCTCCCAGCCACTCAACAGTGTTATTAATAAAAGAGGCCTCTGTTTTCTTCCTGGTGTCTTCATCATCATGATCCTACTTCCTTGTCAGTTAATCTTGTTTTGGATTATTTACTTCATCTCTTGGACTCTGGACTCAAATCAACATCTATTAGAGTCCATCTCAGTGCTATTACTGCTTTTCATCTTCCAGTTGAAGGTAAACCTCTCACGGCTCATCCTTTGGTCTCCAGATTCATGAAGGGACTTTTCAATGTGAAACCACCTCTCAAACCTCCTCCAGTAGTCTGGGACCTTAATGTGGTTCTTAATGAAGCCACCATTTGAACCAATGGCTACAGCTCATCTCAAATTTCTTACCTGAAAAGTTGTTTTTCTTCTCTCTCACTTCGGCTCAGAGAGTCAATGAGTTACAGGTGGATCCTTTCACAGTTTTCCACCATGACAAAGTGGTTTGCACCCATCCAAAGTTTCTACTGAAAGTTGTTACTGATTTTCATTTCAATCGATTGTACTTCCAGTTTTCTTTACTAAGCCCCATTCTCATTCAGGAGAAACAGCACTTCACACTTTCGACTAAATGTACTTTGGCCTACTATATTGACAGGACAAAACCACATAGAACATCTCCCCAACTGTTGATCCTAACAAATTGGGGCATCCCATTTCCAACTGGTTGGCAGCCTGTATCTTGTTCCGTTATGCTCAGACTGGCCTGCAACTGGAGAGTCGTCTCACAGCTCACAAGATCCGAGCTATGGTGGCTTCTGTAGCGTTCCTTAGATTTTCTCCTATTGAGGAAATCAGCAAAGCTGCTACCTGTCCTCTGTTCATACCTTCACCTCTCATTACTGCCTGGAAACACATGATGGACATTTCGGCTAGTCAGTATTGCAACATTTATTTTCTTAAAGGCCAACTCTCCCTCCATCCCATTCTAGTTAGCTTGGAGGTCACCCATGTGTGAGAATATGCTGCCTGCTTGTACTGGGATAAAGCACAGTTACTTACCATAATAGGTGTTATCTAGGAACAATAGGTAGATATTCTCACAACCCACCCACCTCCCCTGGTTGGCTTCTTAGCTGGCTTATCTGAACTGAGGGACCGCATGCCTACATCGGGCAGGAAGGCACTCGCGCATGCGTGGTGCGGGCTATCACAAACTTTAGCATCTGTACCGGGGCTTCATCGGTGACATCGCCCATGTGTGAGAATATCTGCCTGCTGTCCCTGGATAACACCTATTAATGGTAAGTAACTGTGCTTTCCTGCCTTCCTTAAAAGTATACATATTTAGATCTAATTCTGTCCCTCTATACCTTATGAAGACCACTGACCATTTTAGTAGTCTTTCTCTGGACTGACTATCCTGTTAATCTTTTTGAAGACACATTCTCCAGAACTGTACACAATATTCTAAATGAGGTCTCGCCAGAATCTTATACAGGGACATCAATATTCTTCTTTCCTGTTGGCCATTCCTCTCCCTATGGCACCAATTATCTTTCTAGCTTTCTCTCACCTCAATCTGTTTAGCCACTTAAGAGTTTGGTTTTGTTTTTTAAAAAAAAATATTTGATATACCCCCTTTCAAGTAATGTAAATAAATAAAAATTTCAATAAAACAAAATAATGCATTGGTCACCCTCCCCCAGTCATCTTTTCAAAAAAGTTATGCTTTAATTTCTTTTTAAAATTCTGAGCATATTTGACCTGCAAATTCACAGGAAGATGTTAAACAACAGTTGTTTAAAAAAAAAAATGCTGCTTCTTTAGCACTCTCGAGACCAGTAGAGGTTAATCTTTACAAATGGGTATATATCCAATCATGACCAGCAGGTGGAGACTGAAAACAAAACTGTGGGACAGTATATAATATACTCCCTTCTCTATTTACCTCAGTCTTCTTTCAGTCTCCAGCAGGTGTTGATGTGATCTGTACCCATCTCCCTTGGTAGGGCTGTTGGAATTTGTTTAGGGGGTTTATAGTCCCTGTTTTTGGCCGGACGGAGCTTGGGCGGGCCCTGTTTGGGGGTCCGTCCGACCTCGGGGGTGTCAAACCCGGCGGGACTCGAGCGGGGTCCCTCCCCCACTTCCTCCACCTCCCCACATTTTTCTAGAGGAGCCTCAGCAGTAAGCCTTGCCCCCTAAATCAAGCAAGGCATATTGCTTAGAGAGCCTGTGGAGTCTTCTGTAAAAAAAAAAACAATCCTGAGGTAGTGCTGGTCTGGAGGGTTGTTTCCCTTTAAGAAAACTGTATTTTACTGTTTTTTTTTTTCATCTAACCGGCACTTTTTTATAGCTAGAACGCGTGTGGAGCAATGAGCACTTCTAAAGGGAAAAAGTGCTCATTGTGCTCCAGGCGCGAGGCACTCGCGGCCGGCCTGTGCAAGCGGTGTTCAGGCCGGTGCGGTGGAGGAGCTCCGGCTGCAGCGCCCAGAGCTCCCCGCCGATGGTGCCTCGCAAGTCGGCTGGGAGCAGTGGGGAAGCCCGGTCTTCCCCAACCGCTCACGGAGGGATTCCCCGAGCCGCCGATGGTCGGGTTGTTGGGGATTCCCTCTCAGCTGATGTTTTGACAGCTGATGCCGACTTGCCTGTTTTAGCGGCTGGGACTGTTCAGGCTTCTCAGCCGCTACAGGCTATGGAGGGAGCAGTTTTGGCGGAAAAGTCGCCATCTTCTCAGTCTGGCCCCTCCATTTTGTCTTCCACCTCAGGTGACCTTCCCCCTGTATTGGAAAAACAGGGGCAGGTTTCTGCTGGGTCCCCTGCTGTGGCAGGGAGTCCATTGGGACCCCCGGGGGGTTTTTCCCCTGATTTCTTTTTTTCTTTGTGCAGAGCCTATTTTCAGGCGGCTGGGGGTCCCGGATGCGCTCAGGGGGTTTCGAGGAGTGGGGTTTCCTCCGTGCTCCCTGCGGCTTTGCCTCTCTCGTCTGTTGTGGCGTCCCCTCCTCCTCCTCCCTCGTCCAAGCGTCCGCAGGTGTCGTGGGACGAGGATTTATGGTCTGAGGAGCGTGTTGGTCTGGATGAGGACCTGGACCCTTTTGAGGATTTCCATGACCCTCTCGAGGGGACGGCCGCTGGCGGCGGGTTGTCGGGTTTCCTGTCCTCCGGCGAAGAGGCGTCCGTGGTGCGCCTTTTTCAGAGAGATGAGCTGCCGGACCTGATTCAACAGGTTTCTTCGGTGTTGCATTTTGAGGATGTGCCGCCAGAGACTCCGCGTGTGGGGGACCCTCTGCTTCGGGGGATCCGTACCGTTTCTCGCTCTTTTCCCATGCATCAGGATATTCGGAATATTGTACTGGAGCAGTGGAAAACGCTGGAGGCGCCGTTTCGTTTGGCGCGCATCATGGCTCGTTTGTATCCCATCCCAGAGGGGGATCGGGCTACTTTAACGTCGCCAGTCGTAGACGCGGTGGTCTCGGCGATTTCTAAGCGGCATACCGTGCCTGTTGAGGGCGGTTCTGCCTTGCGGGACTCAGAGGAGCGCAAGTTGGAGAACATTCTTAAGCAAAATTTTCAGGTCTCTGCCTTTGGGGTCCAGGCGGCTATTTGTGGGGGGCTGGTGGCTCGCGCCATGTTTCGGTGGGCTGAGCGTGTCCTGGATCGGGAGTCTAATGACTGGTCTTTGGTGGATCAGGAGGTGGCGAAGATTGAGATGACTGCCTCGTTCCTCTCAGATGCTCTTTATGACTTGGTGCGGATCTCGGCTAAGTCTATGGCCTTTGGCGTGGCCGCGCGGCGTATTTTGTGGCTGCGCGCTTGGTCGGCGGATGCTGCGTCCAAAGCTAAGCTTACTAAATTTCCCTTCCGGTGGTCTTTTTTGTTTGGGGAGGAATTGGATAAGTTAATTCAGACTCTTGACGGACTCAAAGGTGCCCCGTCTGCCTGAGGACCGTGCCCGCCCTGCGTCTCGGGGTGGCGCTGCCCGGGGGCGTTTGCGGGAGTTTCGCAAGTATCGCCCTGGGCGTGGGGCTGCTTCTTTCCTGGCTCCAGGGTTTCCCCAGGGTCGGTTCTTCCAGCGCATGCAGCCCTTTCGGGGGGGCCCGTCGGGGGGCAGGGAATTCTTCCGCCGGTTCCCCCGCTACCCGTCCTGCACAATGACTCCTTCCCGGCGCCCCCTTTGGTTCCGGTGGGGGCCCGGCTGCGCAAATTTTTCCCCAAATGGGCCGAGATCACGTCCGATCAGTGGGTCCTGGAGGTGGTGCGGGACGGTTATGCCCTGGAGTTCGCCCGCTCTCTGCCGGACTTTTTCCTAGCCTCTCCATGTCAGACTCCTTGGAAGACGCAGGCTTTTCGCCAGACCCTTCAGCGCTTGCTAGATCTCAAGGCAGTTGTTCCAGTGCCCCCTCCGGAGTGGGGCACCGGCAGGTACTCCATTTACTTTGTGGTGCCCAAGAAGGAGGGGACCTTTCGGCCCATCCTGGATTTGAAAGGGGTCAACAGGGCTCTCAAGATTCCCTCTTTTCGCATGGAAACTCTGCAGTCGGTCATTCTGGCGTTTCAGCTGGGGGAGTTTCTCACTTCTCTCGATCTGACGGAGGCCTACTTGCATGTTCCCATTCGGGCCTCTCATCAGCGCTTCCTTCGCTTTGCGATCTTGGGTCGGCACTATCAGTTCTGTGCGCTTCCCTTTGGTCTGGCCACGGCTCCCCGGACGTTCACCAAGGTGATGGTGGTCGTCGCGGCAGCCTTGCGGTCGGAGGGCATTCTGGTGCACCCCTACCTGGACGACTGGTTGATTCGAGCAAAGTCGTTGCAGAAGAGCTCCCGGGTTACGGCTCGGGTGGTGGAGTTTCTCTGGTCGCTGGGCTGGGTTGTCAACCTTTCCAAGAGTCGGTTGGTCCCGGCTCAGCGTCTGGAGTACCTTGGGGTTCTTTTCGACACCTCCTTGGGGAAGGTCTTCCTTCCAGAGGCCCGTGTGAACAAATTGCAATCTCAGATTCGCCTGCTTTTGGTGTCCCGGTGTCCTCGGGCGCGAGATTTCCTCCAAGTCTTGGGGTCGATGGCGGCGTCCCTGGACGTGGTGAGGTGGGCGAGGGCCCACATGTGTCCTCTTCAGTATGCTCTGCTCCGGAGGTGGTCACCCCAGAGGCACGGTTAGGATGTTCCTGTCCCCTTGCGAGGCATGGCGTGCTGCAGTCTGCGTTGGTGGCTCCAGACCCCTCACCTGGTTCAGGGGGTGGGTCTGGATCTCCCGCAGTGGACGGTGCTCCTTACGGATTCGAGTCTCCTCGGTTGGGGGGCTCAGTGTTTGGGTCACTCAGCTCAGGGCACCTGGTCCACGGAGGAGGCCTCCTGGTCAATCAACGTTTTGGAGACCAGAGCGGTCCGTCTGGCGCTGTTAGCTTTCCGCTCCCTTTTGTTGGGCAAGTCGGTCAGAGTCCTGTCGGACAATGCCACGGCGGTGGCTTATGTCAATCGTCAGGGGGGCACCAAGAGCACTCAGGTGGCGCAGGAGGCAGCTCGGCTCATGGTTTGGGCGGAGTCTCATCTTCTGGACCTCTTGGCCTCTCACATAGCCGGGGTAGAAAATGTTCAGGCGGACTTCCTCAGTCGTCACTTCTTGGATCCAGGAGAGTGGTGTCTCGGCTCCGTGGCGTTTCAGTTGATAGTGCAGGCTTGGGGGCAGCCCCTGATGGACCTGATGGCCACGAGTGGCAACGCCAAAGTGCCCCACTTCTTCAGTCGTCGCAGGGACAGTCTGGCCGAGGGTCCTGGATGCTCTGGTCCAACCGTGGCCAACGGAGGGGCTGTTGTATGTGTTCCCTCCTTGGCCATTAATGGGCAGAGTGCTTCTTCGCATTGTTCACCATCCGGGTCTGGTGGTTCTGGTGGCTCCGGATTGGCCTCGACGTCCGTGGTATGCAGATCTGGTGAGGCATCTGGTGGCGGGACCCTCTTCCTCTGCCTCTCTTGGACGATCTTCTGACGCAGGGTCCCATTCCCATGTTCGACCCGTCTCCCTTCTGTCTTACGGCTTGGCTCTTGAAAGGGGTCGCCTTAGTAAGAAGGGATATTCAGATAAGGTGATCTCTACACTCTTGGGGTCCCGGAGGCTTTCTACCTCTCGGGCTTATGTGCGGGTTTGGCGTCCTCTTTGAGGGGTGGTGCCAGGTGCGGGGAAGTGGTCTCTTTTCGCGCTTCCCTGCCTAACATTCTATAGTTTCTTGCAGGATGGCCTGGATAGAGGCCTGGCTTGGTCTTCTCTCTCCGGGTTCAACTTGCGGCCCTGTCGGCTTTTCGAGGGTTGGTGACAGGTCAGCGTTTGTCGGCCATTCCTGATGTGATTCGCTTTTTGCGGGCGGCCAAGTTGCTCAGGCCTCCCCTACGGCCCTCTGTTCCCTCGTGGGATCTCAATCTGGTTCTCTCTGTTTTGGTGCGCCCGCCTTTCGAGCACTTGGATGGCTGTTCTCTGAAGGCGGTCTTTTTGGTGGCCATTACTTCCGCTAGGCGGGTTTCTGAGCTACGGGCTTTCTCTTGTAGGGCTCCCTTCTTGGAGTTTTCTAGGGAGCGGGTTGTCTTGCGGCCTGTTCCTTCTTTTCTGCCGAAAGTAGTTTCTCCTTTTCATGTCAATCAATCGGTGGTCCTCCGAGTCTTGGGTAGTCGGAAGGGCTCTTCTGAGCAACGGCAGCTGCGCAAGTTGGATGTCGGTCGGGTCCTTCGCTCTTATGTGCAGCGGACACGGGAAGTCCGGAAATCCGATCATCTCTTTGTCCTTCTGGCGGGTCCTCGTCGGGGGGCTGGCGCTTCTAAGGCTACTATTGCGCGCTGGATCAAGGAGACGATTGCTTCCGCTTATCTTCTGAGACAGAAGCCTGTTCTGGAGTTTCTCAAGGCTCATTCCACTCGGGGGTCAGGCAGCTTCTTGGGCTGAGTCGTCGCTCGTGCCTCCAGTGGATATTTGTAAGGCTGCGGTTTGGTCCTCCTTGCATTCCTTTGTGCAATATTATCAGGTAGATGTTCAGGCGAGTTGGGACGCGGTGTTCGGTGAGCGTGTTCTGGTGTCGGCCCTTCGGGGGTCCCGCCCGTGAGAGGAACTGCTTTGGTACGTCCCATTTGTAAAGATTAACCTCTACTGGTCTGGAGAGTGCTAAAGAAGGAGAAATTAGGTTCTTACCTGCTAATTTACTTTCTTTTAGCTTCTCCAGACCAGTAGAGGTCCCCACCCTGTCTGTTGTTATTGTTGGGGCTGTTTCGCGGGCAGTTTTTGTTTTTTGCTGCAGGTTCTAGTATTTTTCTAGGGCCGGGGAGAATTGAAGAACAGCGGCTGTGGCTCGGCTGGCTTAGCTGGCGAGCTGTGGGGACATTTTCCTTCGGGTATTTCTCCTCTGCATTTTCCAACAGCATTTGGGTATGTTAGTTGTTACTCCTGTTCGGAGTATTGTTTTCTTTCTGTTTTCCAGTTCTTGGTTCTGCTTGGCTATTCGGCAGACTGAGGTAAATAGAGAAGGGAGTATATTATATACTGTCCCACAGTTTTGTTTTCAATCTCCACCTGCTGGTCATGATTGGATATATACCCATTTGTAAAGATTAACCTCTACTGGTCTGGAGAAGCTAAAAGAAAGTAAATTAGCAGGTAAGAACCTAATTTCTCCTTTCTTTTATCATCCCTCCAGCCCGGCATAGCATTGATGGGTTATAATGCACCTCTACCATCAGGTGGAGACTGAGACATAAATTTTGGCTGTAGGCTGTAGTATAAGTGGGCTGTGCGGCAGTTTTCTCAATCTCCATCAGGTGAAGGTGGTAAGCCCGTGCAATCTTTATCTGATTTAGTGTAGGGTTGTTGGATTTTGTTTAAATTGGCCACCTTGTCCCTGTTTATGGTGCAGGATTGAGCTTGGGGGAACCTTTCAGGGGTCCATTACCGTGCCACTCAACAGGTTGAGTCCCTTCCCTTATTCCCCCACCTCCCCAAATTTTTACTTGAGAGGTGCCTGAGCTGTGAGCCTTGCCACCAAATAACAGGCAAAGCATATAGCTTTGAAAGACAGTGGGGTCTGTTCAGGTGTAAATTAAAGTTAAGTCCTGAGGGAAGCCTTCAATAAAGGTTAATTGAATCTTTATTGCTAGCTGGCACTTTTTCCCTGTAGCGGTTGGTTTTCACAATGAGCACTTTTTAAGCTGCAAAAGTATAAATTGCGCTCCAGGTGCGTGGTTGTGGCTGGCGTGTGCACAAAGTGCACTGGCCACTGCGAAGGGGAATCCTTGTCTGCTTCGGGTGCTGGTGAGCAGGGTACCTCTTCTCGCGTGCACTGCTTGTCAGCAGCAGGCAGTGGGGAAGCCCGGACTTCCCCTATTGCCCACACAGGGATTTCCCTAGCCACCGACTGTCAGGGAAATAAACTTTCTCTTACTACTGATAGTGCTGGGGATTTGCTTTCGCTGTTTCCGGCTTACCTGCTTTAGAGGCTGAGTCTGTGCAGAACTCAGAGGCAGGTTTCTGCTGTCTCTCCTGCCTTGGCAGCAAATTCTTCTTTGCCTTCAGGGGCGTTTGCCTGATTTTGTTTTGGCCATGTACAAGGCTATCAGCAGGCAGCTGGGGGGGTCCTGTTTCTTCCCCGGGTCTCTTTTTTGGGCAGGGGAGCTTTTGCCTTCCGCATCTATCCCCATTTGGTCCCCCTCAGTGTCTGCTCCAGCCCAGTGTCCTCCCCCCCCCCGGTGCGGCCTCATGGGATGAGGATTTTGTTTGCAGATGCGTGTTCACCTGAGGAGGACTTGGACCTCTAAGGTCCTCTCGGGAATTTCTGACTTCTCTGACAGAGGCCTTCCTGCCCCGAAAGCCTGCTAGACCACCAGGTAAGGCCGGGAAGGCGGCAGGGAGGTAAAAAATATGGGTTTTTTATTTCCCCCCTCCCCAGAAAAAAATCGCAATTATGTGAAATCGCGAGTGCAGAAACCGCGAATGGGGAGGGGGAAGTGTAAATAGTTCTTGTAGAGCAGCAGCATAAGGTTCGTCTGGTTTAGCTGGCAAGTTGTGGGGACAATTTTGGTTGCTATTCTGATCCTTCTCAATCAGTTGTGTGTTACAAAAAAGGAAAAAAAAATCCACTAATGCATTAGGTTGAAGTTCCTACTTGGCTAAAAGGGACTGCACAACCCACTTGTATTGCTGATAGCATTCAGTGTGTTCTCAGTTTCCACCTGCTGCAAGAGGAGCGTAAACCTATCTGTCTGGAGGGACTAAAAGAATTAGCAGGTAAAACATAATTTCTCCTTGTTGCTGTATTGAAATTAACCTTATTTTCCATGAAAATGTTTCAGCTTGGAAAAACTACATGGCAAACTTGTGTTGAATTTGAAACATTTTAGTTAAATTTTGTCTTGGACTCTAGCTTTATTAATGCATATCATTAAGATTTTTGGAATTCTGATACTGAGAGACTGGCATTGCACTTGTGACTGCTAATTGTAAAAATAGTTTGACAGCTGCCACATCTGTTCAGTTATAATCTTTTTTTTCTTTTTTTTTTTTTCCCCTCCAGAACTATTCTTATGATGGGCCGCTATGTGGAGCCTATTGAGGATGTGCCCTGTGGTAACATAGTTGGGTTGGTTGGTGTAGACCAATTCTTAGTGAAGACTGGCACTATCACCACCTTTGAGCATGCCCACAACATGAGGGTGATGAAGTTCAGTGTGAGCCCTGTTGTGCGAGTGGCTGTAGAGGCAAAGAACCCCGCTGACCTTCCCAAACTTGTGGAAGGCCTGAAGCGACTGGCTAAGTCTGACCCTATGGTACAGGTAAGGATCTTGGCCTTCTGTAGGAGCGCAAGGCTCCCAGGGTTGAGAACAAGGATTGACTCCTAGTTTAGCATAACTTTCAGATGTATTTGCAATTATAACAATTCTCTGCTGTGCAACAACCTGCCCCTCATTTTCTATTCCCTGATAGTGCATCATTGAGGAGTCTGGAGAACACATCATAGCTGGTGCTGGTGAACTGCATTTGGAAATTTGCCTGAAGGATCTTGAGGAGGACCATGCATGTATTCCAATCAGGGTCAGTGTCTGGCTGTGGGAATATGGTGTGCCAGTGATGAGCTTGATGTACAGGTGCCAATTTGAGTGATTCTAGTTCCTTTGTGCAGTTTTCCTTGGCACTCAGTACCTACCTCTGTACTGCTCGTATCTTGGTGCCTTTGACCTTGGCAGTGCAGGTGGTTTGTTCTAGCAGCTGTAGGGTTGGTTAACTTGAGGGTGGATTGAGGCTTATGAGACTAACAGGGTATAGGGGTGAGGACTACTGGCTGTAGAGACCATGTCTGATAGTCTAGTTCATTCACAGACAAGTGCAAAAAGAGCACTTCTTATGCTAAGAGTTGAGACAAGCAATATCTCTGGCTTCATTAACTCAGACTGAAGCACTTGACTGTGACAGACTTAAGCAGCTGTGTAACTTATGGCAGGAAAGCTTAATGGCCAAAGGGAAATGAGATTCTCTAAACATTTCACAGACAACACTCAACTGCCACCCACCTATGGAATATCAGAAGCCATACCTAGAGTTCTGAGAGCAACATTTTTTGACCAATAGATAAGTAGATGGATCTGAAGCTGTACAGAAAACTGCTGAAATCATACAGGGCCTATGCAAAATAACTTTGAATTACTTGTCACCTCCCCCTTTAGACATTACCGTATATATTCTAATATAAACTGGGATTTTTGGGCCAAAAAATTGGCTCAAAAAAGGGGGTCCTGGTTTATTTTCAGCCAGCGCCCCCCCTCCTAGTCCTTTTTTTAAGTTCAATATTTGTTAAATTTCTACATTCTACAGAGAAATGCAAAGCATAAATATATTATAAACATATGTAAACATACACAAGAAAATTCTTAACAGAAACATACCATTATCCCAGGACAAGCAGGCATGATATTCTCACATGTGGGTGACGTCATCTACGGAGCCCCAGCACGGACAGCTTTTCAAGCAAACTTGATTGAAGTTTCAAGTTTGCACACTGCACCACGCATGTGCTAGCCTTCCTGCCCACTAGAGGGCGCATCCCCACCTCGTGGTCCTCAGTTCAATTTCATCCGCAGAGCCAGAAGCCCTGTGGAAAATTGTGCTCTTCAATTTGCCTTCTGTCGCCGCGGCTTTGTCCTGATTTCGACGCGGTCGCTGCGTTTTGCCTTGTTTTCTTTTATTTAATTGTTCAGTTATCGTTAAAAAAAAAAAAAAAGTTTTATTTTTTCCGTCGCTCCGGGGGCTCCCGGTAGCCGCGGCCGTGGGACCTCGTCTAGTTCCCGGCCGCTTTTTTGGGCCCATGTCCCGCCTGTGACGGGATTTAAATAAGTGCGGTCGGTGCGACCGACTCTTATCGATTACAGATCCTCACCGGTGCTGTTTGCGCTGCTTGGGGCCCCAGCACCCGACAGACTCTTGTGCCAGGTGTGCCACCTTTCAGAAGAGGGCTCTCAAACGCCGCAGGGCCCGCATGGCGGAACTTTTCGCCGTTGAGTCCCTGACCGGGAAGGCCTCGAGTTCGGCCTCAGCTTCGGCCCCGGCCTTAACCTCGGCCTCGGGCCCCTCGGCTTCGCCTCGACCTTCGGTCCCGTCGAAGCCTGTTGCCTCGTCCAAGCCGGCCTTGGGTAAGTCTCCACTTCTCTCCTCGGCTCCAGGATCGACCAGGAAGCCATCCTCGGGCTCCTCGACGGCGGGAGGGTCTGCCTCCGCCCAGCCCAAGGTGTCCAAATCGATTGCCCCGAGGGAATACTCGAGACCGAGGTCGCCCTCTGAGGAGCATCGACAGGTGTTACCGCCTGGGATGACGATCCCGGCTTTCCAGGACTTGCTCCGGGCTTTGATCGCCTCGGAGCTGTCCGGGGCCATTGAGCACCTGCAGCAGGCTTCGGCCTCGACTGCTTCGGTCTCGGCTGCCCCGCAGTTGGCGACCTCGGCCTCGGGTACTGGGGCTTCGGCTCCCGAGGTTCGTACTACCTCGACCTCGGCTTTGCCCTCGGACCCGGCATCGGTGGGACATCCTGAGCGTAGCGTGCGGCCCCGTGACAAGATGCGCCGGGTGCGGCGGCTCTCGTCCACTTCTTCCTCGAGGTCCTCGTGAGGCTCCTTGCCTTCGGGCAGGCCTCGGGCGAGGCGCCGTCCGAGGAAGGCCAAGCGATCTCGGGCCTCGCCTCGGAGGCGTGGTCGCTCCTCGCACGCTCGGGGGGCGAGACCTTACAGGTCTCGGAGCTCCGCCCTGGATAACCCCAGTCTTTTCGCTCCCCCTGCCCGGAGAGAGTTCCCCGTGCCTCCTCGCCGGGGCGGATAGGGACGGGCCTCGATACCTCGTACCCCGGGGGGTTCCCCCAAGGGTTCCTTCAGGCATGATCGGTCCCCGACCCCCTCGAGGTCCCGGGAGCGTGCCTCGTGGGGATCGGGGTCGGGCAGAGAGCCGAGGTATTCCCGCGAGGCCTCCCCCTTCGGCTCGGCGGGGAGATCTCGGTCTCCTTCTCCGCCTGCCAGACCTTCGTCATTCTCCAGGTTTGTACAGGATATGGCGGGGCTTTGGGCGTGGACTGGTTGGCAGGTTCCCATTACACCAAAGAGTTTTTGGAGGAGCAGGATCTTCCTGCTCCCCCACGGGAATCCCCTCGCCTTCCGCTGAATAAGGTCCTCCATCAGACCCTCCTCAGAAATTTGGAAACCCCTCTTACAGTCACGGTGGTGCCGTCCAAGATGGAGTCCAAATACCGGACCCTCCCTCCTAAGGGGTTCGAGAAGGCGCAACTCTCCCACCAATCGCTCCTGATGGAGTCGGCGCTTAAGAGGACGCAACCTTCCAGGGTGTCTGCAGCGGTCCCGCCGGGGAGGGAAGGACGGACCCTCGACAAATTTGGTCGTCGCCTCTACGCTAACTCTCTTATGGCGACGAGGGTCGTGAATTACGCATTTTCATATTCTTCCTACTTGCGTAACATGGTGAAGGACCTCCCAAGTTTTCGGGATGTCATCCCTGATTCCCATAGGGAAAAGTTCGCCACCTTTATGTCAAATCTATCTCAACTACGCTTGTACCTATTCCATGCTGTGTACGACGCCTTTGAACTCGCCTCGAGGGTATCGGCCTGCGCGGTGGCTATGCGCCGGCTGGCGTGGCTCCGTACCCTTGAGATGGACCCCAACCTGCAGGAGCGTTTGGCGAACTTGCCCTGCGTGGGTTCTGAGTTGTTTGACGACTCTTTGGAGGCGGCGACCAAACGTCTGTCGGAGCAGGAGCGCTCTCTTGCCTCCCTGGTCCGCCCTAAACCTAAGGCCCCGCCGCAAAAACCTTTTCGGCAGCCCCCCGAGAAGATACCCGCAGAAATCTACGCCGGCCTTCTCGAGACCTTCGCCCCGACGCCCACCCCAACAGGGTAGGGGAGGTCAGTCAAAACCCCCAGCGCAGGGAGCGTCCATGCCTGCGCCGTCTTTTTGACGGGATCTGCGGTTGGGGGCGGGCCCCCTCCACGGTATCGCCGGACCCCCTCCCCATCGGGGGTCGACTTAGGTCCTTTTACGGGGCTTGGACCGAGATTACATCCGACGCATGGGTGCTCCGGACCGTCTCCGAGGGCTATTCGCTCAACTTCTTAGCGCAGCCTCCAGACATGCCACCCAGCGCTTTCCCGTCCAATCGGAGCCAGTTGGCCCTTCTCCTGGTCGAGGCCAGGGCCTTGTTGAGCCTACGGGCAGTGGAGCTTGTCCCTCCCGACCAGCGGGGTCGGGGGTTTTACTCCCGTTACTTTTTGGTCCCGAAAAAGACCGGGGATCTGCGCCCCATTTTGGACCTCCGGAAGCTCAACAAGTTCCTGGTCCGGGAGAAGTTCCGTATGTTATCACTTCCGGTTTTGTATCCCCTGTTGGAGGACGGGGATTGGATGTGCTCCCTGGACTTGAAGGAAGCATATACCCATGTTCCGGTGCATCCCGCTTTCCGCAAGTTCTTACGGTTCCAAGTGGGAGAGTTGCACCTCCAGTATCGGGTCCTTCCCTTTGGTCTGGCGTCCTCCCCTCGGGTATTCACAAAGTGTATGGTGGTAGTCGCGGCGGCCCTGCGCTCTCGGGGGCTACAGGTCTTTCCCTACCTGGACGATTGGCTGATCAAGGCCCCGACCAGGGAGGGAGTTATCTTAGCGACCCAACAGACTATCATCTTACTTCAACGTCTAGAGTTCGAAGTGAACTTTCCCAAGTCTCAGTTGTGCCTGGCTCAGTCTCTCCAGTTTATTGGAGCCGTGCTGGACACGGTTCGCCTCCGCGCTTTCTCCCCCCTCCTCGGCGGGAGGCCTTACTTCGGTTAAGTCGCCAAGTTTTGGGGCAATCCGTGGTGTCGGCGCAGCGTATGATGATCCTTCTGGGTCACATGGCATCGACGGTCCACGTCACTCCCTTCGCCCGCTTGCATCTGAGGCTTCCTCAGTGGACTCTGGCCTCTCAATGGCGGCAGGATCTCGACCCAGTATCTTGTCCGATAACAGTGACTCCTTCTTTGAGACGCTCGCTCCGTTGGTGGACCAACTCTTCCAGTCTTTCAGGGGGTTTGCTGTTTCTCGTTCCTCCGTGTCGCAAGGTCCTGACCACGGACTCCTCGGAGTACGCGTGGGGGGCTCAACTCGACGGTCTGCGAACGCAGGGTCTATGGTCGGCCGAGGACCGTCTGTGTCACATCAATGTGTTGGAGCTTCGTGCCATTTTTCTGGCTGCGCGAGCTTTCAGCCACCTACTGCACGATCAAGTAGTGCTCGTGCGGACGGACAACCAGGTGGCAATGTATTACGTAAACAAGCAAGGGGGAACGGGCTCTTGGCCTCTGTGCCAGGAAGCCCTGCGCCTTTGGGAATGGGCAGTCTCCCAGAACATATTCCTGCGTGCGGTTTACATTCAGGGAGAGAGGAATTGTCTGGCAGACAAACTCAGTCGTCTTCTCCAGCCGCACGAGTGGTCGCTGAACTCCCGGGTTCTACGCGAGGTCTTCGACCGCTGGGGGACTCCTCAGGTGGATCTGTTTGCCTCCCCGGAGACTCACAAACTACCCCTCTACTGTTCTCGGATGTACTCCCGGGACCGTCTCGAGGCCAATGCCTTCCTTCTTGACTGGGGGGGGAGGTTCCTTTATGCGTTCCCTCCTTTTCCTCTGATCTTGAACGCTGGTACATCTCAAATCGACCAAAGCCACTATGATTCTCATTGCGCCTCGTTGGCCCAGACAGCACTGGTTTTCCCTGCTTCTTCAACTCAGTGTCAGGGAACCTCTGCTTCTGCCTGTCTTTCCCTCTCTGCTGTCTCAGAGTCGGGGTTCGCTGTTACATCCCAATCTTCAGTCTTTACATCTGACCGCTTGGTTCCTTTCCCCTTGACTTCGGTTCCTGTTTCTCAGTCGGTGAGGGAGATTTTGGAAGCCTCGCACAAGGTCTCGACTCGGCTTTGTTATTCCCAGAAATGGACCAGATTTTCATCCTGGTGTTCCTCGAACCATCTGGACCCGAGTTCAGTTCCCGTGTCTTCGGTGCTGGAATATTTGTTGCATCTGTCTAAGTCTGGACTGAAGACGACTTCCATTCGGGTGCATCTCAGTGCCATTGCGGCGTTCCATCGGCATCTCGAGGGGCGATCTCTCTCTCTTCATCCTCTGGTAACTCGTTTCATGAGGGGTCTCGTTAATGTCCATCCTCCTCTGAAACCTCCTCCTGTAGTTTGGGATCTTAATGTGGTCTTAGCTCAACTGATGAGGCCTCCTTTTGAGCCTCTCGACAAATTTCATCTTAAGTTTCTCACTTGGAAAGTGGTCTTTTTGATTGCGCTCACATCCGCTCGTCGGATTAGCGAGCTGCAGGCTTTGGTTGCGGATCCACCTTTTACTGTGTTTCATCATGACAAGGTGGTTCTTCGCACCCATCCTAAATTTTTGCCTAAGGTTGTGTCTGATTTCCACCTCAATCAGTCCATTGTTCTTCCGGTGTTCTTCCCGAAGCCCCATTCTCATCCTGGTGAGACGGCGCTTCACACGCTTGACTGTAAGAGGGGGTTGGCCTTTTATCTCCAACGTACCAAGTCTCATCGGAAGGTTCCTCAATTGTTTTTGTCCTTTGATCCTAATCGGTTGGGACATCCTGTTTCCAAGTGCACCTTGTCCAACTGGTTGGCTGCTTGTATTTCTTTTTGCTACGCTCAGGCTGGTCTCACGCTCCATGGTCGAGTCACGGGCATAAGGTCCGGGCTATGGCAGCTTCTGTTGCTTTCCTCCGGTCTACTCCTGTGGAGGACATATGTAAAGCTGCCACTTGGTCTTCGGTTCATACGTTCACCTCCCACTACTGCCTGGACACTTTGTCCAGAAGCGACGGCCGGTTTGGCCAGTCGGTGTTACGTAACCTGTTTTCCTAAATTGCCATCCTCCCACCTGCCCTTTTTTTGGGTTGGCTTGGAGGTCACCCACATGTGAGAATATCATGCCTGCTTGTCCTGGGATAAAGCACAGTTACTTACCGTAACAGGTGTTATCCAGGGACAGCAGGCATATATTCTCACAACCCGCCCACCTCCCCGGGGATGGCTTCTTTGCTTGATATGGAACTGAGGACCACGAGGTGGGGATGCGCCCTCTAGTGGGCAGGAAGGCTAGCACATGCGTGGTGCAGTGTGCAAACTTGAAACTTCAATCAAGTTTGCTTGAAAAGCTGTCCGCGCTGGGGCTCCGTAGATGACGTCACCCACATGTGAGAATATATGCCTGCTGTCCCTGGATAACACCTGTTACGGTAAGTAACTGTGCTTTATCTACCCATATCACCCTACCTCCTATTTGGCAGGCCAATCATTCCATCGCTCATACTGCTTAACAGAAACCCTTCAAGGTAGATTCCCTAGGGGATACGCAGGCTGACCACCGCCCACCCCTGCCCAATTTAATTATCCCCTGCCGGGAAGGGCCAGTCGTGTGCAGCAATTGCATGCCACCGGCCCCCAAACCTCCTCTCCTCCCCCCCCCCCTCTCGGTCCGAGCCAGCCAATCTGAATTGGAGCCGGGCATGGAGGATGGGGCGGTGTCAGTGGTGGCGCTCTCGCTGAGGAGTAGGAGGAGGGCAGTGAGTGAGAGCAGTGGGAGGGGCACAGAGCCTGCCACCATGTCAGCTTCCACTGTGGAGTGTATGAGGAACCAGCAGCGTAAGTTTACTGGTGAGCAGCCACCGCCTTGAGTGTTCTTTTTTTGAAGTAGAACTCTGTCGTTCCCCCCCCCCCCCAAATCCCCTCTGCTTCCTCAGATAGAGTGGGATGGGTGCAGGCTTTGCCTAAAATTCCTAACACAAAGTTCTTGGCCTGAGAGGAGAGGGACTCTTGGGAATGGAGTGAGAGGCTGCCGAGAGGGGTTTTTCGGGGCAGGAACCCTTGGGGCAGAGAAGAAGGTAAAGAGGTTGTTAGATTGGGGGACAGGGTGGTGGTCCTGGAGAACAGAAAAAGGGATGAGGCAGGAAGGCAGAAGACAAAAGAAACTGGTAGATGGGGGTGGATCCTTGAGGCAAAGCAGGGGGAAAACTAGATGGGGAGGGGGGCAGAGGAAAAGGATAAAGCTAGTGGACGGAGGGAGTTCTGGCAGATGAAAGGAAGAGAGCCTGCTAGGTATGGGGGTCCCAGGCTCTGAAGTTGGGGGGAGGGAGACTGTCATGGCATGGAGCTCTGAAGTGTGCGGAGAGAGGCAGAAAATGGACCCCTGGGGTGGAAGTCCCCTCACACTATACTGGTATGATACTGGAGAAGGTTCTGCTGGACAAAACAGAAGCTTTTCCTGTGGGTCTGTCTTATTTTGTCAGGGCTAGTCAAAGAGCAGCCTCTGGGCTCCTCTCCCAGCATTTTCTCTGTGGAATTCCATTAGGAAAAATTTGACCTGCAGCCAGAAAGAATAGTTAAAAATAGCACAGCAGGCCACAAAGTCACCAGGTTAGTACCTAACTTTCCATATATCGGGCCCAAAAGCTTTTAATGGAGATGGAGGAAGGGATTGGGACTTGTATACCGCCTTTTTGTAGTTTTGCAGCCACACTCAAAGCAGTTTACATACAGGTACTTCAAGCATTTTCCCTGTCCGTCCCAGTGGGCTCACAATCTAATGTACCTGGGGCAGTGGAGGATTAAGTGACTTGTCCAAGGTCACAAGGAGCAGCACAGGGTTTGAACCCACAACCTCAGAGAGCTGGGGCTGTAGCTCTAACCACTATGCCATACACACTTAGTGTGTATATTTTGTCTGATTTTTGAAACTGGTCTTTGTATACAGTGTGCTTTTTTGGGTTGTTTAAATTTTGTGGTTACCATTATGTATTAAGATTATATTGTGTGTGTATATGAAAATTGGATGGAAGAAATTACATTACAATTAGTAGTATTATGGGGGTGGAGTCGGGGGCAGAGTTTGGGCGAATTTGGGGTGGAGTTTGGGCGGGGGGGGGTACTCAGTTGGTATTTGTTAGGCTTAGGGGGTACTTGGCTTGAAAAGGTTGAGAAATACTGCACTAAGGGGCTCCAAACATCCTTAAATGAGGTCATATTCTCCAATCTTTCAGCCAAATTAGCTTCTTACCTATATAAGAAACATACAGTTTCCCACCAAAAATGAGAATTCAACAGTGTGAGATCCTTCCAGTTCTTAACAATTGACTGTATTGCCACTCCAGACAGAATTGAGAACAATTTGTTTAACTGTCAGTAAGGTTGCTGAAGTAGCACGTGCTCCGCTTATCACCATACCATATGATAAAGGCATATGAACTTCCAATAGGCTTTGTATTTTATTCCACACATCATGCCCCAACATGCATTACTTATTAGCATCCAGTTTTTTAACCGGAGTCCACAATGTTCTGTGGAGCACAAAGTAAATTAACAAAGCTGAGGCCGAGCATCTTATTCTTTGAACCCATATTCTCTTCCAGTTCTCAGGTGGAATAGAACATTACAACTCCCTAGACCAAATAGATTGAAGGCCAGAAAGGTTTCCTGAGTAGGTATGAGCATAGGAGCTTATACCAGCTTGAAGCTTCATGACCTCAAATCCTCACAGTATAACATATAATTAGCAAGCTTGGTTGGTCCTTTAAAGACTTATTTCAGGCCTCCGCTGGGCTGCCAGGCTCTGCACCCTTTCTTCCTTTTTTGGGGAAAAATGGGGGGTCTTAACTTATATTCGGGTTGACTTTTATATTAGAGTATATATGGTAAGTCTTTAACTGTCAATATATGAAAGCAGTCGGAAGAGAATGCTCTAGAGCAGTGTCCATGAGTGTAGAATCTGCAATATCAAATTTTTCTGGCAGAAACAAATTTTGGAAACTTGATATGACTTTTGGTTGGAAAGGGAAACCCAAAAAAATCAACAAGGGTCATGGAATTAGACAGCCTTTCAGTTCTCAAATGCCACCACTTTCTGTAACTTTAATCAGCATGGCTAATTTTTATTTTTATTTTTTTTAATTTTAAGAAATCTGATCCAGTTGTGTCCTACCGAGAGACAGTTGCTGAGGAATCCAGTCAGCTCTGCTTGTCTAAGTCCCCCAACAAACATAACCGTCTATACATGAAGGCCCGCCCATTCCCAGATGGCTTGGCCGAGGATATTGACAAAGGTGATGTTGCTGCTCGACAAGAGCTGAAGCAACGTGCCCGTTATCTGGCTGAGAAATACGAATGGGATGTCACTGAAGCTCGGAAGATCTGGTGCTTTGGGCCTGATGGCACTGGCCCCAACATTCTCACCGACATCACCAAAGGAGTCCAGTACCTGAATGAAATCAAAGACAGTGTTGTGGCTGGCTTCCAGTGGGCCACCAAGGAGGTATGATGGTACTAAAGTGTTAAGTTGTAGTCCACAGCTATGTCTAGGCTGTCTTCTGGAACAGTGGTTCCCAACCCTGTCATGGAGGACCACCAGCCAGTCAGGTTTTCAGGATAGCCCTAATGAATATGCATGAAAGAGATTTGCATGTAATGAAGATGATAGGAATGCAGATATGCCCCATGTATATTCATTAGGGCTATCCCAAAAACCTGACTGGCTAGTGGTCCTCCAGGACAGGGTTGAGGCCCACTGTTCTAGAAATTGTGTGATATTTATTTAATAGTGGCACGCAGGTTCTGGAGATACTGTATAAGCCTATCTAGTAAATTCTCCAGACCGGCATAGACATAGATCTTGCAGATGGGTAATATCTCATTATGACCAGCAGGTGGAGACCGAGACAAAAAACTTTAGAGTAATACATAATAGGTGACTCTCCCTATATCCATCAGTCTTCTCTCGGTCTCTAGCAGATGTGAGTGAGTTGTACCCATTTCCTTTGGGTAGGGCTATTGGAATTTATTTAGGGCTCCTGGTCCCTGTTTTTGTGCCGGAGTGAGCTTGGGTGGGCCCTGTTTGGGGGTCTGTCTGACCTCGGGGGGGGGGGGGTAGCACCCGGCGGGTCATGTGCTGTGTCCCTTTCCTCCACCTCCCCAACATTTTTGTAGAGGTACCTCAGCAGGAAGCCTTGCCCCCAGTTTAGGTAAGGCATATTGCTTTGAAAGCCATTGGAGTATGGTTGTGTAAAAGAAAAGAAAAAAATCCTGAGGATGTGTCGGTCTGAAGGGTTGCTTTACCTTTAAATTTCTGTATTTAACTAACCGGCACTTTTCTTTTAGCTAGCTAGGGTATGGAGCAGAGAGCACTTTATAAAGGAAAAAGTGCTAATTTGCTCCAGACGCGAGGCATTCGCGGCCGGCCTGTGCAGGCATTGTACAGGCTGGTGCGATGGAGGCTCTTTGTTGGCAGCAGGTGCTGGTGGCCAGGGAACCCCGCCGCAAGTGCCACTACAGGCCGTGGAGGGGTTATTTTTGGTGGGAATCATTGCTGTTTATGGCGGGAAGCCCCTCCATCTTGTTTCCTCAGGTGACCTTCCCCCTGTCTTGGAAAACCAGGGACAGGTTTCAACTGGGTCTCATGGGGCTGCCGGGGTTTTTTTCCCCAGATTTAATTATTGCTTTATGCAAAGCATATTTTCAGGCGCCGGGGGTCCTGTTTTCATCCTGGGGGTTTTGGGAGGGGTTCTCTTTGCACCCCCTGCGGCTCTGCCCCCTCCTCACCTTTAGCACCTCCCTTGTCCAAGCACCTGCAGGTGACCTGGGACGAAGACTTGTGGTCTGAGGAGCGTGTTGAACTGGATGAGGACTTGGACCCTTGAGGAGACCTCCAAGATCCTCTCGGGGACAGACGGTGGTAGCGGAGCCTCTGTGCTTCTGTCTACTGGCAAGGAGGCGTCTGTGGTGCACATTTTTTCAGAGGGACGAGCTCCCAGATCTGATTCAGCAGGTCGTCTCAGTGTTGCGCTTTGAGGAGGCGCCACCAGAGACCCCACGTGTGGGGGACCCTCTTCTTATAGGGATCTGCTCTACATCCTGCTCCTTTCCTATGCATCAGTATATTCGGGATCTTGTCCTGGCGGCGTGGAATACACCAGAGGCACAGTTTCGGTTTGCGCGCTCTATGACTCGTTTGTATTCCATCCTAGAGGGGGATAGGGCTACCTTTAAGTCGCTAGTGGGAGACGCGGTGGTCTCAGCTATTGCTAAGTGAATACCGTGCCCATGGAGGGTGGCTATGCCGTACAGGATTCTGAGGAGTGCAAGTTGAAGACCATTTTTGTGGGTTGGTTTTGTTTTTTTTTAATTCTTTATGATTTTTCAACTATTGATAGTTTTACAAGTCAAAGAAAATAAAAACAGCCTGCAGTCCACTCACGCGACGGCCCTCTGGTCAAAAGACCAGTGCCCTAACTGAGACTAGCCCTACCAACGCACGTTTTTGTTCAGCAGGAAGTTGCCCAACTTTGTCTTGAATCCCTGGAGGGTGTTTTCCCCTAGGACAGACTCCAGAAGAACGTTCTAGTTTTCTGCCACTCTCTGGGTGAAGAAGAACTTCCTTGCGTTTGTACGGAATCTATCCCCTTTCAACTTTAGAAAGTGCTCTCTCGTTCTCCCTACCTTGGAGAGAGTGAACAACCTGTCCTTATCTACTAAGTCTATCCCCTTCAGTACCTTGAATGTTTCGATCATGTCCCCTCTCAATCTGCTCTGTTCGAGAGACAAGAGGCCCAGTTTCTCTAATCTTTCGCTGTACGGCAGCTCCTCCAACCCCTTAACCATCTTAGTTGCTCTTCTCTGGACCCTTTCGAGTAGTACCGTGTCCTTCATGTACGGCGACCAGTGCTGGATACAGTACTCCAGGTGAGGGCGCACCATGGCCCGGTACAGTGGCATGATAACCTTCTCCGATCTGCTTGTGATCCCCTTCTGTATCATTCCTAGCATTCTGTTTGACCTTTTTTGCGCTGCCGCCGCACATTGCACAGACGGCTTCATTGACTTTTCAATCAGAGCTCCCCAAGTCCCTTTCCTGGGGAGGTCTATCTAAGTATCGCGCCGGACATCCTGTATTCGTGCATGAGATATTTGTTACCTACATGCATCACTTTACACTTATCCATGTTGAATCTCATCTGCCATGTTGATGCCCATTCCTCGAGCCTGATTATGTCACATTGCAGATCTTCGCAATCCCCCTGCGTCTTCACTACTCAGAATAACTTTGTATCGTCCTCAAATTTAATCACCTCGTTCGTCGTACCTATGTCCAGATCGTTTATAAAGATGTTGAAGAGCATGGGTCCAAGCACCGAGCCCTGCGGCACCACACTGGTGAAGCTCTTCCAGTCTGAGTATTGTCCATTTACCCCCACTCTGTTTCCTAAGCTCCAGCCAGTTTTTAATCCACGTGAGTATTTCACCCTCGATGCCATGGCTCGCAATTTTCCGAAGTAGTCATTCATGCGGAACCTTGTCGAACGCCTTCTGAAAGTCCAGATATACAATGTCGATGGGTCGCCCTTGTCTATTTGCCTGTTTACTCCCTCGAAGTACAGCAAGTTTGTCAGATAAGATGTGCCTTTGCTGAAATCGTGCTAGCAGGTTCTCATCAGACCGTGTCCGTCAAGGTGATCAATGATGCAGTCCTTTATCAGCACCTCTACCATCTTTCCCAGTACCGAGGTCAGACTCACCGCTTTGTAGTTTCCTGGGTCTCTCCTTGAACCTTTTTTGAAGATCGGCGAACATTCGCCACCTTCCAGTCCTCCAGAATCTTTCCCGATTCAATCGACAGATTGGTTATTAGTTGAAGCAGTTCAACTATGGTCCCTTTCAGTTCCTTGATGACCCTCGGATGGATGCTATCCGATCTTGGGGATTTATCGCTTTTAAGCCTATCAATCTGCCTGCATACCTATTCTAGACTGACAGTTAACCCTGTCAGTTTCCTGTTTTCACTTCCAGCATATAGCCTAATGGGGTTCCGGTATGATGTGCATGTCCTCTTCAGTAAAAACAGACTCAAAACATGTTCAGTCTGTCAGCGATTGCTTCGTCCTCCTTTAGCGCTCCCTTTATTCCTTGGTCATCCAACAGTCCTACCGCTTCCTTTGCGGATCGTTTCCCTTTAATATATTGAAAGAACAGCTTGAAGTTTTTCGCCTCCTTGGCTATTTTTTCCTCTTAGTCTCTTTTGGACCATTTTACCACCTTATGGCACCTGTGTTGATGTTTGTGCTTGTTCCAGTTTCCGTCTGTTTTTGATCTTTTCCATTCCTTAAGCGAGGCATTTTTGTCTCTGATCACTTCCTTTACCTCTACACTGAGCCACACTGGTTCTTTTTTCTTTTTCCTCTTTGATCCCTTGTTGATACGCAGTATATATAGATTTTGTGCCTTGGTGACTGTATCCTTAAAAAGAGACCAAGCTTGCTCTAGTATCTTTACAGTGTTTATTCTCTTCTTAATCTTCTTCCCCACCATGTGTCTCATCCCTTCATAATTCCCTTTTCGGTAGTTTAGCGCCATGTCCGTCGTTCTGGACTGATGGTTCGCCTCTAATTCCAGGTTGAAGCAGATCATATTGTGATAGCTGTTTCCCCAGCATCCCTTCCCCAGCATCCCTTCTACTTTTACATCTTGTGCCGGTCCTCGCAGTCCATTTAGAATTAGGTCCAGAATTGCGTTTCCTCTTGTATTTTCCTTGACAAGTTGTTCCAGGAAGCAATTGTCTACAGTTTCCAGGAACTTGGTCTCTCTAGTACAGCCGGAGGTGCCTAGGTTCCATTCTATCCCCGGATAGTTGAAGTCGCCCATGATAACTGTGTTGCCTCCCTTGCAGTTGCGTTTAATCTCTTCCATCATTTCTCCTTCAATTTCTTAGGACTGCCCTGGGGGTCGGTAGTAGATGCCTATCCTGGTTTCTGGTCCATTTGTTCCTGGAATTTTGACCCATAGAGACTCTAACCTATCCTTTTGTTGTGGCATGTTCTCTCCAGTAGATTCAATTCCCTCTTTGACTTATATGGCAATGCCTCTTCCTTTTTGAGTCGCTCTGTCTCTGCGGTATAGTTTGTATCCCGGTAGCACAGTGTCCCAGACATTTTCATCAGTCCACCATGTTTCTGTGATGGCGATGATGTCAATGTTATCCTTTTGTGCCAAAGCTTCTAATTCACCCATCTTATTTCTAAGGCTCCTTGCGTTCATGTACATACACTTGAGTTTGCAACCTGTTCCCTTCTTGCGTGTCCTTCCCACTTATGTCCCTTTTGGTGTGTCTTGTCTGCGATTTGGTAAGTCTTCCCCTCCATCTTCCTGCATGGTATCCTCCGGGTATACCGGTTCCCGGACCATCGACTCTCTTGGTTGACTGTCGGCTTTCCTCTTCTTCCTAGTTGAAAAACTTCTCAACTTCTCTCTTGATGCTTGCAAGTAGCCTTGTCCCGTCTCTGCTGAGGTGGAGTCTGTCCTTCCTGAATAGCTTGCTCTTCCCCCAGAACGTCATCCATTTGCGCACGAAGTGGAATCCTTCTTCCTCACACAAGTGTCGTATCCATGCGTTGACTGCTTGCAGCTCCATCTGCCTCTTCTCATCAGCCCTGAGTACCGGCTGGATCTCCGAAAATGCTATGCTCTGCATTCTGGTCTTCAGCTTCCTTCCTAGCATCCGGAACTGGTCCTTCAGTACTTCCCTGTTGTAGTTCTGTTGCTCATGTTGTTTGTCCCCACATGGATCACCACCGCTATATCATCTTCATACTGATGATCCTGTTGATGCGGCTCACTATATCTTCTACCTTGGCTCCCGGTAGGCAGGTCACCAGCTGATCCAGTCTTCCTCCCGCTATGTGGCTGTCAGCTTGTCTGATGATAAAGTCCCCCACAACGATTGCTGTCCTCTCTATCTTCTCTTGATTCTCCAGCCGCAAGTCAGTGTCCCTGGTGTATGTCCATCTCTCCAGCCGTAGGTCCATGTCCTTCGTTCCTATCCATTTCCTCTCATCCTGGCATTCGCCTTCTTGTGGGTTCCCTCCGCTGTTTCCAGATCTTGCTGTTGTATCCCCGATTGCCTCCTGGTGGCTGTCCGTCTGGTGGTCCATACTCTCTGTAGGCGCAGGGTATCAGAACAAAGGTTGCACCCAATTGAAGAATCTGAGGTCTGATAATCAAAAACTGCTTTCTTCTCCTTTGGGTAGGACGAGATGCATCTGGATACATTCTTATCACATTAGACATAAAAGGAACATCTTTATGTTTAAAAAACAGTTTAGCATCCATTCCCTATCGGAGCCTAGAGCAAATTGTACCAATAGTGTAGCCGCAACCTGGACCTCTGTATCCGACTTCTCCAGGAAATTAAATATGTCCAAACTATCAGCAGATAAATTCTGTTGATTAGGACTTTTGAGACTTAATTCGTCTAAGTAAATAATATGCTTTGGAGAGAGGGGGATACGAGGTCTCTGGTACCTTCAAAACTTCATTCAAATATCTTTTAAACATGGCTAGTACAGTTGTCGGAAATAGTTTTGGAAAGTTAATAATACGAAGATGCAGTTGTCGGAAATAGTTTTGGAAAGTTAATAATACGAAGATGCAGTTGTCGGAAATAGTTTTGGAAAGTTAATAATACGAAGATTACACCTCCTGATAATGCAAGTTTACATTCTAAACAAGAAATGATGGAGAACTCTATCTTTGATCCAAGTCAAAACTTTGTGTCTCCAAAGTTTTTATCCTAGTTTCCATATCATCCGATTTACTTTCCAAACTAGTTATTTTAGTCTTCAATTCCAGGTTTTCAGAAAGCTCTGTAATGCACGATAACTGTTTCATCTGATTCCCCAAAGACATTTGTAAGCCAGAAATTTCCTCCCAGAGACTCCATATTAAAGATCTAAGGTCTCCATAAAGGAGCAAGCTCAGTTCTGGGCCCTGTCATAGAGACAACAGTACTTCTTACCGGAGTATCAATTGCTGGAATAGGCATCAGGTTTCCTTGAGCTTGTTCCTATCTGCCCTCTAACTGCACTGTTGGTAACTGAAGCCCCTTCTGGCTCCATTCAGGGACAACTGATCCGTCCTGTTAGATTGACAGGAAAGCATCTCGAGCCGGTTCAGCCAACAGCAGCTCCTCTGACGCTACAAGAGGAGTAGGCATGCTTCGCTCATCCGGGGACAGTATAGCTCCCTCGAGGGAGAATTTGCACACTTCAGCCTGCGTGCTTACTTCAGCCAAGGCAAAATCCTCTGGTCGTGTTGTTTGGGCTCCCTGCTCCACAAAGAGATCCATCGGACTGATCTGTGCAACTGCTGACTCCTCTGGGAAAACCCGGAGCTTTGATTTACGCTTCACCATTTTGGCAGAAGGGAAATAATTCAAAAGAGACCGTGACAGCGTTCCCCTGCAGACATCAAGCCTCCATCTTGGTTATAGGTCTTGGAGACCATTCTTAAGCAGAATTTTGATATGTCTGCCTTGGGTGTCCAGGCAGCTATTTGTGGGAGGGCTAGTGGCTCGGGCTGTATTTTGGTGTGCCGAGCGTGTCCTTGACCGTGAGTGTGATGGACTGGTCCTTGGTGGATTGAGATGGCTGCCACTTCCTCATGGATGCCCTCTGACTTGGTGTGGATGTCTGCCAAGTCTATGGCTTTTGGGGTGGCTGCGCGTTGTACCTTGTGGCGTTCTGCTTGGTTGGCGGATAGGGCGTCCAAGACTAAACTCACTAAATTTCCCTTTCGGGGGTCTTTTTTGTTTGGAAAGGATTTGGATAAGTTGGTTCAGATTCTAAAGTGCCCCGCCTGCCTGAAGACTGTGCTCGTCCTGCTGTTAGGGGTGGCGCTGCTAGGGGTCATCTGTGGGCATTCTGCAGATACCGCCCTGGGCATGGGGCTGCTCCCTTCCCAAATTATGTTTTTTCCCAGGGTCATTTCTATCAGCACATGCAGTCCTTTTGGGGGGGACCTTTGGGAGGCTGGTAATCCCTCCGCCAGTTCCCCCGCAGCCCATCCTGCCCAATGACTCCTTGACGGCGCCCCCTCTGGTTCCGGTGGGTGCCCAGCTGCGTGAGTTTTCTCCAAAGTGGGCAGAGATCGCATCCAATCAGTGGGTCCTGGAGGTGATTCGGGATGGTTATTCTCTGGAGTTTGCCCACTCCCTGCCAGATCATTTTCTAGCTTCTCTTTGTCAAGCAGCATGGAAGAAGCAGGCTTTTTGCCATACCCTTCAAAGATTGCTAGCTCTCAAAGCAGTAGTTCCAGTACCACCTCAGGAGTGTTTACCTGCAGATACTCTATTTATTTTGTGGTGCCCAAGAAAGGGGACTTATTGGCCCATCTTAGATTTGAAAGGAGTCAGTCAACAGGTCTCTCGGGTTCCCTCGTTTTGCATGGAGATACTGCGGACTGTGATTCTGGCAGTTCATCCAGGGGAGTAACTGGCGTCTCTCGATCTGACGGAGGACTACTTGCATGTTCCAATCCGCGCCTCCAATCAGTGCTTCCTTTGCTTTGTGATCTTGTGTCAGCAGTATAAGTTCTGTGCGCTTCCTTTTGGTCTGTCATGGCTCTGCAGACATTCACCAAGGTTATGGTGGTTGTTGTGGTGGCGGCGTTGCACAAAGAGGGCATTCTGGTAAATCCCTACCTGGATGACTGGTTGATTCAAGCGAAGTCATTCCAAGAGAGCACCCAGGACCCGGATTGAACGTCAGAATGGGACCCTGTGTTAGAAGATTGGGCGAGAGGGGCAGCAGAAGAGGATCTGCCATGATAAGACAAACAAGATCTGTGTAAAATGGGCACCTGGGCTAGTCTGGAGCTACCAGGATCACGCAGCCGATGTGACGAGCCATGCAAAGGAGGACTCTGCCCACCATCGGCCATGGGGGGAAAACACAGGTGGCTGTCCTTCAACCAAAGCTTTACCAGAGCATCCAGCTCCTCTGTGTGGTAATCTCTGCCCCGAGTGAAGAACCTTGGCGCTTTGACATTATACTCAAGGCTATCAGGTCCATGACAGCTGGCCCCAAGCCTGCACAAGCAACTCAAAGGCCGCAGGACTGAGACATCACTCGCCAGGATCCAACACTTGATGAGTGAGGAAGTCAGCCTGGCCATTCTCCACTCCCGCTATGTGGGAAGTAGAGATGTCCAGAAGACAAGTCTCTGCCCAAGTCATGAGCAGATAAGTCGCCTGCGCCACTAGACGACTCTTGGTTCCCCCTTGATAATTGACGTAAGCCACCGCTGTGGCATTAGAAACATAGAAATAGACGGTGGATAAGGGCCACGACCCATCCAGTCTGCCCACCCTAGTTACCCTCCCCTACCTTTACCCTGTGAATAGATCCCACATGTCGATCCCATTTGGCCTTAAAATCAGGCACGCTGCTCGCCTCAATCACCTGAAGTGGAAGACTATTCCAGCGATCAACCACCCTTTCAGTGAAAAAGAATTTCCTGGTGTCACCGCACAGTTTCCCGCCCCTGATTTTCCACGGATGCCCTCTTGTTGCCGTGGGACCCTTGAAAAAGAAGATATCTTCCTCCGCTTCGATGCGGCCCATGAGATACTTGAACATCTCGATCATGTCTCCCCTCTCTCTGCGCTCCTCGAGCGAGTATAGCTGTAGTTTATCTAGCCGTTCTTCATACGGGAAATCCTTGAGTCCCAAGACCATCCTGGTAGCCATTCTCTGGACCGACTCCAGTCTCAGCACATCCTTACGGTAATGTGGCCTCCAAAATTGCACACAGTATTCCAGGTGGGGCCTCACCATGGGTCTATTCAATGGCATAATGACTTCAGGCTTACGGCTGACGAAACCCCTGCGTATACAACCTATGATTTGTCTTGCCTTGGATGAAGCTTGCTCCACTTGATTGGCAACCTTCATGTCCTCACTGACTATCACCCCTAAGTCTCGTTCTGCTACCGTTCTTGTTAAGATCTCGCCATTAAGGGTATAAGACTTGCATGGATTTTGGCTGCCCAGGTCCAAGAGAATCCAAACCGATTTGTTCTTTAGCAACATCTGGAATGCCAGCAACGCTAACCAGATGGCTCTGGTCTCCAGAACATTCATCGACCAGGATGTCACCTCAGGAGACAAGCCACCTTGAGCCGAGCGACTGAGACATAGAGCTCCCCAACAGAGGAGATTGGTGTCCGTGATAAGCACCGTCCACTGAGGCTGATCTAGACTCAACTCCCTGTACCAGATTAGAAGACTGTAGCCACCAGTGCAGGCTGCAACAAACTGACCCCCGAAGAGGAACAGGAGAGTCTAGATCATGCATCTGGGATAACCATTGCCAAAGAGGAGCATACTGAAGTGGATGCGTGTGAGCATGAGCCCACCTGACCACATCCAGGGAGGTAATCATTGACCCAGAGACCTGTAGAAAATTCAGCACCCGAGGACACAACAATCCATCAGTAAGTAAATCTGCAACTACAACTTGCACACTAGGGGCCTCTGGAAGGAAGACTCTCCCTAGGCAGGTATCTAAGAGAACTCTGAGGTATTCCAGGTGCCGAGACAGAGCCAACTGGCTCTTGGACAAGTTGACCACCCATCCCAGCAACTGCAGGAACTCCACAACCAAGTCATTACCCAGGAGCTCTCCTAAAAGGACTTTGCTTGAATCAACCAGTCGTCCAGATAGGGATGAACCAGAATGCTCTCTTTGCGTGAGGAAGCTGCCACCACCACCACAATTTTGGTGAAAATCTGGAGCCGTGTCCAGACCAAAAGGAAGTGCACAAAACTGATAGTGCTTTCCCAGAATTGCAAAGCGAAGGAAACACTGATGGGAGGCCTTTATCGGAACATGTAGGAAGACCTCCATCAGATTGAGAGAAGTCAAAAATTCCCCAGGCTGGACCGCCAGAATGACAAATATCAGGGTCTCCATGTGAAGACACGTAGCACCCAGCTGACACATTTCACTTTGGCCATCCTCCAGTCTTCTGGTACTATGCTGGATTTTTTTAAAGAAACATTAGAAATTACTAAACTCTGCAAGTTCATTTTTCAATTCTATCAGCACTCTGAGATTTGCTACTGTTCAGTTTGTCAGAATACATCTGCCAGTGATGGAGATTTGTTATGAGTTTCTCTGGTTCATCAGAATTAAATACCATTTCTGATGCTGGTAACTCCCCCACATCTTTCTCGGTAAGACAGAAGCAGAGAGTTCATTTAATCTTTCCTGATTCCTCCTTTATCCCTTGGTCGTATAGCAGTCCAACTGAAGGAAATACTGCCCCATTAGAGATTTAAGGGGACAGATTTTTTTCAAATGGCATCTTATGAGCAATTTTAATCCCCACTGAAACAAATGGGGTCCATTTCTTGGTCCCGAAACCACCCTGCACACACTCTGTCGCCCTTTCAGATATCTGGAGGCAATCCCCTTAGGAAGGAAGGATACTCAGACTTGTCCCAAAGAAATTGCCTGTTTATTATTAGTCTTACATCCAGTTTTTAAACCTTTTTTACATGGGTCAGTGGTATTAGCAGATGACGTGAGTACAAACCATATCTGGTGACAGGATACATAAACTTCAAAGAAGTAATCAACACAAGAAAGGGGAGTAGGTGAACAGCATATGTGCTTCATTGTCTAAATCTAAAGGTGCTGTCTTAGCAACAGTGTCTTATCTAAATCTTCCCTTATCTTTCTCAACCAGAGCATAGCTGTGGGGGGTTGAACCTCCATTGTCCCAAGCAGCTAGCTTCATTAACAAAATTAAATGATCTTGTCTCAGAACATATTAGCAGAATCAACACAAACTAGGTCTGTGTTTGGGTTTCCCAGCACAGAGTTAGAAAATTTATAAGATATATGTATGTCCCTTCACCCACCTTACCTGGCTGAGGGGGATGGTTTCCTCAAAAACTGCTCCCCTCTTTCCTCTACATCTTTTCAGGAGAAAGGACAGGTCAGCCAAAGTAAGTTCTCATTGAAATCCTGGCACACAGAATTTCCACAGGCTTGTGACCTCTAAAATATGCATTATAAAAAAAAAAAATCTGCTGACTAAATATGTATTGTGAGATCCTATAGTGCTGGCCAGCTAGAAGATCTTAAAAGGAAACACTTCTAAAATAATGGTTACCAAGTTTTCATGGTATAACCTAGCTGATCAATGTTCATGTATATATTCAAAGTGAATATTGATGTGACTTCCACGGAATGCAGATGTCATTAATATATCCAAAACTGGTTGGGGTTCCCTAGGATAACTTTTGGAACGTCTCTAAACTATCTTAAATATGTTTTTGGTGTCCACATTGGAACTAGTTGTACAGCATGAATTTAGGAAGTCGTATCTCTTCCTTATGAAAACCTACATGGGAATTCAGATGTTTGGTTACTAATTGATATCTCAAGCTAGCTTCTGTTGCACAGAGCATAAAAGTCCTGCCTAATGCATTAACTTGCCCCAATTGCGACCTGTTGGAGAAAGAATCGTACACTTTTTTTTTTTTTTTTTTCAGCCTTCAGCCTCCTTCAGTGGCTGTACTGCCTCTCCTGTTTTTTCCTTATGCAAATGAGCTGAAAGGTGTCTTTCTGATCTGTTCTGAGATTTTTTTATTTTTTAGTATTTTATCCAACTTTTGAGGCTTATAGGGCTCAAGAGGTTCTCAGTAGCCTTGGGGCCTCTCTGCCTGGGAGAGGACACAAACATGGATCCCTGAACAGTGCTTCTACCTTTCACAAATATTTTAAGTCATTTGTGAAAGGTAGAGGCACTGTCCAGGGCTTCATGTTTTAAGTAATCTCTTCAAGGTTGAGCAGAACAGAAGTGTCCCTACTTGTTTCCTAATGGAGTGGTTATCGACTGCTTTGGTACAAACTGAAGAGAAGGCAACCCACCGAGGAAGGAGGCATTGCTGAAGAAAGTGTATGATTCCTTCTGCAACAGCTCACAATTGGGGGAGGTTAACCCATTAGTCAGGACTCATATGCCCTGTTAACAGATGATTATCGATGTAAGAATTTAATCTTCCCAGATGCCCAAGTAGAGCAGTAGGTCTTCAGGCTTACAATTTGTAACTTACAGCACTAGCTAAAATGTAGTAGTAAACTTGTTGCCATCTACTTTCCAGGGTGCTCTCTGTGAGGAGAACATGCGTGGAGTCCGCTTTGATGTTCATGATGTGACTCTGCATGCTGATGCAATTCATCGTGGTGGTGGACAGATCATCCCCACTGCCAGACGGTGCCTGTATGCCTGTGTACTGACAGCACAGCCCAGGCTTATGGAGCCCATCTACCTTGTGGAGATCCAGGTATGGCGGAGATGTGAACTGTCAAAAATATGCCCCAATTGGCACCAAGTAATATGTTCATCATAACTATCTTCTGTGTTGCAGTGTCCTGAGCAAGTGGTTGGTGGTATCTATGGTGTCTTGAATAGGAAGCGAGGCCATGTGTTTGAGGAATCTCAGGTGGCTGGCACTCCCATGTTTGTGGTTAAGGCTTATCTGCCTGTAAACGAATCTTTTGGTAAGTTCACTTGTGCTTCAGGCTTATACTCTTCCTGTTCTTAGTACTTAGCTTTAAGGGCACAAACCTCTTAAAGGTTTTGTTTTGAACTATAGGTTCTATGTGTGTTTTTATCCAGAGGTGAGATATGCTTTCAATTATTCTTATAAGATTTTTAAATGTCTAGTTTCTGAATTAGTAAAGCTGATTCTCTGGAGACAAATGGGGGAGATATAGGCACATTCGTTGGTGAAGTCATAGACTGATCCTTCACTTGTTGAATTCCTAAACAGTCTGTTGGATGCTGTCCCCTAGCTACAGTAAGCTTTTGGCTTGGCATATGCATGGATTCTTCCTTCTAAGGCTCCTTCCCTTGCCTGTCTGTCTTAGTTGCTCTTGACAAGTTGAAGCTCTCCTCTCACACACAAAATAATTAAATTAATTTCAATTCCTAGTAGTTAGGGATCAAGGAACTGCCATTTTTTTTTAAAGGAGGTTAACCTGCCACCTCAATAGCCTTCTCAAGAATTTAACTGTCAAAAAAAGCCAAAACAATGCAGACAAAGGATCTTCTCAGAAAACAATATTTACTAAATCTGTTGTGCTCTAGGACAGCACGGAATTCCTTTCTACTGAAGAAAATGGTTCCTTTTGTTGGCAGCATGACCTTGCTATACGTGCTAGCTGCACTGATGGCTCCCATAGCTTAGTTTGGCACTTCTGGGGGAGTAACATACCCTGATTTGAGCCTGTTGGGGAGTGGAAAGTCTGCTGAAATGACACACAGCTGAGACCGCATGGAAAGCTGCACACAGTTCACCCAGTCACCAGATACAGTAACACCGGTTTTGGGGAACTTCTCGCGGACTGACTTGGCATCAGACCGTCAGCAAACTTAAAAAAGGCTCCTATGAGCCCAGATCCGGCATCAGACCGTCGGCAAACTTAAAGGCTCCTATGAGCCCAGATTCAGCCTCAGTCCTTTTTAGACTATCCACAAGTAGCCTATATTATTCCTTCTCTTCCCCCCCCCCCCCCCCCGGGGCCCTAGGGGAGGTGAACTGCAGTTCTGATGGCCCTTCAAAGGGGGTTAAATAGCTGATACTGAAGAATGCTTTGCTCCTTGGACTGAGAAAGCATCAATGCCTACTGCTTTGCACTGCCTCCAGTGCACTGGGAAGGCTCCTATAGGCCCAGCTGCAACCTCGCAGTACTCTTCCTCAGCTTGCAAAAACCTGTAAGTCCTGCATACACAAACCTCCTACCCCTACAGAACTGAGATGTTGCTCAGATGTGGGAATACATATAGCTTTGAGTACCTCCCATATGGAGGTTCAGCCCAGTGCACCCTCCAGTTTTTCTTCTGCAATTGAGCTGTGTAGAGGCATATCTGAATCTGTTCAGCTTACATATATATATTTTTTTTCTTATTATTTTTGTTCAAAATTTGGCTTTGGTGCTCTGAGACCCCATTCTTGGGGCTTCTCTGCCTGGAAAATGATGCAGGTTCTGCTGAGCTAGACTGCAGCTCTGCAGGGCAAGCCTTTCGGTGGAACTGAAGGGCCAGCCTGTTATGCCTTCTGGGTTCAGGATCTGTTCCCCTGGGAGTTGGCCTGCCTTGTCAGCAGCTTGAGCTCAGGCTGTGGGCACCTTGAGAGAATCCTCTGGGTTTCAGGGCACCAGCTGCATGTTTTACCCACCCCTGTTGCACTTTGAGGATCCCTGGGAGTGGAGGTCTGTGTTGGTTCGGCTGGAGTGTTGTTATTGTTATACTTAGTACTTCTTACCGTGTTTCTCTGAAAATAAGCCCTACCCCAAAAATAAACCCTGGTCGCAGGTTCGCTGGCAGCAACTCTTCAACCTGCCCCTCCCCACCATGCAGCTGAACCTCTGCTGACCCTCCATCCTTTCCCACCAACCGCGAGCGAGTCTTACCTTCAACCAAAGCAGCATCGGGCCGGCAGCACTCTAAACAAGCTGCTTAGCCTTAGCCTGTGAATTCACTCTGCCATGTTGCTGATGATGTCATCAGTAACACAGCAGAGTGAATTCACAGGCGAACAAGGCCAAAGCAGCCTGTTTAGAGTGCTGCCAGCCCAAAGCTGCTTAGGGAGGTACCGTATGTAGGGCTTGCTCACGTTCAGATGGGATGGGGGTTCGGCTGGGCAGCGGGTGCTTGGGGGTGCTCACTCAAAGGTTCTGCTGCACAACAAATGGGAGGGAGGGAAGGGAAACTGCCAGCGAATCCCAGGACTAGGGCTTATTTTTGGGGTAGGGCTTATATTAAGACCTACCCTGAAAATCCTGCTAGGGCTTATTTTTGGGGAAACACGGTATATATTGTAGCTTGGGACCCGCCAACAACTCTACCTGTATCTCCCCTGCTTGTCTCTGAAGAAAGTAAAGTTGCTTACTTGTAATATGGGTTGCAGCCACACTTAACTTCCTGACATCCCCATGGACATATATATGTGTCTGTAGGGATGGCAGGAGGGTAAGTGTGGCTGCATTTCCCTGCTGTCTACTGAAAACAACCTTTAGCTTTCTAGCTTAACAAATGTGTAGTAAAGCCTTGATTTTTATAAAAGGGGATTTTGCTGTCCTACAAGCTCCAGTATCACACTGAGCAGTAATTTGAGTCCAGCTTGTCGTGAATTAGTGCTAGTGGGTATTGGGTCCTGTTGGGGTGTTGAACACTACAGTTGCACTGAATAATTGGTAGTATTATTTTGCTAGCAGACTGACTTGTTTGTTCTTCTGTAGGTTTCACAGCAGACTTAAGATCCAACACTGGTGGACAGGCTTTTCCTCAGTGTGTGTTTGACCATTGGCAAATTCTTCCTGGTGACCCCTTTGATACTACTAGTCGTCCTTGCCAGGTGGTATCTGAAACCCGCAAACGAAAGGGGCTGAAAGAAGGCATCCCACCACTGGACAACTTCCTTGACAAACTATAATCATATCAATAAAGCCTCATCAGTTTAGTTAATTTGGACTCTAAATTAGCAATCATTCTAAGGGGGGCAGTGAGCAGCTTTCTAAAACTGCATCTGACTTCCATTGACATTTCATAGCTTCTGAAGTACAATGATTCAGCCTTACAGATTCTGTGGTACATCTTGCATTGGGGCAGCCCCACTCCATGCCCTCCTACCAGAGTTTATTAATGCAATGTTAGTTGCCCAGTTCCATATTTATTTTGTACCTTGGCATGAAGCGGTTCACAGGGCAGGGAATGCCAGGCATGCCAAGCAGGCTTTCAGGTGACAGTGACTTAAGGCCTGGAGTGGTGAGGGTTTAGTGGTTGCATTGACAAACTAGAAGGCAGGAAGATCATGTGCCATGTACCAATCAGCATGAGTATCAGCTAATGTATTAGTACCATTACATAAATAAATTGGATTATGGTGACGATTAACAAAGTTCATGGTTTTAATTTTTCATGCTTACAGGCAACATCAAAACTAAACTGAGCTGTATCTATAAAATAAAAAGAAATCAAGGTGCTATGATCAGTTTCTACATTTTATTTCTACTGGTGCTAGCTTTTTATTCCTTAACATCTCTCCAGACACAGCTCACTGATGGGTAATAGCTCACCATGACCAGCAGTTGGAGACTGAGGCACAACTTTTGGCTGAAGTACATGTGCGCTATGCAGTCCCTCTTGCAATCAGTCTGCTCTCAGTCTCCAGCAGGTGGAGGTGGTAAGCCTGTGCATTTTTCCCTGATTTAGTGTAGGCCTGTTGGATTTTGTTTAGGTCTTCTTCTTGTCTTCATCTGTGGTGCTGGATTGAGTTTGGGGGACCCTTTCGGGGATCCATCCAACCTTGGGGGTGCCACATTCAATGGGTCGAAATCCTCCTCCCATTTCTCCTAAAACCGATACCGACGAGCATATGGCTTTGAGAGGTCTTTTCATTTGTCCCTTAGTTATATTTAAAAATAAAAAATCCAGAGGCAGTGCCGGTCTGAAGGGAAGCCTTCCTTCCATTGAGGTAAATTGCAGTTAATTGCTAACCGATACTTTTTATTTTTCAGCTAGTAATGATTTTCTCAATGAGCACTTTTAAAGGGACAAAGTGTTCCTGCCGCGAGGTCGATGTGGCTAGTTTGTGTTTGTGGTGTTCCGGCCGCCGCAAAGGTTATCCTAATTGGCTTCAGATGCTGGCGAGCAGAGTTCCCTTTTGTGAGGTGAAGCCTGGGCTTCCCCTACCATCCTCACAGGGATTTCCCCAGCTGCTGATGGTCAGGGTAAAAAGAAAAAGGTTTCCCATAGTGCTGGGGACGCCTTTACTTCTGCCAGCTTGACTGCTTTAGTGGCTGGGGCGGTTCAGGCCTCTTTGCTGCTGCTGCAGGCTTGGGTGGGATTCAGCAGGTCTTTTGGCGGGAAGCTCCTTCCATTTTGTCTACAGCCTCAGGCAACCTTCCTCCCTGTATTGGAGAGACAGGGGCAGGTTTCTACTGGGTCTCCTGCTTTGGCAGTGAGTCCTGTGTCGCCAGGGGAATTTTACTCAGATTTTGTACTAGCATGCAAAGCTTATCTTCAGGTGGCTGGAGGTCTTGGGGTTTTTTTTCAGGGGGGTCTTTTACCCCATGTCGTCTCCCCCTCAGCTCCATCCAAGCGGCCAAGGGTCGCATGGGATGATGAATTTTGGTTTGAGGCATTTTCGCCTGATGAGGACTTGGATCCCTTAGGTGACCTCCACGATCATCTCAGGGGGACGGATGCCACTGGCACGAGTTTCATGGAACCTCCAGCTAGTGAGGATGCGTCGGTGGTGTGCATTTTTCAGTGGGTTGAGCTCCAGGAGCTTATTCTTCAAGTTGCATCAGTCCTGCGTTTTCAAGGGGTACACAAAGGAGCCTCCACGTGTGGTTGCCCCCCCCCCCCCCCAATCAAGGGATCCGCTCGGCATCTTGCTCTTTTCCTATGCATCAGAATATTTGAGAGATTATGCTTGCGCAATGGAAGACGCCGGAAATGCCTTTCGTTTTGCGCGGTCCATGGCTCAACTGTATCCCATCCCAGAGGGGGATAGGGATACATTGAAGTCCGAGTGCGAGTCTGACTGGTACTTGGTGGATCAGGAGGTATCTTAAGATTGAGATGGGTGCTTTTTTTAAAATCTCAGATGCTATGTATGTTCTGCTGCGGGCTTCGGCCAAGTCCATGGCTCTCGGTGTAGCCGCTCGCTGTACCCTGTGGCTCTGGGATTGGTCGGCAGACACTGCATCAGGCTAAGCTTGCTAAACTTCCCTTTCGGGACTCATTCTTGTTTGGTGTGGATCTAGACAAGTTGGTTCAGACCTTGACTAAGGTACCCTGTCTTCCTGAAGTCCGTGCTCGCCCTCCTGCTTGAGAGCGTTTACGTGATTTTCACAGTTACCGCCCTGATAGGGGGGTGGCCCCTTTCCTGGTCTTCCCTGGGCCATTTTTTTCAGAATATGTTGTCCTTTTGGGGAGGGGTTGGGGGGCTGTGACTCCTCTGGCGGTCCCTCCACCGCCCGCTTAGCCCAATGACTCATTGTGGGCCCTTCCTCTGGTACCAGTGGGTGCCCAGTTGCGGGAGTTTTACCAGGGATGGGCCAAGATCGCAATGGATCAGTGAGTCCCAGAGGTAATTCGGGATGACTGCTCTGGACTTTTCTCAACCCTTGCCAGATCACTTCCTCTCTTCTTCTTGTCAGGCAGATTGGAAGAAGCGGGCTTTTCGGCAGATTCAACCTCAAAATGGTACCAGTGCCTTCTTAGGAGTATCGCTCTGGCAGGTATTTACTTTGTGGTGCCAAGAAAGAGGGGTCTTTCTGGGAGCTCTGGGTTCCATCTTTTCATATGGAGACCCTGAGATCTGTCGTGCTGGTGGAAGGTAACCCACAATATTACTATGGATGGCTCTTACCTTATTGTAAATCTCCTTGAACCATAGTGGATATATGTTCGATATGTAGTAGATCTAGAGATTTCTGTGCTGACAAACTGAGGACTCATGAGATGCAGTCTACAACACTGCCTGCAAGCCTCAGATACATTTGGCCTACACTGACAGGCATGTAAAGCGTTAGTGTTGACAGCAGCAGCCTGAAGCCTCATGAGAAATCTCATGAGTGGATGGAGCTATTCATTATCCCAGGACAAGCAGGCATGATATTCTCACATGTGGGTGATGTCATCTACGGAGCCCCAGCGCGGACAGCTTTTCAAGCAAACTTGATTGAAGTTTCAAGTTTGCTACACTGCACCACGCATGTGCATGCCTTCTTGCCCACTAGAGGGCGCATCCCCACCTCATGGTCCTCAGTTCAGTCTTTTCCGCGGAGCCAGAAGCCCTGTGGAAATTGTGCTCTTCGTGTTTAGCCTTCTGACACCGTGGCTGAGTGTTTTTCTCTTGGTCGCTGTGCTTATTTTGCTTTTATCTTTCATTGTGTATCGAGTTTCGTAAAAAAAAAAACTTTTATTTTCTTCCATCGGCTCCCGGTAGCCGCGGCCGCGGGACCTCGTTCATTCCCGGTCGGGTTTCGTGTCCATGTCCCGTCCCTTGACGGGTTTTAAAAAGTGCACCCGGTGCGATTGTCTCCTTTCAATTACCGATCCTCACCGGTGGTGCTTGCTTTGTTTGGGCCCTGAGCACCCGACCGATTCTTGTACTCGGTGCTCTATTTTTCAAACCAGGGCCCTCCGCTGCCATCGCGCTCGGATGGCGGAGCTCTTTGCGATGGACTCCGGGGCGGGGAAGGCCTCGATGTCGGCTTCGGCCCCAGCCTTGACCTCGTCCTCGCCCCGTCAGCCCGCTTCGTCGAAGCCGGTCTCCTCAACCCCGAAGTCGACGAAGGGTAAGTCCTCACTTCCTTCTTCTCTTCCAGCCTCGAAGAAGCCATCCTCTGGATCATCGACGGGGGCGGGTGGGTCGTCCTCGGCCCCGCCCCGAGCGTCGAAGTCGGGTGCCCCGCGGGAATACTCGAGACCGAGGTCGCCCTCGAGGGAGCACCCGCCGGCCCCGGATCTGCCTGCCATGATGGTGGTACCGGCCTTTCAGGACTTACTCCGTGCGCTTATTACCTCGGAGCTCTCCGGTGCCCTCGCGCACCTCCAGCCGCCTTCGGTGGCCCCGGCGTCCTCGGTCTCGGTACCCTCGACTTCGGCCCCCAGGGACGGCTTCGGCCTCGACCCCGGCTTTGCCCTCGACCTCGGCTGACCAGCCTGAGCGGAGCGTGCGGCCTCGGGACAAGGGGCGGAGGGTTCGGAGGATCTCGTCCTCTTCGAGGTCCTCCCGGGGCTCCTCGCCCTCGGGTCGGCCTCGGGCGAAGTGTCGGTCGAGGAAGCCCAAACGTCAACGGGTTTCTCCTTGACGACGCGGTCGCTCCTCGCCAACCGGGGCCGAGACCCTTCGGGTCTCCGAGCTTCGCCTCGATAATCCAAGGCTTCTCCGTTCCTCCGAGGTTGAGTACTCGAGGGACTCTTCGCCGAGACGGAGGGGGCGTGCCTCAATCCCTCATAACCCGGGGACTTCCCGCAGGGGTTCCTCGGGGCGTGGCCGGTCCCCGACCCCATCGAGATCGCTTGGTGCGGCCTCTTGGGGTTCGGGGTCGGGCACGGGGAGGGAGCCTCGTTATTCCCGTGAGGCTTCCCCTTCCTTCTTGGCGACAAAGATTTCTCGTTCTCCCTCGCCTCCTTTGAAGCCCTCTTCCTTTTCCAGATTTGTCCTTGATATGAGAAGAGCTTTGGACCTTGATCTGGCGTCAGGGTCTCAATATACGAAGGAATTTTTGGAGGAGCAGGATTTGCCCTCTCCTCCCAGAGAGACCCCCCGGCTGCCTCTTAACAAGGTTCTACACCAGACCTTCCTGAGGAACTTGGACTCCCCTCTTACAGTCACAGCTGTTCCGTCTAAGATGGAGTCTAAGTACCGCACAGTCCCCTGCAAGGGCTTCGATAAAGCGCAGTTGTCTCACCAGTCGTTGCTGGTGGAGTCGGCGTTGAAGAAGTCCCAGCCTTCTCGGGTCTCGGCTGCGGTTCCCCCCGGGCGGGAGGGGCGGACCCTGGACAAGTTTGGTCGTCGCCTCTATTCTAACTCCTTGATGGCCGCCAGGGTCCTTAATTACGCATTCACCTTCTCCTCCTATTTAAGGCAGATGGTCAAGGCGTTGCCCAGGTATTATGGAGTCATGCCTGATTCCCATAAGGAGGATTTTGGTGCCTTTATGGCCAATTTATCCCAGCTGCGCCTCTACCTCTTTCACGCAGTCTACGATGCCTTTGAGTTGGCCTCTCGCGTGTCCGCCTTTGCGGTGGCGATGCGCCGTCTCGCATGGCTTCGTACGTTAGATATGGACCCGAACTTGCAGGAACGCCTGGCCAACCTTCCCTGTGTTGGCTCCGAGTTGTTCGATGAGTCCTTGGAGGCGGCGACCAAACGCTTGTCTGAACATGAGCGCTCTATCGCCTCATTGGTCCGTCCTAAACCCCGGACCCCGCAGCAGAAGCCGTTTAGACCTCCTCCGCGGCGGTACCCGCAGAAGTTGACGCCGGCCTTCTCCAGGCCTCCGCCCCGGCGTCCCCAGCAGCAGGGCAGAACGTCCCAACCCAAAGCCTCAGGCGCAAGGAGCGTCTAAACCCGCTCCGTCTTTTTGACGTGATGCGCGGTTGGGGGCGGGCCCCCTCCGCACTATCAAAGGACCCCCTTCCTATCGGGGGCCGATTACAGGCCTTTCTTCCAGCCTGGGCCAAGATCACGTCGGACGCTTGGGTGCTCCGGATCATCTCCGAGGGTTACTCGCTGAACTTCTTAGCCAGGCCGCCAGAACATCCGCCGGGGGCTTCTCTTGGCTGTCGAGACCAGCTTCCTCTTCTCCTGTCGGAAGCCAAGTCCTTGTTGAGCCTTCGGGCGGTGGAGCCTGTTCCCCCGAACCAAAGGGGATGGGGGTTTTACTCCCGGTACTTCTTGGTCCCGAAGAAGACAGGGGACTTACGCCCAATTCTGGACCTCCGAGGGCTCAACAAGTTTCTTGTCCGGGAGAAGTTCCGTATGTTGTCCCTCCCAGTCCTGTACCCTCTGTTAGACTCGGGGGACTGGATGTGCTCCCTGGACCTGAAGGAAGCATATACTCATGTTCCAGTGCATCCCGCCTTCCGCAAGTTCTTACGGTTCCAGGTGGGGGAGTTGCACCTCCAGTATCGCGTCCTTCCCTTCGGGCTGGCCTCGTCTCCTCGGGTCTTCACGAAGTGTATGGTGGTGGTCGCGGCTGCCCTGAGATCTCAGGGGTTGCAGCTCTTCCCCTACCTGGACGATTGGCTGATCAAGGCTTCATCTCGGGAGGGGGTTATCTCAGCCACCCGACAGACTATCATTTTTCTTCAGCGTCTGGGGTTCGAGGTAAATTTTCCCAAATCGCAACTGTGCCCGGCTCAATCCCTTCTGTTTATCGGGGCCGTGCTGGACACGGTTCGCCTTCGGGCGTTCCTTCCCTCGTCGAGACTGGAGGCTCTGCTTCGCCTGGCCCGTCAGATTTTGCTGCAGCGCTCCGTATCTGCCCACAGGCTGATGATTCTACTCGGCCACATGGCTTCGACAGTTCATGTCACGCCGTTTGCCCGATTGCATCTGAGACTCCCTCAGTGGACCTTGGCCTCCCAGTGATGTCAGGATCGAGACCCGCTCTCCCTTCCTGTAACGGTGACTCCTTCCTTGAGACGATCGCTCCGTTGGTGGACCGACTCTTCCAATCTTTCCGGGGGTTTGCTCTTTCTCGTTCCTCCACATCGCAAGGTCCTGACCACGGACTCTTCGGAGTACGCGTGGGGAGCTCACCTCGACGGTCTGCGGACTCGAGCGCTATGGTCGGCGGAGGACCGTCTTTGTCACATCAATGTGTTGGAGCTTCGTGCCATTTTCCTGGCAGCTCGAGCGTTCGGTCATCTGCTGTGCAATCAGGTAGTCCTGGTACGGACGGACAACCAAGTGGCCATGTATTATGTAAACAAACAAGGGGGAACGGGCTCTTGGTCCCTGTGCCGGGAAGCCTTGCGCCTTTGGGAATGGGCGACCTCCCAGAACATCTTCCTGCGGGCGGTCTACATTCAGGGAGAAAAGAATTGTCTCGCAGACAAACTCAGTCGTCTTCTCCAGCCGCACGAGTGGTCGCTAAACTCCCGAGTCCTACGCGAGATCTTCGACCGCTGGGGGACCCCTCAAATGGATCTCTTTGCTTCCCCGGAGACTCGCAAACTGCCCCTCTATTGTTCCCTGGATTTACTCCCAGGACCGTCTCGAGGCAGATGCCTTCCTTCTCGACTGGGGAGGGAGATTCCTTTATGAGTTTCCTCCTTTTCCTCTGATCTCGAGGACGTTGGTTCACCTCAAGTCATCCAGAGCCACTATGATTCTCATAGCGCCACGTTGGCCTCATCAGCACTGGTTTTCCCTGCTCCTTCAACTCAGTGCCAGGGAGCCTCTACTTCTGCCAGTTTTTCCCTCTCTGCTGTCTCAGAGTCGGGGTTCGCTGTTGCATCCCAATCTTCAGTCATTACATCTGACGGCTTGGTTCCTTTCCCCCTGACTTCAGCGGTCAGGGAGGTGTTGGAAGCCTCGCGCAAGGCCTCGACTCGGCTTTGTTATTCCCAGAAGTGGACCAGATTTTCATCCTGGTGTGCCTCGCACCATCTGGACCCGAGTTTAGTTCCGGTGTCCTCGGTTCTGGAATATTTGCTGCATTTGTCCAAGTCTGGGCTGAAGACAACTTCCATCCGGGTGCTTCTCAGTGCTATTGCTGCTTTCCATCGGCATCTAGAGGGACGTTCTCTCTCTCTTCATCCTCTGGTGGTTCGTTTCATGAGGGGTTTAGTTAATGTTAATCCTCCTCTGAAACCTCCTCCTGTAGTTTGGGATCTGAATGTGGTCTTGGCTCAGCTGATGAAACCTCCCTTTGAGCCAATTGACAAGTCTCTTCCTAAGTTTCTCACTTGGAAGGTGGTCTTTTTACTTGCGCTCACGTCTGCTCGTCGAATTAGTGAGCTTCAGGCTTTGGTTGCGGACCCGCCCTTTACTGTGTTCCATCATGACAAGGTGGTTCTTCGCACCCATCCAAAATTTCTACCTAAGGTTGTGTCTGATTTCCACCTCAATCAGTCTATTGTCCTTCCGGTGTTCTTCCCGAAGCCCCACTCTCATCCTGGTGAGGCGGCGCTTCACACACTGGACTGTAAGAGGGCGTTGGCTTTTTATCTCCAACGTACCAAGTCTAATCGGAAGGTTCCTCAATTATTTTTGTCCTTTGATCCTAATCGGCTGGGACATCCTGTTTCCAAGCGCACCTTGTCCAACTGGCTAGCTGCTTGTATTTCTTTTTGCTATGCTCAGGCTGGTCTCACGCTCCATGGTCGAGTCACGGGGCATAAGGTCCGGGCAATGGCAGCTTCTGTTGCTTTCCTCCGGTCTACTCCTGTGGAGGACATATGTAAAGCTGCCACTTGGTCTTCGGTTCATACGTTCACCTCCCACTACTGTCTGGACACTTTGTCCAGAAGCGACGGCCGGTTTGGCCAGTGGGTGTTAAGTAACCTGTTTTCCTAAATTGCCATCCTCCCTCCTGCCCTTTTTTGGTTGGCTTGGAGGTCACCCACATGTGAGAATATCATGCCTGCTTGTCCTGGGATAAAGCACAGTTACTTACCGTAACAAGTGTTATCCAGGGACAGCAGGCATATATTCTCACAACCCGCCCTCCTCCCCGGGGATGGCTTCTTTGCTGGTTATGGAACTGAGGACCACGAGGTGGGGATGCGCCCTCTAGTGGGCAAGAAGGCATGCACATGTGTGGTGCAGTGTAGCAAACTTGAAACTTCAATCAAGTTTGCTTGAAAAGCTGTCTGCGCTGGGGCTCTGTAGATGATGTCACCCACATGTGAGAATATATGCCTGCTGTCCCTGGATAACACCTGTTACGGTAAGTAACTGTGCTATAGCTGTCTACCTTTTACATAAACCCTGCCTATTTTGCCACAGGGGAAAAACACATAGCATGCCCTTCTGAGGCTATCATGCCCTTCTGAGGCTAACATGGTACTGGAGCTTGGATTCCCTCTAAGAGACATATTTCTTGTGACCAATAAACCTGACTACTTTGGAATTCTTAGCTGATGCCATCAGGTCCATGACTGAGGCAAGCCCTACCTTGGATGGTCTAACTGAAAACTGAGTCACCAGCATCCAGTATATCTGCTCAAAAAATCCACTTAGATGTTTGCTCACCACCTGCATACAGATATTACAATGAAGAACTTAAGTGCACAACAGAAGAATGGGACTTGGGTGTGATTGTATGTTATGATATTAGGGGGGCCAAATAGGTTGAAAAGGTGACGGCGAAAGCTAGAAGGATGCTAGGTTGCACAGGGAGAGGTATGGCCAGTAGGAAAAAGGAGGTATTGATGCATCTGTATAAAGTTCTGGTGAGCCCTCGTTTGGAATAGTGTGTACAATTCTGGAGTGCACACATTCAAAAAGATATAAAAAGGATGGAGTCTGTCCAGAGGAAGGCTACTAAAATGGTGTGTGGTCTTCATTAGTGAATGACACAGGGAAAAATTCTGTCCCCGTCAATGCCCCATCCTCTCCATTCCCCCAGCACCCTTCACGCGGTCCAGCAGCTCCCTCCCGCCGGCCAGCTGTGCATGTCCCTCCCTCCCTTTCCCTTCTCTTATGGCGAAACTGGCGATTTGTATAAGGCTATGCGCTGTATTACAGCCAGAGCCATGAAGTTGCATCGGGTTGCCTGCTAGAAAAGTCTCTGATGCAACCGGAAACAGGAAGTTGTGTCAGAGGAGACTTTTCCAGCAGGCAACGCAACGCGACTTCAAGGCTCTGGCTCTAATACAGCGAGCCTTATACAAATCGCCAGTTTTGCCATAAGAGAAGGTAAGGGAAAAAGATGCATGGCTGGCGGAAGAGAGGGGGCTGCCGGACCGCATGCTCTTCACTGCGCGTTCTAACCATTCACCGCTCCATGGGACGGTGAATGGCCTTGTCCCCGAGCTCGCAGTGACTTTTTTTTGTCACCATTTTGGCTGGTTACCTGTGTCTTTCTCTAGTCTTCATCATAAGGCATAATGGGGACAGACTTAAAGATCTCAATCTGTATACTTTGGAGGAAAGGCAGGAGAGGGGAGATATGATAGACATTTAAATACCTATGTAATGTAAATGTGCATGAGTTGAGTCTCATTTGAAAGGAAACTTCAACGAGAGGGCATAGCTCAGGGAAGATGGAGAAGACCGTAGAGGAAGCCTGGGCCCTATTCAAGGGCACGGTGCACGAAGCACAAAACCTGTATGTCCCCAGGTTTAGGAAAGGGTGCAAAAAAAATCAAACCAAAAACCCAGTGTGGATAACAAATGCAGTGAGAAAGGCGATAAGTGACAAGAAAACATCATTTAGAAAATGGAAAAAGGACCAAACTAAGGACAACCAGAAGGAACACAAAAGGCACCAGAAGGACTGTCACCGAGTGGTTAGGAAAGCAAAAAGAGAATATGAGGAGACTGGCGGGGGAAGTAAAAAACTTCAAACCATTCTTCAGGTATGTGAAGGGGAAACAACCAGCCAGGGAGGAAGTGGGACCTTTGGACGATGGAGACAGGAAGGGAGTGGTTAAGGAGGAAAAAGAGATAGCTGACAGGTTAAACAAGTTCTTCTCGTCAGTCTTCACGAGAGAGGACACATCCAATATCCCAGAACCCGAGGAGAACATAAACGGAGACCATGATGAAAAGCTGGTCCAACTAGAAGTAAGCAAAGAGGATGTTCTCAGACAAACCACCAGGTCCGGACGGCATCCACCCAAGGGTATTAAAGGAGCTGAGAAACTAAATAGCGGAAACACTGCACCAAATTTGTAACCTATCCTTGAAAACTGGGGAGATCCCAGAGGACTGGAAAATAGCCAGTGTCACGCCCATCTTTAAGAAGGGATCAAGGGGTGACCCGGGAAACTACAGGCTTGACCTCGGTTCCGGGAAAGATGATGGAAGCACTGGTCAAGGACACAATCTACAAACACATAGAAAACAATGGACAACTAAAGGCGAGCCAGCACGGCTTCTGCAAGGGAAGGTCATGCCTCACGAACTTACTGTATTTCTTTGAGGGAATAAACAGCCAGGTGGATAAAGGGGAATCCATAGACATCATTTACCTTGACTTCCAAAAGGCCTTCAACAAGGTACCTCACGAAAGACTGCTTAGGAAGCTGTGGAGCCACGGGGTGCAGGGGGATGTCCACTGATGGATCAAACACTGGCTGGCTGGCAGGAAACAGAGGGTTGGAGTAAAGGGCCATTACTCAGACTGGCAATGGGTCACGAGTGGAGTTTCACAGGGGTCGGTGCTGGGACCGCTCCTGTTCAATATATTTATCAATGACCTGGAGACGGGGACGAAATGTGAGATTATTAAATTTGCTGATGACAACAAACTCTGCAGGAGGGTTAGAAACACGGAAGACTGCGAAGACCTGCAAAGAGATCTAACGAGACTGGAAGAGTGGGCAAAAAAGTGGCAGATGAGCTTTAACGTAGAGAAATGCAAGGTCATGCATGTAGGGAAAAAGAACCCGATGTTCAGCTACAAAATGGGAGGATCACTTCTAGGGGTGAGCAACCTTGAAAGAGGCCTGGGGGTGATGGTGGACACAACATTGAAAGCATCAGCACAATGTGCGACAGCCTCAAAGAAAGCGAACAGAATGTTGGGTATCATTAAAAAGGGTATCACAACCAGGACGAAGGAAGTAATCATGCCGCTATATCGTGCAATGGTGCACCCACATCTGGAGTACTGTGTCCAGTACTGGTCGCCGTACCTCAAGAAGGATATGGCAGTACTTGAGGGGGTCCAGAGGAGAGCAACTAAACTGGTAAATGGTATGGAAAACTTTTCATACGCTGACAGGTTGAAAATACTGGGGCTGTTCTCCCTGGAAAAGCGGAGACTTAGAGGAGACATGATAGAAACCTTCAAAATCCTGAGGGGCATAGAGAAGGTGGATAGAGACAGATTCTTCAGACTGTGGGGAACCACAAGTACAAGGGGTCACTCGGAGAAATTGAGAGGGGTCAGGTTTAGAACAAATGCGAGGAAGTTCTTTTTTACCCAGAGGGTGGAGGACACATGGAACGTGCTTCCAGAGGTTGTGATAGGTCAGAGCACACTACAGGGTTTCAAGGAAGGTTTAGATAGGTTCCTAAAGGATGAGGGGATTGAGGGTTACAGATAGATGTAGAGGTAGGTTACAGAGATGGTCAGGAACCACTTCACAGGTCACAGACTTGATGGGCCGCCGCGGGAGCGGACCGCTGGGCACAATGGACCTCTGGTTTGACCCAGTGGTGGCAACTTCTTATTTTCTTAAGAGGTGATAGGCTCGAGTAATCTAAGGAAATACTATTTTACGGAAAGGGTGGTAGATGCATGGAACGGTCTCTCAGAAGAGGTGGTAGAGGCAGAGGCTGTGTGAATTCAAGAGGACCTGGGATAGGCATGTGGAATCTCAGAGAGAAAGGAGATAATGGTTATTGCAGATGGGCAGACTAGATAGGCCATTTGGCCTTTATCTGCTGTCATGCTTCTATGTTTACTACTTGTGCTCCTGTGTTGGTTGACATAAACTACTGCAGCGTTGCGTTGTTTGAGAGATTGACTGCTTTGCCTAGCATTTACAGCAGGAAGTAGCAATACCACAGTAAGTGATGGCAGATAAAATGACCTGTTTGGTCCAACCAGTCTACCCAACAATCACTTTCATTTTTAAGGCAATGCTAACCCAACAATCTCAATAATTAATTTTACTTGCTAAGTTCCACTATAAAATGTTTTCCCCCCTCTTCTCTGAGATAATCAAGACTTGTACTCTGACTCCTGTATATGAATGTGGTAACTATGGATTCTTTAGTGTCCCTCCATACTGGCACAAAATGGATGGGTTTATGTTCCTCTGCTTTTTGGCAGTAGTACAAGTGGGCTGTACAGTCTCATCTATAATCAGTCTGATCTCAGTCCTCCAGCAGGTGGAATCTTTCCTTTGATAGAGCCTGTTGGATCTGATTAGTGACCTTTTTGTTGTCCCTTTTTGCTGCCTGGACAGAGCTTGGGGGTCTGTTCAACCTTTGGGGTGCCACACTCGAAGGGTTGAGTCCCCCCCCCCTCCATTTCCCTCACCTCCCCAAATTTATTTCTTTAGAGCAGGGGTGTCCAATGTCGGTCCTCGAGGGCCGCAATCCAGTCGGGTTTTCAGGATTTCCCCAATGAATATGCATTGAAAGCAGTGCATGCACATAGATCTCATGCATATTCATTGGGGAAAACCTGAAAACCCGACTGGATTGCGGCCCTCGAGGACCGACATTGGACACCCCTGCTTAGAGGAACCTCAGCCTAGGCCACCTTTCCGGCACAGACTACAGCTTTGAGAGCTTGTGGGGTCTGCTCTCTTATCCTTTATAGTTTGCTGTGGAAATACTCTAAATTGAAAAAAAAAAAAAAAGAGTCCAGAGGCAGCTGGTCTAAAGGAAGCTTTGAATTGGCTTTGATTGCATTCCTTTTTTTCAAACCAGCGGTTTTGTGTGTTGGTCTCCTGCATATACTTATGAGTGCTTTTTATGTGCACGCCGCATGGTGGATGCAGCTGGTGTATGTGCAAAGTGCTCCAGCTGCTTTGAGGGGGAATCTGCATCAGCTTTGTTGCTAGTGTGCAGGGTTCCCCTTTGTGCGTGCACCCACTCGGCTGTGGGATGTGGAGGAACCCATGCTTCCCCAGCTGCTGCTGGTCAGAGAAATAAGGTTGCCCTTACTGCCGATGGTTCTGGGGACAGAACCACTACAGCAGCTGCTGCTTGCAGTTCTGCTTTAGCAGCTGAGTCTAGTCAAGCCTCATTGCTGCTACTGGTCTCGGAAGACAGCTTTTTTTGGCAGGCTTTTCTCTGGTTTTGGTGGGAAACTCAGCCATTTTATCTGTGGCTTCAGGTGACCCTCCTGTTTTAGAGTGACAGAAACAGGTCCTAGCTATTTCTTCTGCACCTGCAGTGAGTTCTGTTGTGCTGCCGGGGTGGGGGGGGTATTTCCCTGACTTTGTTTTAGCCATTTACAAGGCTTATTCTTTAGCACTTTACAGACTGGTAGAGGTTAATCTTTACAAGTGGGTATATATCCCAATCATGACCAGCAGGTGGAGACTGAAACAAAACTGTGGAATATTACATAAGAGATACTTTCCCATATTCCTATTAGTCTTCTTTCAGTCTCCAGTAGGTGTTGAGTGAGCTGTACCTATCTCCCTTGGTAGAGCTGTTGGAATTTGTTTAGGGGTTTCTAGTCCCTGTTTTTGGCCAGATTGAGCTTGGGTGGGCCTTGTTTGGGGGTCTGTCCGATCTCAGGGGTGTCAAACAGGGTCCCTCCCTCCATTTCCTCCACCTCCCCACATTTTTTTAGAGGAGCCTCAGCAGTAAGCCTTGCCCCCTAAATCAAGCAAGGCATACTGCTTTGAAAGCCTGTGGAGTCTGTTCTACTAAAAAAAAAATAAATCCTGAGGTAGTGCCAGTCTGAAGGGTTGTTTCCCTTTTAAATCTACTGTATTTTTGCACTAACTGGCACTTTAAATCTAGCTAGGTCATTTATGGAGCAATGAGCACTTCTCAGGGGGAAAAGTGCTCATTGTGCTCCAGACGCAAGGCACTCGTGGCTGGCCTGTGCAAGCGGTGTTCAGGCCAGTGCGGTGGAGGAGCTCCATCAGCAGCGGCTGCAGGTGCCCAGAACTCCACGCCGATAGTGCCTCGTGAGTCGGCAGGAAGCAGTGGGGAGGCCTAGTCTTCTTCCACCGCCCACGGAGGGATTCCATTGTCCACCGACAGTCAGGGTACAAAGGATTATAAAGACTAGGGGACACGCAATGAAGTTACAAGGAAATACTCTTAAAACCAATAGGAGGAAAAAAATTTTCACTTGGAGAATTGTTAAGCTCTGGAACACGATGCCAGTGAATGTGGTAAGAGCAGATAACGTAGCTGGTTTTAAGAAAGGGTTGGTTGGACAAGTTCCTTGAGGAAAAGTCCATAGTTTTGTAATTGGGAAAGACATGGGGAAGCCACTGCTTGCCCTATATTGGTAGCATAGAATATTGCTACACCTTAGGTTTTGGCCAGGTACTAGTGACCTAGATTGGCCAACGTGCGAACGGGCTACTGGGCTTGATGGACCATTGGTCTGACCCAGTAAGGCTATTATGTTCTTATGCTGATTTTTTTTTTTTTAACAGCTGATGCCGGCTTGCCTGTTCAGGCTTCCCAGCCGCTACAGGCCCAGGAGGGTTTTTTTTGTTTTTTTTTATTCTTTATCACTTTTGAATTTTAACAAAATCAAACATTTTGTACAGAAAGATTGTCTGATCATACATATATTTAAAAAAAAAAAAAAAAAAGGAAAATAATTTCCACAATAATAAATCTCTACTCAAACAAGTCCTCAAAAAAAGGATGATCCAAGGATTTATGAGTGAACTTTAAGGAAATCAATTAATAAATTCTATACAAGAAAAAAGGTATCTAGTAACTAGATTAAGGAGCTTATATTCTATTGATCAAATCCATTTGTTGTTGTTATTACGTTGTTCCTTCCTTTTCCAAACGTTTCAGCGCCAAGAAAGCTGTAAGTTGAGCTGGTTCAAAAAACACATATTTATTATCTCGATACCTTATTATACATTTATATGGAAAGCGTAAAAAGAAAATACCACCCAACTGTGCTACTCCTGCTTTCATCAGAAGAAATTGACATCTACGGTTCTGAGTTTCTCTACTAACATCTGGAAATATTTGAATTTTCAAACCCAGGAACTCCTTATTTTTATTTTTAAAAAACATTTTTAGTATCCAATCTTTATCTGGCAACAACGCCACAGATAATAAGAGTTGCTGGTTTAGCCAAATCTTTGTCAGATACTTCCAAAATTGCTGTCAAATCTAGTTGAGGGTCTTGTGCAACCTGTTTCTGATCGTCCGCTTGCTGATCCATTACTTTAATAGGCAAATAATATACCCGAGTGAGAGGAGGTATTGATTCCTCAGGAATATTTAATATCTCTATAAAGTACCTTTTTATCATCTCCCTTGGGTTTATAGATAGAACTTTAGGGAAGTTCAGCAAGCGCAGATTATTAGTCCGATAATTATTTTCCATTGTTTCCAATTTTCTTCTAATAACTTGATTATCTTTTATTATTGTAGATTGAACTTGTTTAATCATTATTACTTCTTTTTCAATTTCTCCTACTTTTTCTTTGATATTGGAAATTTCCTGTTTATTTTCCTCTATTGTTTGTTTTTGAATTCTTATATTCTTTTCACCTTCTTTAATCTGTTTAGTTAGTGAGTCTCCCAGTTTGGAAACCAAGTCCCATAATGAGTCAAGAGTCACTTCAGCCGGTTTTTCATATTTGAAGGAAAGCTCATGTAAAGTTGAAAACAGCTCACCTTGACTTCCCTCTGTCTGCCGGTCCGGTTTTTCTCCTCCCTCAGATCTCCTGTCTGCTGGAACTGTCTCTGGGCTTAGAAAGGCCATCGAGACTTCTCCTTGCTGGCTCCCAGGTGTTACAGCCTCTCAGTCAGGAAGTGCTGCTGCTTCTGGCCCACTCCCTTCGCGTGGCGAGCTCGCACTCGGCGGTGGGGGAGGTGGAATCCTCTGGTCGGGGCTCAGAGTTGTGTCTAGCCCTGGGACTTCCGGGTCGGCGTCACTCCACACCGCTGGGTCCAACGGGCGATTCCCCGAGACTGCAGGCTCCCTCTGAAGGCGCTGCAAAAACTGCTCGATGGAAGCGAGAGGGGTTGTTCAGAGCGCCGCGAGGCTGCAGCAGTGCTCTTACCCCGTGTTATGCCTATGGCCAGGGGGGTAACTGAAACTCAGCATACTACTGACATGTATCCACAAGTCTGCTTATCTGCTATCCTGACCTCTTTGACCTGGGGGTTGCCCAAACAACATCAAAAGGACAGTAAAACCAGATGGGAAGCTGGTTTCTGCAACAAGTATCTGCTATCTTGACCTCTTTGACCTGGGGGTTGCCCAAACAACATCAAAAGGACAGTAAAACCAGATGGGAAGCTGGTTTCTGCAACAAGTATCTGCTATCTTGACCTCCTTGACCTGGGTGTTGCCAAAACAACAAAGAACAAAAGACCAGGACCGGGTGTGCCTGAATCGCAGGACCAGCTGTTCATGCTTTTGAACTCATCAGCTTTCACCCTTTATAAGGACGGGACTCTGCCCCTAACATTAAAATCCAAGACGTCTAAAGGGACAGTCTCCCGTGTCCACCCACCTATCAATTGCAGGGATTCCCAATTGTGAAGGACTGGTCGTTGCCTGGGATTACGGTGAAGCTATTTTATTCTTATCTAATATAATAAAAATGGTAGGACGCGCATGCGCACTAAAAAAATCATGTTCCCTGATCCCGTCGCGGAAACACGATTGCGCATGCGCGGCCCCGGCAGCGGCTTTCAAATAAAAAAAAATTTTCCATAGCTGCGGCGGCCTTCCTCACCCCCGGCTCCTCTCTCGAACTGGATGGTCCCCGTGTCTGCCTACCCTTCCCCCCAACACAGCGAATTCCCCCCTCCCCCCCAACGAATCAATAAATCGAGCTGGGCCGCCCTCCACAACAGACCAGAGGAGTTCTTTGCCGCTCACCCCCCTTCCCTTGCCGCTGACCCGAATACCTACCCGGCGATTCAAGAAGCCTGTGCAGCAGTCTTCACACGCTGCTTCAGGCCCTTCTACTGCCCTGATTTGCTCGGCAGAGCAAATAAGCGCAGTGGAAGACCCGAAGCAGCGTGTGAAGACTGCCGCACAGGCTGCTTGAATCACCGATTTACAAGGGAAGGGAAGGGGGGGCAAGGACTCTATCCGAGTCTGCGGCGGCGACGGCTTTCAAATAAAAAAAAAAACAGGTACACAACTGCGGCGGCCTTCCTCACCCCTGGCTCCTCTCTCGAACGTAGGCAGCACTATAAACACGCTGCTTCGCGCCCTTCTCTGCCGATTTCCTCTGCCGGGTCTCTGATGACATCATCGGAGACAGACGCGGCAGAGGAAATCGCCAGTTGAAGGCCGCTAAGCAACGTGTTTAAAGTGCTGCCTACGCGGCTGGAGTCCCGAGGTTTGTCGGCGGTGGGAGGGTCAGGAGCAGGCCGGATCGACAATGCCAGTAAAAGAAGGGGGAGGGGCCGAACTGAGCAGGGAAGAGAAGGTAAGAAAAGGGAAAGGGGGAGTGGCGGAAAATCCTGCTACTGCTTCTACACCTAATAAAGGGGGATAGAAGGGAAATGCTATTGCTGCTGCATAGGGAAGTGGGATGGAAATGCTGTTGCACAGGGAAATGGGGAAAATGACAGGGGCAGGGAGAGGGACAGAAAGACAGAGAAAGGGGGCCAGAGAGAGAGTCAGCGGGAGAGGGAAAGGGGGCTGCTTTGGGGGGAGGGGTGTGCTTGGGGCAAACAGCCATGGAGAGACAGGGACAGGGATATGGGGTTACTTTGGGGGGAGGGGTGTGCTGGGGAGAGACAGAAGGGGCCATGGAGAGATAGGGAAAGGGGACAGACAGCTTTGCTCTGGGGGGAAGACAGAAGAGGGCCATGGAGAGACATTTGGGGGGGAGGTGGGTGCTGGGGGCAGACAGCTTTGCTCGGGGGGAGGGGAAGGGGGTGACAGAAAGATACAGACAGCGGCCAAGGAGAGAGAAAGAAACACAGACAGACACATCTATTCTAGCACCCGTTAATGTAACGAGCTTGACATAAATGCTACATAGGGGGCAGAAAGAGAGACAAATAGAAAGAAAGACAAATAATAGGAGGGAGGGAGACAGAAAGAAAATAAGAAAGACAAATAATAGGAGGGAGGGAGACAGAAAGAAAAGAAGAAAGACACAAGGGCAGGGAGTGAGACAGAAAGAAAGACAGACATACATATATTCTAGCATCCGTTAATGTAACAGGCTTAAAGACTAGTATTCATATAAATATATATATTAAAGGGTTATTGTTTATGCTTTTATATTGTCTGTGTGCTTTTCTGAGTGTCCCTGATCATCCCATTTGACAGAAATAAGTGGTGGAACATATTGGTACCAGAAGTGGGGTGATCAATGTGGTCAGAAAAGCTACCCAGAAAACAAGGGGTTGAGGAGCAGGCTCCCAATCCCTCCATTCCGGATTGGAATGACAGTATAGGTAAATTAATGGCCACTGAGTGGTCTGTAGAAGCAGGATTATGTGAATCCTGTACTTTTGGAAGTGGGGATCCACATGAATTATGTGCCTCCTTACAAAAGATGAAAATCTCAAAAGGAGAAGAGCAAGAAGGAATTTCTAGACAAGGAAGGATGGTTTTGTCAGACTGGAGGAATTTGCATGAAGCTAAACATGAATTACAATTGAAATTAGGAGAGCTGGAAAAGAAAAGGTGTAATCAACAGCATGCCATTAAAATGCTACAATGTCAGAATAAGTTGTTAATGGATAAGGTAGACACCTATCAAAATGTAACAGAAAAGGCAGCTGTGCGATGTGCACGATATAAATACAAAAAACGGAGGTGGAAAGTGAGTTACAGAAAAGTTAAAATCTTAATTTATCATCTGCTGGATGATTGGAATCCAAACAAACGGGATGGGGATATTTGGGATTCAAATTCTAATAACAGTGAGGAGGATATATGTGTTGAAGAAGAACAGGCAGAAAGTTTAGAAGTAAAGCCTGTGAGGAGACAAAGATTACAGGGAAATCTGCAGACAGGAGAAAATCTGACTAGAAATAATGTTATGGAGGATGTTACTCAACAGGAAGTCATGGATATGATGGCACGCTTTACACAGCAGCCTGGGGAACCACTAATACAATGGGTAATTCGGGTGCAGGAGCTGGGCACAGCAGGGATTATGTTGGATGCCACAGATGCCCCTAAATTAGTCAAGAAGTAGCAGTACAAAATGCGTTACGGGAGGATCCTTATCCTGCAAAAAATGCCCAATGGTCTTTATTAGAGATAATTAGTAGGGGTGTCACGAGGCGATATCCACTTGAATCTGATTGGCCCTCAAATGATAAAATTTGGTATACATTAAAAGATGCTCAAATGAGAATTAAGGAGGAGGCTATGAAGGTAGCCTTAGTAATAGGTCACGCTGACACATATATGTCATTACCTTTTACAGTGTCCATGAGAAATAAAATTATCAAGTATGCTGCACCGGCATACAAACAGGTAATGATAACTTTGTTGATCAATCAAATAGACAGGACTATTTTGGAAGCCTTAAAAGCGGTCTGACAGTTAGGAGATCGGGGGGACTGGGGACCTCAAAATACTTTTGATAAAAAGAGAAAAGGACAATCCAATTCAAACAGGGCTAATCGGGTGTCTCGGAGGAATATGTTTTTGGCATTAATAAAAGATGGTGTAAAGAGGGAAGAAATAGATGGGAAAGATACAGGGACGTTATGGGAAATGTACAAAAGTAGAGGACTGGGAAAGAAATCTATGTCTCAAGCACAAGTGAACAAAGGAGAGAGGGAGGATATTTTGGTGCCAACGGCTCCCCCTGAGGAAACTGCTTCCATTCTTTATCCTGATTTAAAAAGGGTGGAAGTGTTGGGAGGATCAATGATGTGAATGCCAAGCCTTAGTGTTTGCCTGGACCAAATTAGAACAGCGTCCGCATGTAGAGATAAATATTTAGTGGAAATCTGGGGAGCAAAAGGTACAAGCTGTAGTGGACACTGGGGTGGAGGAATATAAATATCAGGATTGGGGGGAAAATTATACAAGCGGGAAGAAAAAAAAAATTTTTTTTACAGATTTTAAAATTGGACAATTACCAATTTGGGAATATAAAATATAATAGGGCTAGATATCCTAAAAAGGTTAACATTACAGCTTTCCGATGGAATCTATAGTTTTGGTAAATTGCCAGACATTCCTATGAGATCAGTAGAGGTGGGGAAATTATCCAAACCAATAGTAGTACCGATCTCCACTTAAATTGTAAACATGAACCAATGCATTTTTTACTATTCCTATAGTGTAGCAATGTCCAGAACAATTTGCATTCACTTGGCAAGGGAGGCAATATACATCTACCAGACTACCACAAAAATACTTACATAGTCCCACCTTCTATCACAAGATTATATCAGAATTATACCTTACATGCAGGAGTAGAACTATCACACTATATTGACTAAGTGGGCAAAAGGATGCCGAGAGGTGATAGAGAAAGTTAAACAGAAGATTGTAAACTTCCCTTCTCCCCAAAGATAAAAAAACAAACTTGGGCCTTTTCGGATTCTGGAGGCAACATATTTCACATCTGGGGTGACATATGGGGTAGGTTGGACAGTAAAAGAGTAGAAATATTGCTAAGTGACCTTTATAATGTATAAAGTTTTGTTAGATAGTATAAGGAAGTTGCACTCCAAGTGATTTTACAAATGTGTCTTTTACCTCAAACACTAACATTGTGAACCACTGTACCTGCACGTAAACCTCTCTTGTATGTTTTATAGATTAAAACGTCCCTGCTTGCATTCTCTTATGATTGTGTGACAGAGCTTGGAAATGGAAGAAGATAGAAAGGAGACCAGCAAAACTATAGAGCAATTAACTTAAGTTTCTATCTCTCTTTCTTTTAGAAGCTTAGCATCCAGACATGGTCATTAGAACCAATTTCACTGTGCCATATTTAAAATACTTCCAGCACTGTGACCTGATAGTGGGAATCCAATGGATACCAAATTTGTTTATGACTCTTTTGATTAATAGTGTGCTTATTTACAGATTAAATTCAACCCTGAATCATTGCCGATGGAAGAAAGCATGCCGGAGCTCTGTGTTTGTCTGTTTCTGTTATGTGTTGTCTGTTTTAGCTTATGGGGTACCTCAATAAACATTGCACATTGGCCATTTCCAGAGTTTTTCCACCCCTTCTATTAGTCCAAATGGTACCATATCTCTTTCCAAAAAAGATTCCCCCACATACAAGAAAGTTTCTTATGAAAACCATGCTCACAATGATTTTATGCTATGGCTCATACAGCCCAATTATAATTTAGTTAGGGGTTATATTATAAGAGGATATCTGAAGAGAAAAAATTAGAAAGCTTTATACCTGGTAAAATGGTGCTCATTGGTATTTGATATTTGCTAAATAAAATAAAAAAATGGTCTCTATTTAACTTACCAGGTATAAACAGTGCAGTGCACATCTCTGACATAAGTTATTTTGGTATTACCATCAGTACGTGTTTATGGTCTCTCTTAAGTGACATCATAATTATGTCCAGAACATAAAAAGGTGTATTTTCTGAATGTCCTACAGAATACCTTTAAGTGCATTACTGTTGTTTCTCTTATCTCAAACAAATACTACCTTACACACAAGTATTGTGTCATATGTTATCACATTCTGTACATAAAGTGGTTTTTCTCCTTTTTCTTTTTCTTATCTTTTCTTTTATCACTAGGGGTGTTTATTGTAACTAAAGCATTGAAGCTAAACAGTCATGATGAAATATTTTCCTTGGAAAATCACGTACTGGGAAATGTTATTCCATATAGACTTTCATCCCTTTGTGATAGAATTGGTCAGCTCTGCTCTCTTATTCTTATGCTTTGGCTAACATGCTGGGTTAAGAGAAAATTTCACCAGATCGAGAAGATGATGACACGCAACCAGACATACAGTGCCGTGCCATGACGCTATTATGTGGCACCAACTTGGGAATAGAAGTGAGCCTATATCCTGCCACTTCACATTAGGGCTGGTCTCTGGGAGTGGTGCACTTGACTCTTACGTGAGTGAAGGCATGTGAGTGGCATAGCAAGCCTATTGAAACTGGAGCATAGCCAGACCCTAACCAAAGCTGCTAAGAAAAACAGGATACCAGATAACTGCAGTGAGCGATGGTGAATATGAAGCTACCCTAAAAGTATGTAAGCCATGAGTAAGAGCACAAATATAATATTAATAAGATTATTAATTTCCATGATTCCCTATACGTGATACTTTCAAGTAAAATGCCTAATTAGCAAGAAATATTAGGGAATGCAAGAATACCAGGTTTAGAACATAAGGAAATAATTTAACCTGAGGTATAGTAAATACTATTGTTTCTGAAATACTGGCTGGCAAACAAACATATTTTGGCTCCAGTGTAGCAGATGTATTTAGATGGGAAACATAGTAACATAGTAGATGACGGCTGATAAAGACCCGAATGGTCCATCCAGTCTGCCCAACCTGATTCAATTTAAATTATTATTTTATTTTTTTTTTCTTCTTAGCTATTTCTGGGCGAGAATCCAAAGCTTTACCCAGTACTGTGCTTGGGTTCCAACTGCCGAAATCTCTGTTAAGACTTACTCCAGCCCATCTACACCCTCCCAGCCATTGAAGTCCTCCCCTGCCCATCCTCCTCCAAACGGCCATGCACAGACACAGACCGTACAAGTCTGCCCAGTAACTGGCCTAGTTCAATCTTTAATATTATTTTCTGATTCTAAATCTTCTGTGTTCATCCCACGCTTCTTTGAACTCAGTCACAGTTTTACTCTCCACCACCTCTCTCGGGAGCGCATTCCAGGCATCCACCACCCTCTCCGTAAAGTAGAATTTCCTAACATTGCCCCTGAATCTACCACCCCTCAACCTCAAATTATGTCCTCTGGTTTTACCATTTTCCTTTCTCTGGAAAAGATTTTGTTCTACGTTAATACCCTTTAAGTATTTGAACGTCTGAATCATATCTCCCCTGTCTCTCCTTTCCTCTAGGGTATACATATTCAGGGCTTCCAGTCTCTCCTCATACGTCTTCTGGCGCAAGCCTCCTATCATTTTCGTCGCCCTCCTCTGGACCGCCTCAAGTCTTCTTACGTCTTTCGCCAGATACGGTCTCCAAAACTGAACACAATACTCCAAGTGGGGCCTCACCAATGACCTGTACAGGGGCATCAACACCTTCTTCCTTCTACTGACTACGCCTCTCTTTATACAGCCCAGAATCCTTCTGGCAGCAGCCACTGCCTTGTCACACTGTTTTTTTGCCCTTGGATCTTCGGACACTATCACCCCAAGGTCCCTCTCCCCATCCGTGCATATCAGCTTCTCTCCTCCCAGCATATACGGTTCCTTCCTATTATTAATCCCCAAATGCATTACTCTGCATTTCTTTGCATTGAATTTTAGTTGCCAGGCATTAGACCATTCCTCTAACTTTTGCAGATCCTTTTTCATATTTTCCACTCCCTCTTCGGTGTCTACTCTGTTACAAATCTTGGTATCATCTGCAAAAAGGCACACTTTTCCTTCTAACCCTTCAGCAATGTCACTTACATACATATTGAACAGGATTGGCCCCAGCACCGAACCCTGAGGGACTCCACTAGTCACCTTTCCTTCCTTCGAGCGACTTCCATTAACCACCACCCTCTGGCGTCTGTCCGACAGCCAGTTTCTGACCCAGTTCACCACTTTGGGTCCTAACTTCAGCCCTTCAAGTTTGTTCAACAGCCTCTTATGAGGAACTGTATCAAAGGCTTTGCTGAAATCCAAGTAAATTACATCTAGCATATGTCCTCGATCCAGCTCTCTGGTCACCCAATCAAAAAATTCAATCAGGTTCGTTTGGCACGATTTACCTTTTGTAAAGCCATGTTGCCTCGGATCGGGAAGGTGAATGGGTGCCAAATACTGTACATAATCATGAACTAGCACTACGATGTAATCAGTTAATGTTACATGTCGTCAATGATAACTGTGTTTTGTTTTTTAAAACCACATAACATTCTGTACCCTTAGATAGAAAATAGTGTAATTTTGAAATGAACCAATGTGTCCTTTTACGGTGATGCCTTTGACATTGGGACCCCAATTAGGGTTTCCCACTTGTCATGGGCAACAAATAGATGAACAAAATAAAACAAACGTGGTATATAAACCTAAGGCTTAGTTTAGTTTAGTTTACAACATACCTACAATTTGTGCCAATGGACCATTCCACCGCAAGGTTATACCTTTATACAAGAAATATCACATAAAAAATGTTTGTGTTGCTAGCAGTACTGTTGAACTTGTGATTCCTGCTATTCAAGCTCCCTTTTCAGTATGTTTATATCAAATGTAAATATTAATTTTTCTTTTGCCGATGTACTTACTCCAATTATTTTATTGCCATCTATAAAGAAAGCCATGCAAAATATAGCAATCCTAAATAATTTTGACTTGCATTCTGTGGCAGATCACATTGAAGCTACCACTGCACACCCTTGGTGGGATGCTTTTACTAGAGGGAGGGCTACGGCACAAAAGGTGTTTCTTAATTCCTTACATTTCTTAATTGTGGATTTACCTATTGTGTATACAAACGAACACTCTCTCCCTCTATTCGGATGACTTCTTATTCGGAGGTGCAGACTTGAGGATCCAGGGGTGGACTGTTATGCCTATGGCCAGGGGGGTAACTGAAACTCAGCATACTACTGACATGTATCCACAAGTCTGCTTATCTGCTATCCTGACCTCTTTGACCTGGGGGTTGCCCAAACAACATCAAAAGGACAGTAAAACCAGATGGGAAGCTGGTTTCTGCAACAAGTATCTGCTATCTTGACCTCCTTGACTTGGGTGTTGCCAAAACATCAAAGAACAAAAGACCAGGACCGGGTGTGCCTGAATCGCAGGACCAGCTGTTCATGCTTTTGAACTCATCAGCTTTCACCATTTATAAGGACGGGACTCTGCCCCTAACATTAGAATCCAAGACGTCTAAAGGGACAGTCTCCCGTGTCCACCCACCTATCAATTGCAGGGATTCCCAACTGTGAAGGACTGGTAGTTGCCTGGGATTACGGTGAAGCTATTTTATTCTTATATTCATATAAATATATATATTAAAGGGTTATTGTTTATGCTTTTATATTGTCTGTGTGCTTTTCTGAGTGTCACTGATCATCCCATTTGACAGAAATAAGTGGCGGAACACCCCGTCTCTTCAGCATCGCAGTAAAAGGAAAAGCTGTATTCAAGAAAAAGAACGATCGATGATTCCCACAGCGTCTCAACAGTCACAGGTACCGAACGCCATCTTGGATCGAAACTGGGGAGGGGTTGTTTTTGGTGGGAACTTCGCCATTTTCTCAGTCTGGCCCCTCCATTTTGTCTGCAACCTCAGGTGACCTTCCCCCTGTATTGGAAAAACAGGGGCAGGTTTCTGCTTGGTCCCCTGCTGTGGCAGGGAGTCTCTTGGGACTCCCGGGGGGGTTTCCCCTGATTTGATTTTTTTCTTTGTGCAGAGCCTATTTTCAGGCGGCTGGGGAAACCATGTGCAGCCAGGGGATTTTGGGGGAGTTCTTCCGCACCCCCTGTGGCTTTGCCTCCCTCTTCTCCATTGGTGTCCCCTCCTCCTCCTTCGTCCAAGCGCCCGCAGGTGGCTTGGGATGAGGATTTGTGGTCCGAGGAGTGTGTTGGCCTGGATGAGGACCTGGACCCTTTTGAGGATTTCCAGGAACCTCTCGGGATGGCCACAGTTTGTCGGGTTTGTCAGGTTTCCTGCCTTCCGGCGAAGAGGCGCCCATGGTGCGCCTTTTTCAGAGGGATGAACTATCACACCTGATTCAGCAGGTCTCCTCGGTGCTGCGTTTTGAAGAGGTGCCACCAGAGACCCTGCATGTGGGAGACCCTCTGCTTAGGGGGATCCATACTGTTTCCTGCTCTTTTCCTATGCATCAGGATTTTTGGGATATTGTACTGGCGCAGTGGAATACGCCAGAGGTGCTGTTTCGGTTGGCATGCACCATGGCTCGTTTGTATCTTATCCCGGAGGGGGATCGGACTGCTTTAAAGTTGCCAGTTGTGGACGTGGTGGTCTCGGCAATTTCTAAGTGGCATACCGTGCCTGTTGAGGGCGGCTCTGCCTTACGGGACTCTGAGGAGCGTAAGTTGGAGACCATTCTTAAGCAGAATTTTTAGGTCTCTGCATTAGGGGTCCAGGCGGCTATTTGGGGAGGCTGTTGGCTTGCGCCGTGTTTCGGTGGGCTGAGAGTGTCCTGGATCGTGAGTATGATTGGTCCTTCGATCAGGAGGTGGCAAAGATTGAGAGGGCTGCCTCGTTCCTCTCAGATGATCTTCATGACGTAGTGGCAATATCCGAAACTTGGTTCACAGACTCTCATGGGTGGGATATGGCTATACCGGGATACAACTTATTTTGTCAGGACAGAGAGGTAAAGTCAGGGGGAGGGGTGGCACTATACATTAAAGAAGACATCAAAACTACCAGAATCACAGATGTCAAGTACCCTGGGGAATCCCTCTGGGTGAACCTGGCCAGAGGCAGGGAAAAATGCCTGTATCTTGGTGTAGTATATAGACCTCCAAGACAACTGGAAGATAAAGACTCTGAATTAATTGAAGACATAGAGAATATCACTCTACGGGGAGACGCTGTTCTGCTAGGGGACTTCAACATGCCTGACGCAGATTGGAACTCATACTCAGCAACAACCAGCAGCAGCAGGAGACTGTTAACATCCATAAAGGGAGCACGACTCAAACAAATGGTATTGGAACCCACTAGGGCCCAGGCGATACTGGACCTGGTACTCACCAACGGGGATAGCGTCTCGAAGGTCTCGGTAGGAGATACACTAGCCTCCAGCGACCACAACATGGTGTGGTTCTACCTCAGGAAAGGTTTCCCTAGATCAAACACAAAAACAAAAGTACTCAACTTCCGAGGCACTGACTTTGAACGCATGGGAGATTTCGTCCACTGGACATTGCAGAACCAAGCTACGACCGATGATGTGGAAGCTATGTGGTCATCCCTGAAATCTACCATACATGAAGCAACAAGCCTCTACATTAAATCAGTACACAAACGGCGGAGAAACAACAAACCCCAATGGTACTCCGCAGAAATCTCGCACCTCGTCAAGGAGAAGAAAAAAGCATTTATTTCCTACAAACAAACGGAGACTAGGGAAGCTAAACTAGAACATAGGGCGAGGTCTACAGCGGTCAAAACAGCAGTCAGAGAGGCCAAACTTCGAGTGGAAGAGACTCTGGCAAAGAACATGAAGAAGGGGGACAAATCCTTCTTCAGGTATATTAGTGATAGGAAAAAGAACACAGACGGGATAGTACACCTTAGAAAACCAGATGGGAACTGCACAGAATCAGATTCCGATAAAGCAGAACTACTGAATGAATACTTCTGCTCAGTCTTCACCTGCGAGGTACCGGGGCACGTTCCGCAGTTGCAGGCAAGGCCCAGCGTGGAAGACCCGTTTCAGAATTTCGAGTTCACACCTGGCGACGTCTACTACGAACTGGCAAGACTCGAGATGAACAAAGCCAAGGGACCGGACAATCTACACCCCAGGGTGCTCAGTGAGCTGCATGATGTCCTGGCAGAACCGCTATTAGGACTCTTCAATCTCTCCCTAAGTTCGGGGAGAGTCCCCATAGACTGGAAAACGGCTAACGTCATTCCACTGCACAAAAAGGGTTGCAGGGCAAAGGCTGCAAACTACAGACCAGTGAGTCTCACATCAATAGTATGCAAACTCATGGAAACACTAATCAAACATAAATTAGACGCAATCTTGGATGAGGAGAATCTACGGGATCCCAGTCAACACGGATTCACCAAGGGTAGGTCCTGCTAATCCAATCTCATCAGCTTCTTTGACTGGGTAACAAAACAGTTAAACTTGGGAGAATCCGTGGATGTCGTATACCTAGACTTCAGCAAAGCTTTCGATAGTGTCCCGCTTCGCAGGCTGTTGAGCAAGATGAAATCAATGGGGCTGGGAGAAACACTAACTACATGGGTCAATGACTGGCTGAGTGGCAGACTTCAGAGGGTGGTAGTTAATGGTACCCTCTCTAAAACATCGGAGGTGACCAGGTGAGTACTGCAGGGCTCAGTCTTGGGCCCGCTCCTTTTCAACATATTCATAGGTGACCTAACTCAGGGGCTTCAAGGTAAGGTAACATTATTTATCCCAGGACAAGCAGGCAGGTATTCTCACTAGTGGGTGATGTCATCCGACAGAGCCCTGATACGGACATCTTGCAAGCATGTCTTGCTTGAAGAAACTCAGAAGTTTCGAGATGCACAAGAAAAAACGGCTTGACCAAGATGGCGGCGATGTAGAGGAGCTGCGAGAGACGCTGATAACAAGCTCCTAGCCTGTATTTTCTATACCTGATATTGATGCCTTCTAAGAGGAAAGGGGTGCTTAGGGTCTCTGCCTCGTCGGCCCTGACGTCCACCCCGATTCAACAGACGATGGATCGTTTCTTTGCGCCTTCTCCGGCGCCCACACAAGCTGGAGTGGAGAGCTCGGCGTTGGGCGGTGACGGGAGGGAGTCACTGGCCCTTTCGGGCACTGAAACATCGCTGTCTCCTTCGGCTCCCATGATGCCTCCGTGTCCGGCAACAGCTGAAACGCTGTGGCGAGAGACACACGCTTCCGGAAGTGAAAGCGTGGGGTCTCCCGGCGAGGGCACAGCGTTGTCGGCGGAACGGCAGATGGAAACAACAACAGCAGAGAGAGGGGATCTTTCTCTCTCCCAGACGGAGGTTTCCATGAATAGCATCTGGCAATTGCTGCAGAGGATGGAAGGGAAAATTGAAAAATCAACTGAAGAGGTAACAAAATTAAATGAAAAATTGGAATTATTGACTGGGTCAGTTGAATCTATGAAGTTAGAATATACAGGCCAAGCCAAGCAAATGCAGGTGGATATACAACAATTGCAACAATTCAAATTGGCTTCAATTAAAGATAGCTCCACCATTCATAAGAAACTAGAACAATTTGAAAATTTTAATAGGCGTTTGAACCTCCGCTTTCTAAATTTTCCTCAAACTTCAGGAATGTTACCTATTGATTTGTTGAAAAGATACTTCATTGAGAATTTGGAAATTTCTTCTAACGGTATTCCTCCAATTAACAAAATTTATTACCTACCAAATAAAAAGATGCCTGATGGAAATGGAAAGGCAAATGGAAATGAGATTGGGAAAGTAAGAGAAGGAGAGACGAATGTGATAGATTTTGCAAATGTGACGGCTTTTACTGGAACAAACGATAACATCTGAAATGGACAGAGCAACATTATTAGTATCATTTGTTTTTGAACAGGATGTGAATATGATTATGAAATTGTTTTTCAAAAATTCCCAAAAATTATTTGGGGGTCGGAAAATATGGATATATCCTGATGTAGCTAAGACTACACAAGAACGGAGGAAAGAATTTCTTGCAATGCGACAACAGACTATAAATATTGGAGCAACATTCTTATTGGTGTATCCCTGCAAATGCCTGGTTAGGTACTTAGGTGTTAAATATGTTTTTTTCTCTCCTAACCATCTGAAGGAATTTCTAGATGTTAAGCAGATCATTAAGGATTAAGGATTAAGGGATAATAATAGTAATGGGCGCTAGATACATTATGCCTTTCTTCTTTGTACTATTCCTCTAAATTTCTCTCAAATTTTAGTTTTGGTCACCCCCTGTTTATTGTGGTCTAAGAAGGGGTTTATCATTATGATGATTGTTGTAAAAGTAATACTGTGTTAAAATTTTCTTCCCTGTATTCAATGTAACAAGAATTAATTCTTGTAAAATAAGACTGTATAATTATAAATAAAAAATAAATATAAAAAAAAAAGAAGTTTCGAGATGCCCGCACCGCGCATGCGCCAGTGCCTTCCCGCCCGATGCTCCGGGCGTGTCTCCTCAGTTCTTTTCTTCCGCGGAGCTGAGAAGTCTATCTTCAATTTGCGCCCATTGAATATCTTTTTTGCCTTCTTTTTGCCACGGGTTGAGTTCTTTTGGGCTCTCCTATACGTTTATTTCTTTCTTTGATTTCTTTTTAAAAAAAAAAAAAAAATTTTTCCTTCCGACTCCGGGTCGGGGCCGCGTGGCTGAGGCCCCGCGCCTTCGACCTTGCAGCGGAGCTTTTCCGGCCTATGTCCCGGCCGATTACCGGTTTCAAAAAGTGTAGCAAGTGCCAGCGCGCGATTTCGCTCACGGACCCTCATCGACGCTGCTTACAGTGTCTGGGACCAGATCACTTTCCGAAAATCGTGCCGGCCTTGCTCCACTCTGACGGCGAGAGCGTTTAAGCGCCGCATGTCTGCTCTGGGAGTCCATGTTTAAGATGGAAGCTTCGTCAGATCCTGCAGCTTCGACATCGACGGAGGCTTCGACTTCTTCAGCGAAGCCCGCTGCCTCCCCAGCTGCTTTGGGCCTCCTGAAACCGGCATCATTCACCCCGGTTTCAGCCCAGGCTTCGGCACCGGTGCCTTCCTCCGTTTCCTCGGAGCAGGTCTCGACCCCTACAGTTCCACCAGTGGTGCTCAAGGTGCTGAAAGCTGGCAAGCAGAAGCACACTGCACCTAAGGAGCGCGGAGACCGTGCGGAAGGGCCCCCTTTTGGTGCGGATCCCTCCATATCGGCTTCGCTGCGGTCCATTCTGGAGGCTCAGTTCGTTGAGCTCATGCAAACCATGGGGCCTCATCTGATTGCCACCATCCAGGGTGACCTCCCAGCTTCGGCTTCGAGGGGCGGACTGCCCCCTCCTCCTCCTCCTCGCCGCACGACCTCGTTGCTCGGCGAGGAGGAGCGGCGAGTGGTGTCCGGGTCCTCGAGGAGATCCTCCGAGAGTGCTATGCCTCCTTTGGAACCGATTCCCTCGAGGAGGGCTTCTCTTAGTGATATGCCTCCTTTGGAGCCCATTCCCTCGAGAAAACCCTCGTTTAGTGACCTGCCTCCCTTGGAACCGATTACTCCGCCCCATGATTCAGTGTGGCGTCCCCCTTCGGGGCCATCCAGTCCGGGGCATAGCAGGAAGCAGGACGAGTTCTTCCGAACTCCCTATCAAGCCTGGGCGACGTCCAGAGAAGCACCGACTCTTCCACCTTTGCGATCGACGGCATCGAGTCCGATCTGCTCCTTGGAAGCGTCTGACCCAGTCTCGCACAGGAGGACTCGATCTCCTTCCAGGCATCGGGAGGGGCATCGGTCCAGACATTCTTCGAAGCATTCCTCTCGACACTCGACCGTCTCGCCTCAGAAGAAATTGCCTCGGTTGGGGTATGCTGCTTCGACTGGGTCTCCTCCGGGCCCGGAGTTCGAGGACCCCGAAGTTTTCTACTCGTCCTGTTGCTCACAGGCCTCTTTGGAGCCTGAGGCTTCGTCTTCTTCTAGTCCGTCTCGCGGGCCGGCGACGGCGGACCAATTGTCCTTTTCATCGTTCCTCAGGCAGATGGCGGATGACTTGGACATTACTCTAGATGCGGGGTCTCGATATTCCAAAGAGTATCTCGATACCATGCACTTGCCTCGGCCTCCGGCGGAGTCCTTGCGGCTTCCATTGCACAAGCTCCTCGACCAGACCTTCATGCGCTGCTTCGAGTCTCCTTACTCCATCCCTGCGGTCCCTGGCAAATTGGATTCGCGGTACCGCACGGTACATCATAAAGGCTTCGAGGGTCCTCAGCTTTCGCACCAGTCCCTCCTGGTCGAATCCTTGCTCAAGCGGTCTCATCCTTGCCAGGTCTACGCTTCCGTACCTCCGGGCCGCGAGGGCAGAACCATGGATAAGTTTGGGCGACGCATCTATCAGAATTCGATGATGGCGTCTAGAATCCTGAATTACAACTTCCACTTTGCAACCTACTTGGAATTTTTCTACCTGTGCTTCAAAAGTTCACTGCCTACATCGAGTCCCAGGCTAGGTTTGAGTTTGAGGAAGTGGTTGCTTCTTGTCCCAACTCCAACTTCAGTTGATGCAATCTGCCTATGATGCGTTCGAGCTCTCTGCCCGAGCGGGCGGCTTTGCTTGGTGGCGATGCGCCGGTTGGCCTGGTATGCGGACCATTGATATGGACCCGAAATCTTCAGGACCGCCTGGCGAACATCCCGTGTGGCTGGGGCGGATCTTTTTGACGAATCCATCGAGACTGTTACGAAGAAGTTGTCTGACCATGAAAAGTCCTTCCAATCTATCCTTCGGGCCGAAGCCCAAGCCATCAGCAGTCTCAACCTTTCTCGTCCACCGTTGATTTATCAGAGGCGTTATCAGCCGAGGCAAACTCCTCCTGCGAGACAACCGGCGAAGTGTCCAGGCCTCCCCAGAAGGGTCAGCCTAAGTCTCAGTCGCCGGCTGTCCCTAATGACCACTCAGCCTTTTTGACTGTCTCGTCGAGGGCATAACCAACCTCGTTCTGCCTCCCCCTGTTTTTCCCATCGGAGGGGCGCCTCCATCATTTTTATCATCGCTGGGAGGCCAATAACAACCGACCTCTGGGTCCTTAACTATCATCAAGGAGGGATACTCTCTTCATTTCCATCGGGTCCCTCCGGACCAACCTCCAAGACAGTATCCTTCCAACTTGACTCAGACCGCCCTTCTTCTCCAGGAAGCTCAGGCTTTGCTCCGGCTTCGTGGCCGTGGAGCCGGGTCCCTACGGACCAACTGAACCAGGGGTTTTACTCCCGTACTTCCTTGTTCCGAAGAAGACGGGCGACCTGCGACCCATTTTGGACCTCAGGGCCCTCAACAAATTCCTAGTCAAGAGGAGAGATTTTGCATGCAGGACACTTCCTTCTCTCATACCCTCTCCTCGAGCAGAACGACTGGTTATGCTCTCTCTGGATCTCAAGGAGGCCTACACTCACATTCCCATTCATCCGGCCTCCTGCAAGTTCCTCAGATTTCAGGTGGGACATCTACATCTGCAGTATCGAGTGCTTCCATTCGGCCTGTCCTCGTCTCCCAGAGTCTTCACGAAGTGTCTGGTGGTGGTGGCCGCTGCACTCCGGAACAGGGGGTCTTCAGGTATTTCCATACCTCGACGACTGGCTCATCAAGGCCCCGTCAGCTCCAAGGGGTCATTTCGGCGAACTTGACAACGATCTGCTTCCTGCAGAGCCTGGCTTCGAGATCAATTTTCCCAAATCTCATCTGCAGCCTACCCCGGTCCCTTCCCTTCATCGGGGCGGTACTGGATACCATTCAGCTTCGAGCATTCCTTCCTCCTCAGGCGCATGGATGCTCTTCTTCGTCTCTGGCCAGTCTGTGTCTTCTCACCAGTCCATCTCAGCGAGACACATGATGGTCCTCCTGGGCCACATGGCCTCTACAGTTCATGTGACACCCTTGCCAGGCTCCATCTCAGAATTCCTCAGTGGACCCTAGCTTCTCATAGACTCAAGTGTCAGACCCTTGACTCGACACATCATAGTCACTCCTGCTCTTCGGCAGTCTCTACTTTGGTGGGATGACCTCTTCGAATCTATCCAGAGGTTTGCTGTTTCACACATCCATCCTCATCAGAAGGTTCTCACAACCGATTCCTCGACCTATGCCTGGGGGGGCTCATCTGGATGGGCTTCGCACTCAGGGATTCTGGACCAGTGCGGACCGCCTCCATCAGATCAATCTCTGGAAATCAGAGCCATCTTCTATGCTCTTCAAGCTTTATCAACATCTGCTTCACGACATGGTGGTCCTCATCCGTACAGACAACCAGGGTCGCCATGTATATGTGAACAACAGGGGGGGGCACGGGATCGGCCTCCCTCTGCCAGGAAGCTCTCAGAGTCTGGGATTGGGCAGTTCGCCACAATGACCTTCCTCAAGGCTGTCTACATTCAGGGAAGGACAATGTCTTGGCAGACAACTTGAGTCGTCCTCCTCCAGCCTCACGAATGGACTCTCCATTCCAACCCCCTTCATCAGATATTTGCACATTGGGGGACACCTCAAATAGACCTCTTTGCGGCTCCCCACAACTTCAAGCTGCCTCAGTTTTGCTCCAGGATCTACACTCCTCATCGACTCGAGGCAGACGCCTTCTGCTGGATTGGGGGAATCGATTTCTGTATGCGTTTCCTCCGTTTCCTCTCATTCAGAAGACTCTGGTCAAGTTGAAATCAGACCAAGCCACCATGATTCTAATAGCTCCTCGGTGGCCCAGGCAGCCTTGGTTCTCCCTTCTACTTCAACTCAGCAGCAGGGAGCCATTCCTTCTTCCAGTGTTTCCTTCACTGCTTACTCAGCATCAGGATCTCTACTTCATCCCAACCTGCAGTCTCTCCACCTGACAGCTGGTTCCTCTCAACTTAACTCCCCACCAGTTTTCCAGGCGGTGAGGGATGGGTCTTAGGAGGACTTCCAGGAAGCAGCTACTACGTCGAAAGCTACGTTCCAGAAATGGACTAGATTTTCTTCATGTGTATTTCCAATTCTAAGGAGCCTCATCGAGCCTCCCTATCCTCTGTGTTGGAGTAGTCTTCTACACCTGTCAATTTCAGTCCGGTCTCAAGTCGACATCTATACGAGTCCACCTGAGTGCTATTGCGGCTTTCCATCAGCCTCTGCAAGGGAAACCTCTCTCTTCTCATCCTTGGTTTCCAGATTTATGAAAGGACTTTTTCATGTTAATCCTCCTCTCAAAGCCGCCTCCAGTGGTTTGGGATCTAAATGTTGTCCTTTCTCAGCTTATGAAACCTCCTTTTGAGCCTCTGAGCAAGGCTCCCGAAAGTTTCTCACTTGGAAAGTGGTTTTTTCTGGTGGCCCTCACATCTGCTCGCAGGGTCAGTGAGCTCAGGCCTTGGTGGCGGACCCTCCTTTCACAGTTTTCCATCATGACAAGGTGGTCCTCCGTACTCATCCGAAATTCCTACCTAAGGTGGTCTCTGAATTTCATCTCAACCAATCTATCGAGTGCTTCCAGTGTTTTTTTCCAAAGCCTCATTCTCATCCTGGAGAATCAGCTCTGACACAGCTCTGGACTGTAATACTAGCGTTGGCTTTCTACTTGGATCGCACCAAACCACACAGAACTGCTCCTCAACTTTTCGTCTCCTTTGATCCAAAACAAGTTGGGACGACCTGTATCGAAGCGCACCATCTCCAATTGATGCGCTTTGATCTCTTTCTGCTTATGCCCAGGCTGGGATTACCCCTTCCCTGTAAGGTCACAGCACATAGGGTCAGAGCAATGGCAGCCTCTGTAGCCTTCCTCAAGTCGACAGCCGATTGAGAGATTTGTAAGGCTTGCCACTTGGTCCTCGGTCATACATTCACCTCTCATTATTGTCTGGATACTTCTCCAGACGGGATGGACAGTTTGGCTAAACTGTGTTACAAAATTTGTTCTCCTAAGTTGCCAACTCTCCCTCCATCCCATTGAGGTTAGCTTGGAGGTCACCCACTAGTGAGAATACCTGCCTGCAGTGTCCTGGGATAAAGCAATGTTACTTACCGTAACAGTTGATTATCCAGGGACAGCAGGCAGCTATTCTTACGTCCACCCACCTCCCCTGGGTTGGCGTTCTCTGCTAGCTATCTGAACTGAGGAGACACGCCCGGAGGCATCGGGCGGGAAGGCACTGGCGCATGCGCGTTGTGGGCAGTCTCGAAACTTCTGAGTTTCTTCAAGCAAGACATGCTTGCAAGATGTCCGTATCGGGCTCTGTCGGATGACATCACCCACTAGTGAGAATAGCTGCCTGCTGTCCCCTGGATAACAACTGTTACGGTAAGTAACATTGCTTCGGCTGACGATGCCAAAACTATGCAATATAGTGAGAGAATTGGCAATTCACCCGATAGTATGACACAGGACCTACATTTGTTGGAGGCTTTGGTCCTCGACCTGGGCAGCTGGGCTTCAATGCTAAGAAATGCAAGATCATGCACCTCGGCAGCAGAAATCCGTGCAGAACTTACAACCTTGAAATGGTGGAGACCTTAGCTAGAACTTCAACCGAACGAGACTTGGGAGTGATCATCAGCGCAGACATGAAAACTGCTGATCATGTGGAGAAGGCTTCATCTAAGGCAAGACAGTTGTTAGTTGCATCCGCAGGAGTTTCGTCAGCCGGAAGCCTGAAGTCATAATGCCATTATACAGAACCATGGTGAGGCCTCATTTGGAATACTGTGTGCAATTCTGGAGGCCACACTACCGAAAAGATGTGCTGAGAGTAGAGTCGGTGCAATGGATGGCCACCAGGATGGTCTCGGGGCTCAAGGATCTATCATACGAGGAAAGGCTGAAAAATTTGCGGCTGTACTCACTCGAGGAACGTAGGGAGAGAGGAGACATGATCGAGACTTTAAGTATATTACCGGCCGTATCGAGATAGAAGAAGAGAATTCTCTTTCTCAAAGGACCCTCAGCCACAAGAGGGCATACCGCTCAAACTCAGGGGCGGGAAATTTCATGGCGACACCATGAAATATTTCGTCACCGAGAGAGTGGGTTGATCCTTGGAACAAGCTCCCGGTGCAGGTGATCGAGGCAACAGCATGCAAGAATTTAAGAGCAAATGGGATGCCCATGTGGGATCCCTTAGAGGGTTAAGCCAAGGTGAACCTGTCACCAGGAGTGGTATCCCTAGGATAGTAGACTTGGGGGTGGGTCAGTAGAGTGTGGCAGACTTGATGGGCTATGGCCCTTATCTGCCATCACTTTCCATGTTTCTATGACCTCGGCTAAGTCCTATTGGAGTGGCCTTCGTACCTTGTGGCTTTCGTGCTTGTCGGCGGATTGCCGCGTCCAAAACTAAGCTTATTAAATTTCCCTTTCGGGGGGTCTTTTATGTGTGGAGAGGACTTAAATAAATTGTTCAGACTCTAAGGTGCCGCGCCTGCATGAGGATCGGGCCACACCGGCGTCTCGGGGTGGCACTGCCTGTGGACGTCGGCGGGAGTTTCGTATCGCCTGGGTGTGGGGCTGCTTCTTTCCAGGCTTCAGGGTCCTTCCCGGGGTTGTTTTTATCAGCGCATGCAGTCCTTCAGGGGGCCCGTCAGGGGGCTCGAATCCCTTTGCCGTTTCCCTGCTACCTGTCCCTGCACAATGACTCCTTGCCAGCGCCCCCTTTGGTTCCGATGGGTGCTTAGCTGCGCAACTTTTTTCCCCAGTGGGCCGAGATCACATCCAATCGGTGGGTCCTGGAGGGTGGTGCAGGACGGTTATTGCTCTGGAATTTCCCATTCTCTGCCAGATCATTTCCTAGCCTCTTCATGTCAGGCGGCATGGAAGACGCAGGCCTTTCGCCAGACCCTTCAGTGCTTACGAGAATCTCAAAGCAGTTGTTCCAGTGCCCCCTCAGGAGTGGCAGCCGGCAGGTACTCGATTTACGTTGTAGTGCCCAAGAAGGAGGGGATCTTTCAGCCCATCCTGGATTTGAGAAAGGGTCAACAAGGCTCTCAAATTCCCACTTTTCGCATGGAAACACTGGCAGTCTGGTTCAATTCTGGCGGTTCAGCCAGGGGAGTTCCTGACTTCTCTCGATCTGACAGAGGCTACTTGCATGTTTCCATTCGGGCCTCCCATCAGAGTTTCCATTCGCTTTCCGATCTTGGGCCAGCAGTATCAGTTCTTTGCACTTCTCTTTGGCCTGGCCACGGCTCCCCAGACGTTCACCAAGGTGATGGTGGTCATCATGGCGGCCTTGCAGTCAGAGGGCATTCTGGTACACCTCTACCTGGACGACTAGTTGATTCAGGAAAAGTCATTGCAGGAGAGCACCTGGGTTACGACTCAGGTGGTGGAGTTTCTCCAGTCACTGGGTTGGGTGGTCAACCTTGCCAAGAGTCGGTTGATCCCATCTCAGCATCTAGAATACCTTGGGGTTCTTTTCGACACCCTCCTTGGGGAAGGTCTTCCTTCCAGAGGCCCGGGTAAGCAAATTGCAATCTCAGATTCACCTGCTTTTGGTATCCCATGTCCTTGGGTGCAGGATTTCCTCCAAGTCTTGTGGTCGATGATGCCGTCCCTGGATGTAGTGAGGTGGGCTCGGGCCCACATGCGTCCTCTTCAGTATGCTCTGCCAGGAGGTGGTGCCCTAGAGGCAGTTTGGATATCCCTGTTCCTCTGCGGGTCTTGGTGCGCTGCAGTCTTCGTTGGTGGCTCCAGACCTCTCATCTTGTTCAGGGGTGAGTCTGGATCTACCACAGTGGATGGTGCTTCTCACAGATGCCAGTCAGTTGGGGAGCTCAGGTCCTAGGTCACATCAGCTCAGGGCACCTGGTCCACAGAGGAGGCGTCCTGGTCGATCAATGTGTTGGAGACCAGAGGCCGTCCATTGGTGGCGCTGTTAGCCTTCCGCTTCCTTTTGCTGGGCAAGTTGGTCAGGGTTCTGTCGGACAATGCCACAGCAGTGGCTTACGTCAATCGTCAGGAGGCACCAACAGCACTCAGGTGGAGAAGGAGGTGGCTCTGCTCATGCTCTGGGCGGAGTACGCATCTTCAGGACATCTCAGCCTCTCACATAGCTGGGGTGGAGAATGTTCAGGCGGCCTTCCTCAGTCATCACACCTTAGATCCCGGAGAGTGTGTCTCAGCCCTGTGCCTTTCAGTTGATAGTGTAGGCTTGGGGTCAGCCCTTGATTGACCTGATGGCCACAAGTGGCAACGCCAAACTGCCCTGCTTCTTCAGTCATTGCAGTGATGAATCAGGCCGTGGGTCTGGATGCTCTGATTTAACCATGGCCAACGGAGGGGCTGTTGTATGTGTTCCCTCCATGGCCATTAGTGGGCAGAGTTCTTCTCTGCATAGTTCGCCATTCAGATCTGGTGGGCTCCGGATTGGCTCGACGTCCGTGGTATGCGGATCTGGGTGAGGCATCTGTTAGCAGATCCTCTTCCTCTGCCTCTCTTGGACGATCTGATGCAGGGTCCCAGGTCCCATGTTCGATCTTGACTCCCTTCTTTCTTACGGCTTGGCTCTTGAAAGGGGCCAATAGGTAAGAAGAGGTATTCTGATAAGATGATCTCTACTCTCTTGGGGTCCCGGAGGCTTTCTACCTCTCGGGTTTTTTTTGTGAGGGTTTGGTGGTCTATTTGAGGGGTGGTGCCATGCATGGGGAGTGGTCTCTTTTTGTGCTTCCCTGCCTATCATCCTAGAGTTCTTGCAGGATGGCCTGGACAGGGGACTGGCTTGGTCTTCTCTCTAGATCAGCTAGCGGCCTTGTCAGCCTTTCGGGGATTGTGAAAAGTCAGTGTTTGACTGCTATTCCTGATGTAATTAAGCTTCTTGCGGTCGGCCAAATGCTCAAGCCTTCTGTGCGACCATCTGTGCCATCTTGGGATCTGAATCTGGTTCTTTCAGTGCTAGTGCGCTCTTCCTTTGAGCCTTTGGGTGCCTGCTCTTTGAAGGACCTTACTCTTAAAGCGGTCTTCTTGGTGGCCATTACTTCTGCTCGACATGTTTCTGAGCTGCAGGCCTTCTCTTGTAGGGTCCCCTTCTTAGAGTTTTCTAGGGAGCGGGTTGTCTTGAGGCCTGTTCTTTCCTTTCTGCCCAAAGGTAATTTCTCCTTTTCATGTTCAATCAGACATTGTCCTCCCAGTGTTGGGTAGTAAGGAGGGGGGTCTTCTGAGCAGAAACAGTTGTGCAAGTTAGATGTTGGTCGGATTCTTCCGCTCTTATGTGCAGAGGACCCAGGAGATCAGGAAATCGGATCATCTCTTTGTCCTTCTAAGGGGGTCCTCATAAGGGGGCTGGGGGCTGGCGCTTCTAAGGCTACTATTGCGCGCTGGATCAATTAGACTATTGTGTTTCACTTATCTTCTGCGGCCATATTCCAATTAAGCCCAATAAGGGTTTAAATTTAGCAGATTGCATAACTTTATATCAGTTTGCAGCTTTGCCTGTTTTTCCCTAAAAAGATTCACACAGAATCAAGCTGGATGGTTTTGTCATATGATAGTTCATATAGTTTACCGGATGATTTAATGCTATGAGTGAGTTGGATTGGAGGTAGGTCCTACTGGTTACAGATCACTTCAAAAGTTAGCTAAGTTTTGTTGCCCATGAAGTACTTTTAAAACAGGAAAAACTTCTGCAAATGCCCCTATGTCACTTATCCGAAAGCTGAAAGCCTGAAGTCATAATGCCGTTGTACAGGGCCATGGTGAGACCTCATCTGGAGTACTGTGTGCAATTCTGGAGGCCACATTACAGTAAAGAATGTGCGCAGAATTGAATCGGTTCAGCGGATGGCCACCAGGATGATCTGGGGGCTCAAGGGTCTCTCATACGAAGAGAAACTGAACAAATTGCAGCTCTACACTCTCGAGGAATGTAGGAGAGGGGAGACATGATCGAAACATTAAGTACCTCACGGGGACGTGTCGAAGTGGAAGATGATATTTTCTTTCTCAAGGGACCCTCGGCCACAAGAAGGCACCCGCTCAAACCAGGGGCGGAAAAATTCATGGGCGACACCAGAAAGAATTTCTTCACAGAGAGAGTGGTTGATCATGGAGACAAGCTTCCAGTGCAGGTGATCGAGGCAGACAGCGTGCCAGACTTTTAAGAATAAATGGGATACCCATGTGGGATCCCTACGAGGGTCAAGATAAGGAAATTGGGTCATTAGGGCATAGACAGGGGGTGGGTAAGCAGAGTGGGCAGACTTGATGGGCTGTAGCCCTTTTCTGCTGTCATCTTCTATGTTTCTATACATCAAAGGGCTTAGAGCACGGGTGTCCATGTCTGTCCTCGAAGGGCCGCAATCCAGTCGGTTTTCAGGATTTCCTCAATGAATAATGCATGAGATCTATTAGCATACAATGAAAGCAGTGCATGCAAATAGATTTCATGCATATTCATTGGGGAAATCCTGAAAACCCGACTGGATTGCGGCCCTCGAGGACTGACATTGGACACCTCTGGCTTAGAGTAAATATAGAGTTCAAAGTGCATTAGGTCACAACAAAGTTCAGCTTCTGCATCAGTCTGTCTCAAAAAACATAAGGAGTACCACTCCAGTATTCCACCTTGTGAACATCCAAAGTTACAGGACACAATGGGGCACATGGTATTCCAGAATACAAAAGACAAAGAAAGATACTGCAGAACACCAATGCACAAGATGCATACAGTGAGACTCACAACACACCAATTTCAATTCAAACAATATTTCTATTTGCCATATAAAACAAATACTTAAAAGCCCAATATGGCCATGTTTCGCCCTTATCAGGGCTGTAGCAGAGTTTATATGGATTTGTGCCAGTGAATTTCCAAACTCTGTGGGAGGTGTATAAACCGAAGAAGGCATTGAGGTCAGAAGGCATTACGAGACTGATCTCTATGAAGGAGAATACTGTTTGGTATGTTAAATCTAGAGCAGCAATGATGTCCTTGGCAAGAGTGAAATTGTGGCATTACCTCCCTGGCAATCCTGAGGACCTGTTCTGATCGGTTAAAGTTTAGGAAATGTTAAAGAACTATATGGTGAGGCCTTTTTCTGAATTTTTGGTGTGGATTTAGATGAACTATGATTACTGTGATATAATTCAACGATGGTTGATACTTCCTCTGGTTTTGAGGTTGTTCCAA